>NC_049210.1:22101569-22449069 GCF_013347855.1 Anguilla anguilla
TGTAACTGGTCGAAGATTTTGCCTTGCCTTAATTTTTATTCATTGTCCAGTTATTAGGTAGGTAATTCTTTCTTCTTCATCTCATTTTTAATCTTACTGTCACTTTTTGCTATCAATAACAACATTTTACTGTCAACAGTGTTTCGGTAAGCCTAACATTATCAGCTCAGTTTTTTTTTCTTGCATTTTATGATTTAGTCTTGGATCTAGACCGCTGTGATTTTAGGGGCAGACAACGATTTTGGGGGATCATCTTTTTATTCAAAGCAAAGTGTGTGCCATACAGTTTACAGGCCTGCATTGCTTAATTTTTTTTTTTTAACTCAAGATCATTGACTCTTGTTAAAGTTTATGGACATGCACAATTATGTGGTTGTGGTCAAAGAGGTTCAAGCAGGATTCAGCATTTTTTACACAGATAAGAAGAACCAAAATGTAGGGGAAAATATACTGTGTTCTATAAATATATATATTGATATTGATTTTAATATTTACTCAGCCATTGGTAGCATTGTGAGATTCAAAGACAAAGTACTTAATTTGAATGAAAAGTGAAAACGACATTACGCAATCTAGCTGTCATGGTTTTGGGTGATAACACCATTTCTTTTCCATTCTGCGTCATTCTTTCTTTTATTACGGCCATTGGTTTTTTTATGCACCTTTTCTTCAGTTATTACGGCCATTAAGTTTTCTTCATTTCCTTGATTGAATTATACGTGTGCAAATCTCTTTTTACAATTTTCACCTGTTGGCTTTCTATTTAAACCCCTAGCAAACCGATAAGCTTTGCTTCAGTGTCAACTTGCATTACACGAAAGCCGGTAACTTGGTCAGTTTGGTAAGCAGTTTAGTTGTTTGTTCAGTACTAGATAAGTCCCTCTTCTGCGTCCTTTGATTTACGCGAAGAGTTACTGCAGAACTGAACATTAAGGTTATTGGATTGTGTGCTACAAAGCTAGCACTATTATCTTTACTCATTTCTCATACTTTTGACAGTCCTCTGTGTGAGGGCTGTTCTCTTAAAGTTCTCATGTTCACCAATCTATTCAGACTGTTTTGTGTTGTTTTAGTATACTCAATACTCAATACTTAAGCCTTAGTTTCTTCACCCTGTACTTGGGTCATTAAAGCTTTTTCTGTGGGATAGTCTCCCATAGGAGTATTGTTTTTTTCCCCTTTATTTTTCCCCTATCCTTTTATCTCTAACGAGACTTAGTTGTTATTCTATCCCAGGTGGATAGCCTAAAGTATCCTGCTCAGTCGCATTTGGTCTCCCAAATTCTCCACTCCATCACACTGGGTTTTTTTTTTTTTTTTTTTTTTATAATGCATTTGATTTGTTTTCTGTGAGTTTTATCATTGCACTGTGGCCAGTTAAAACTTGGGAACATCAAAAAAAAGTTACTGTACATGGTGAAAAAGAAGGCTAATAACGGATGCTAGTTGTGATGGGCCCATGTGCACAATTTGTTTTACAAGCTCCCTCTTTCATGCATTTAAACTTCGCTCGGCTGTTGTGATTGTGACAGGCAATGTCATAACAACCGCAATAACCTACACACCTCACCAAAGGGTATCGGATGGTTGTTCCACAATTAGCATTGCAAGTTAGGAGACTGAGATGTGTGTTAATGATCTTTTTAAAAAACATGTCCTGAATGATCAGCGGTTGGTCAGGGAAGGTTGTTGATATATTTGTAGTCATACAGAGTTTTTGCCTCAGTTGAGTTCCGGGTTTGGCGATTGCTTTTTATAAAGCCATTTAACCCTGGAAACCTGGCTACCTTGTCTGTTTTATCTTTTGTCTTCTGAGATCAACTTTTTGATATGCTTATTTGTAGCTAGGACTCCTCTTTGCTCTCTTCCTCAGCTAGCTAGCTGACCATAAAATTCACTGCCTAAACTAGCTAACTGTTATGACAAATATACACTTGACACTGGGCAACAACACACACAGATATATTTCCCGAAAATCTTTGCTTTTTATAAAATAATACTAGTACCAAAGAAATGACTACAAATGATTTAATTGTAATTGACATAAAGGCTTAGACATTATGACATTATTTGACATGTTGTATGACAAAAGCATGTTAACCATCTGGGAGGAAAAATATTGGGGGAAATTGCCCCCCTTCTGACCACGGGCTACTCCCAAGTGCTGTCAGCTAGAAATATTGTCTACTAATAATGCTAGAACACAGAATGCCAGCATCCTGGCCACTAGGGGGCTTGCGCGAAGGGTTTAAAAAAATAATTGTTTATTTTAACAGACCTATTATGGAGGCTTACTGTACCATTGTTACAGATAAATAGTTATAGTTACAGTTAGCCAGCACCAATTGTGAAAACTGCATGATATTTAATGAAAGACAATAAAGTAGTAGGCTGATTATAAGCTATTTGGACTGTTGGCCCTGTTGCGGTTATGCATGAACATCATTTAGTTAGCTTGAAGTTAACATATATGTTGTTGTGAAATTACTCTTCTTAGAGTCGGGGTCGGTTGTGATGAGGAGTCTGGATTAGTTGTGCCCTCAGCACATCCGACCCCATTTACCCAGCCTTTTTTGACTTACTGTATGCTATGCTTTTTTTGACCTACTGTGCTTAAAACTCTTGACAGTAAAGCTCATACTGTACTAATAGTCCACCGATTACAGTTTAAAATAAATGCTGTGTGATTAACTCTCAGCTAAACACATGATGGTGGTTGAAAAATGAGGATAATGAGGTAAAAAAAAAAAGTTTTATAATTTTAGGCTTGTAAACTTGCACATATTGCAAAAAGAAACATACTCGTTGTGTGGTCTGCTATTCGTGTCTTTATCCAGAAGGGGGTGTTACAAAAGGTGTAAAAAAATATTTACAGTACTTTAGCTTTGTTTTTGTTTTTTTGTTTTTCAGATTAAAACAGCAAGGAACAACCGACCCCAGGGCATAACCGACCCCTGTCCACCCTACTGTGGTGTCAGTTTCTTTGTGTCTTTTAAACACAGTCTTTAAGTTGAATTCATATTTCAAATTCCTGTGCAATAAATAATACTACTGATACATATTTATGTACTTTTCAGTGAAACATAATTATTTAATTCTGAAAAATTACTTGACTTATCCTTTGTAGTACCAAAGGAAAACAAAAATTCCCTACAGGCAATTAAAAGAAAATAGAAAGCAGGTTTCAAACAACAAATGAAGTAAAACCTTTATCCTGTTACCTAAATGCATTATAACTCAAATTTTAAAGAAGAGTGGGTTAAATCAGAGGAAGAGTTACAGCTTTCTTTCTGAATTCAGTGGAAACAGACAGATTATTTAATATGAACAAATTTAATTTCTGTGAAGTACATTGGTTCTATTTACATATCTGAAAGCTCTTTGATGTTGGATTTAGTTATGCACACATTATAGGGGAATAGAATGCACAGAAGAAAAAAAACATTAGAAGCCTCTTCATCCAGAGGAATGGAATTTTCTTCTGGTAATCTTGTGACAAAATGACTTACATTGACTCTTTTTTGAAAATGTTTTGACAGCAATGGGAGAAACTGAAAAGGCAGAAACTATATAATTCATTGTAAAAAAGTTCTGAATTCAGTGCACATGGATATTAGAGTGAACACATCCTTTTACCAGGGGATGAAAGGTCAGAATCAGCATTGACAGGTAGATACCACAGTGTAGTTATATTATGTTGTAATATAATTGTAGGTTTTATGCCTGTTCATTTTGATATATAATCCAAATGAATATACAAACTTTCCTGAAAAAAAAAAATAGTATTGTATCAACTACTAAAAATTCTTTGGCTTCCTTTTCAGCCATCTCATGCACTTTTCCTGTCTGAAAATCATCTGCTTCTGCAGGGAAGCCAACCTTCGAGAAAAGACCTGTCATTGCAGATAATTCACAAGGCTTTCTACCTTTTCAAAGTCTTTTTTCTGATCCTGTGTTTCTCCATGCATGAATGCGTGAAGATGTTTTTTTTTACAGCAGCTATAATAACACATGTATTGGAAGCGAGGCCAGTGTTATTTCAAGTTAATTTCGATCTTGAGCTATCTGCATATTATTTCAGCATATGAAAAATGTGAAACTACTCCAGATAAACTACAATGTAAACCTAACATGAGGAGTGGTATTTTTCATCATGAAAAATAAACCTGATACATGTTGGTTTCCAGGCCTATAAATTGATATGGAGCTGTCAAAATAAGTTCATGAAGAAATAGTGAATTATCACATTGGTGCCATTAATACCCTGGTACAGCTGGTACTGGAGGAGAGTCAGTCAGTCTCCTGGCAGGTTGAGATGGGAGAGGTATGCTGGTGACAGAGTTATTATCTTTTGTGATGTAGGAGAGAGATTATAACTCTGGGATGGGGATATTAATGTGTCCTCAACAACCTTCGGGTATGTCATTAATAAATCATTCAAATGTTTATCAAGCCAAATCTCCATCAGCCTTGTTTAGAGAGAGAAAGCAATTAAGATGGAAGAATCGGTCGATATAAAAGGTCACTTTGTTCCACTTTCCAAAATGATTCCCAGAGTCGACAGCCACGTCTGACTATTTTTGTTGTTTTTTTTTTTTTTTCTATTCACTTTCAGCCGAGTAGTAGATAACCTCGCAACCTTAAACAGAAGATAATCTTGGCAGTGATGAGCTGTGTACAAAGCACCTTGTTTGAGCACTCCTGGTAGTTAATGTTACTGTCTATACTTACCTTCTCAGGATGGCAGTTAATACTGAAGTAATTAACAAATCAGTGAAAGAATTATTCATAAATACTGTATGACGTATGACATCCCTGTACTCTCCACCATCTGTACATCCTCCAATTTCACTAATTAAAGTGAGATTATTTTCTTTTTGATTATCGTGCGTGTATGTGTGTGTGCTTGCGTGCTGCACCATTAATGAAGTCTGTAAAACATAATGACACAAAAAAATGTTAATATTTTGGTGCATTCAGGTTTAGACCTAATACTAAATATGTTTTTTAAAAGTACAAAAAAAAGAAGAACTGCACAATGTACGGACCAATTACTTGTATGACACCACATAGTTTATTGTTTTTCTTCAACTTTGTTTTTCATTTGCATTCATTAGCATAGACTCAGACACACATTGAGATCTAAGTTCAGTTCCATTTGGTTGTATTTTTTGACACTTACACCATTTGCTCTTGAAATCAAGTAGGACTCAAATCTCTGAAGATGATTGCTCTGCAGGTCCTCAAGAAGTATTCCTGTGAATAGAGTAAATAGCAAAGAAAAAACATTTTGAACAGAAATATCAAAGACTCGCAAACGGTGCACTGGAGTCAATTTGTAGTTCAATGTGTTAATCCTCACAAAAATGAAGTAGTTCTTTTCCTAACAAAAACAATTAAAATGACCAGACGTGTAGAGAGAACAAAGATAATCCATATGTAAGTGAATTAACCAAAGCATATAATAGTAAGTTAAGTTAGTAGTAATAATCTTACACACCAATATGTGTACTAATTACCTGAATGACACCACACAGTTTAAATAAAACTATTAAAATGACCAGTAAATCAGAGAGAACAGAGATATTATGTAGCTGAATTAAAAACATATAATATTAGGTTACGATGATAGTAATAATCTTATTTCTCATTATCATCATCATTATAATCATGATCAATTATTTTGAGGTTAACAGGAAAATGATTTGTGTCATTGTTTTAAGCTTCACTAAATAATTTGGAATGTTCAAAAACTTGGAGACACTACCCATTCGTTATAGCTGGGGCGGCCAGAATGGAGCCACCTGACTGACAAGAGGGGTTGCTAATAAGTTGGGTGTTACTGTGCCAACTGACACCCTCACTTTCTGGCAATACTGCGGAAAATCATGCACCCACCCAACAGGACAGCCAGCGACAACTGGCACCGGCAAGGTCAAGGTTTGATTCCATATCAGAGGGCACACAGCAGACATGTACTTTAGTGTAATTGTCACCTAAGAGCTCCCAAGATAAGATGTTTTAATTTCATGTGATCTGGAACTAAACGTAAGTTGTTATTAATTAGGAGCTGAGACATTCCATTTCAGAAATATGAACATTCGGATAGACCTTGTGTTAATTAGCAGATCACAATGGGGAGTGTATAGTCATGGCTGTGAGATAGGCCTAGAATTTAAGGACACTCCAACGGGAAAAATAAGACCATTTGAGGTGATTAGCTTTAATCTCTCCTTCATGCTAAGTGTTTGATAACAGTGACAACTGGACTCAGGGGTGATAAAGGCTGCGGAAAGGTGGAGCAATCAAAGGGTAGGGATCTCCAATGTGCATCGGAGTATAAGAATTGCTCCCAGCTAGGTATCAAAAATGTACTGCTGACCAGCTAGTTTCTGGATTCAGTGACAATTTTAATTTGGGACACTCAAACCTGGATTTCAAGGCCAGCTGGGCTGTGGGTTTTTATTTTTCTCCTCAAATCAGGTACTGATTTAGACCTGGGACACCAAGTGAGTAGGATCTGACCCATCAGAAACTTTAGGCAATATGTTAACTTTCAGGTAGAAATGAAAAACTGCAGTACGACTGGCCTTGTGGGCCAGATTTGAGTATCTAGGGTTTAAAGGATGTTCACCAGGCCTTTAAGTTGATCCAACACTAACTGGGAAACACTATTTGATTTTCTAGTCCATCAGCATGTAGGTATATGTGTCCTGAATTTCTTATTTCAATATTTGATGTTGGCAAGGCTCTAGAAGATCAGGAGGAAAAAAATGTAGAAAAACTGAAATATTTGCAGAATTTTGTGCCAGTGTAAAGTTGTTGATACAATTGTATTACTGCAGACAATTGTGATAACAGCTGGCAGGTCTATAAGTCATTATTATTCTCCCGAAGAATTATTCAATTCGATTCATATCTGTTCTCTCCTGGGTCTCTGTAGAGTTTCTCCATACACATAATAATGCAGCTTCAATGATCAGTAGGGTTGCATTTGCCTGGGTCTCTGTCGAGTTTCTCCTTACACATAATAATATAGCTTCAATGATCAGTAGGGTTGCATTTGCCTGGTCCTTTGAACTGGTTAAAATAAACCTCACAGGAATTCCACAAGTTCTTTTGACCATTTCTGTACTCCTTTGAAGTTTACTTGATGTTAACGAATAAAGATCTGCTTTTGAAACCTCTTGTCAAAATACTGATGATCTTGTATTAATTCTTTAAATGTGGAAGGATAGCAAACCCGACTGTATCAAATAATGCATTGTCACACATGTTACTGATCAAAACACAAGAAAACCCAACTTGAACTGTGCAAAAGACCCTGTCTTGAAGGTCTAAGCCCTCGCACTGAACCCTGTTCCTTTCTCCTCTGGTTCTGCCTATCAACAATAAATAAGACCTTTCTCTGCCCTGTGACTGAAATATTTCCATTTTCATAACTCTAACCTCCTCACCCCCCAGATGAATGAAGAGAGACCGTCCAGCCCTCTCCTTTGAGTTGTGACATTTGAGTAACACCTTCATTTGCCTGAACATTGATGGCTACCTTGGCAAGAGAAGACACTAAGAACAGTAATAAAAAGTGATTGCACCTCATTCACGAATCATATGTACGATCATATTTGTTTAACTGTTTAACTACAAACATTTCCACAAAAAAACTTCGGTATTCATCTTTTTTTTTTTTTACAAATTTGTGTGTTTCGAAACATCCATAAAGACATGCGCAGCAGATGCTTCTATTTAGTATGTTTTATTATTCATGCAAAGTCATTTCAGTCAGGACCAGTGTTGTCAAAGTTACAATCTTTATTAACAATCTCAAATGGCGATACAGTTATCTTTGGTGGTATGGCACAGTTCTGGAAGCCTTCCCGGCCATCCATACACACATGGATAAGGCAGGGAGGGTAGCAGCAGCAAACTTCACCTAAAGGGGTACACACAGAACAGTAGCAGCAGGAACGAGGACCATTATTAATCTTTAATTATACAGGATAGATTGACAGCATGTCTACGGAAATAGGAGAAAACTGGAGCACCCAGAAGAAACCCGCATGGACACGGGGAGAACACACAAACTCCTCACAGAATTGCTACGATCAGATTTGAACACGGAATAATCCTGCCCTGAGGCAGTAGCGCCATCCACTGCACCACTGTGCCACCCATAAAGTGTAGTCTGATGAACACATGTAGGAGGAGCTGGGCTGGTGGGTTTTTAGTCTAGCAGTCTGCAGCAAACCTGCATACAAGAAGAAGCAGGTTTAATCTAGCAGTCTGCAGCAAGCATGTGTGCAGGAGGAAGCTGCTACATGAGTAAGGGGAAGCTGTTTAAATAGACCACCCTGTGAAGTGAATGGATTGCGATTGCCTTTTCCCAGCAGATTTACTTTTATGTTTATAGGGCGCATGGTAGCACTGGGTGGCAGTGGTTAGCACTGTTGCCTCACAGCAAGAAGGCCCTGGGTTTGAGTCCCAGTGGAGTTTGTATGTTCTCCCCATGTCCACGTTTCCTCCAGGTACTCCGGTTTCGTCCCACAGTCCAAGGACATGCAGGTAGGCTAATTGGAGACTCTAAATTGCCCATAGGTATGAGTGTGTCAGTGAATGGTGTGTGTGCCCTGCGATAGATTGGTGACCGGTAGTATAAATTTGTAAAATGCAAGAAAAAAAACAGCTGATAATGTTTAGGCTTACTGAAACAGTTTAGACAGTAAAATGCGTTATTGATAGCAAAAAGTGACAGTATGATTAAAAATGAGATCAAAAAGGTTACATTACCTACCTAATAACTAGGCAATGAATAAAAATGAAGGCAAGGTAACATCTTTGACCAGATACAGTATAAATTAGCAATCACACTATTATTTGTTTCCCACGTTTCCTCTTCTGTGGCTCCAACATATAACATATCCCAGTGATCTATGACATACTGTTAATATATCCACTTTCAGAAAACCACTGATCATAAGGCAAAACCAATAGCTACCTCTTCGCATCTGGCATCCCCTTGCATGCCTGCACTTCCAGGTCACATTGTCTGTTTTAACTAGCTCCCTTGTGCTGGAATGAGCTTCCCTCTGCAGTGAGAACAGCAGAAACCCTTATATTTATCTCTTCTTGATGGTTTTCAATAAACCATCGCATGTGTATCTGAGAGCATTCCATCATCACAGCCGGTGGAAGTGCATGTTAACAAATTGCCTTTGCAGCGATGCCAATGAAGTTTGTGCCTATTACATGCCAGAGGATACAGTATTTGTTGCCATGGCAACAGCAGGTAACATGTAGCCTGATTATCATGTTTGACGAGCAGAGCTGACGTTCGTTGTGCCTGGAGAATTTGTCAAGATATGTCTTAACACACGGCCTGTGATACCACTTAGAGCAGAGGTTTAGATTACTCAGAGCTGGTAATTAATGAGGCCTGATTGAGCTATTAGCTGAACAATATATATATATATATATATATACATGCACACACAGATGGGTGACAAATTAAAGGAAAAACCAACATAAAGTGTTTGAGTAAGGTGTTGGGCTACCACGGGCTGCCAGAACAGCTTAAATGCACCTTGACATAGATTCTACAAGTCTCTGGATCTCTGGAAATCTACAAGAAGGATGGAACACCATTCTTCCTAAGGATATTCCCTCATTTGGTGTATTTATGATAGTGGTGTTCAATTGGGTTGAGATCTGGTAATTACAAAGGCCTCAGAATATTATTTTCATTCATTTTCATGCTCATCAAACCATTCTGTGACCTCTTGTGCTCTGTGGATGGGGGCATTGTCATCCTGGAAGAGATCGCTCCCATTAGGATAGAAATGCTTCATCAAGGATAAAGGTGATCACTCAGAATAACTTTGCATTCATTTTCATTGACCCTTCCCTCTAAGTGGACCCAAATCATGCCAGGAAAATTCCCCCCACTGCATAACAGAACCACCTGGCCCCTTACTATAGGGGTCAAGCATTCAGGCCTGTACCGTTCTCTCGGTGTACGCCACACATGCACACATCACCCACTTGTCATGAATATAGTGAATCTGACAATATCACTTTTTTCATCTCTATCGACCAGTGCCTATGGTTTTTGCAACACTGAACTCTCAAATGTGCATTCATCCTTGTAATGAGGGGTTTATGCACTGCAACCCTACTATAATATCTCTCTCTTTGTAGTAGTCGATGGACTGTTCTTGCTGACACGGTCTGATCACATCCTGCATTGACATTCTCAGTCACATGAAGAAGAGTTGCTCTTCTGTTTTTCCTTACATATCACACTAATGCACAAGCATCACGGTCATCAAATGTTTGTTTTGACCACAACTTCAGACCGTATTTACTGATTTACTGATCCCATAGGTCTAAATGCAGATGTGACTTTGGTCACTGTTCTTATTGAAACACCAGCCAGTTGAGCAGTATTTGTGACTGAAGCTCCTACCATCCGAGCAGTAATAATGAACTCTCTTTCAAAGTCACTTAGATTTTTTCCTCTTGCCATCTTAATCCAAAATCGAGGTCAACTGAGCCTGTTCACCATTTTTATACATGCCATAGAGCATGATAGCATTGCTTAATTGTCTCATGCAGTACACCTGTATGGAAGCATCTGCATTTGTTATTTTTCTTCACTCATTTATACATGTTTGGCAATCAATAAGAACATTAAAGAACTTTTCATTTCCTTAACACAGGTGAGACGAACGCCTAACATGCCTGTGATTCAGCAGGCCCACTTAGCCCCACAGACAGTGGAAAACACTACCCACCCTGCACTGTTCTGAACACAAAGGACAACACTCAACTGGCAAATCCCTCTCTCAATCTGGAAATTGTGTAGAGACAGATAGGCATTGCAGGAGCTGCAGGCCACTGAATATGAGGGCTGAAGAACTGGAGGGAGCTGGGAGCCTTGGAGAGGGAGGGGGAGAGAAAGAGAGAAAATTGATTAGTGATTAAAATTTATTCCATCTTCTGTGAAATAGCTGTGATACTGTGTTATACCACAACATCCGCATTGGCAGATTGTTCCAATACATCACAAATCAAAATCCAAAAAATATAAAAAGATGGTTTTTCTGTAGCTGTAGATTTACTGATCTTATATCAAGCTTGTAGACTTGGTTGTCAATACATTTCCTTAGGGTGCCTGTCCATGAAGTAGAAGTCTTCACTGTTTGCTGAAAGGTAACGGTTTATTTGTAAACCATCACATACAGTATGCTACACTGTAGGCTTGGGATTAATACACTAAGGCATCGAAGAGTAAAGTTCAAGTAGAGCATGTCTAGAGATGTTATGGCTAATGTCACGTTTTCTGGAAATGAATTAGTTTGGAATTTTGTCTTCACACTTTCAGGGTTCGGGTTTGAATGGCCAGTGAGGCAATATAATATACAGTGCAGTCTATAAGTATTTGGACAGTAATGCAATTTTTGTTGTTTTGGTGGTGTACTCCAGCACGTTTAATTTGAAATAAAAAATGAACATGAGCTTAAAATGCAGTCTGCACTTTAATTTTAGGGTATTTACATCCATATCATGTGAACTGTGTAGGAATGACAGCCCTGCTTATACTTAACTGGAAGGGTATGAGACTATATTAGGGGGCAAAACGGCACTCCAGTCAAACATTTAGACTGTAAATGCCAGCTGTGCCAGTACGCTCACGTCTGAAGTTAACATCACTGCATAATACAGCTGGGCATTATTACAAAAGTGATATGTGACCATTTTCTCTCTCAGATCAGAATCTATTTTCAGAACATGTTTCAAGAAATGTTGCCACTCACAATTTGCAAATAAATCTGCAATTGCATCAGGGTCACTGCAAAAGCTACCTTCTTCTTTCAAATGCTGTTTATGCTGCTAGCACAGAGAAGAATAAGAGATAATTGGCTTGTGGACTTTCACAAGCCGCTTTCACATGATAAAAATCTAACACTGCTTTCAATGCCAAGTAAGACGGTGACTACACATGATAAGGATTGAGCGTCACCAGTTGTTGAAACTTGATGTCATCTATCCAGGAAAGCCGATGCTTCAGAGAACTAACAAGCGGTGACAGTAATAGGTTGTTATGGTATAAGGCTAAATTGTGAATTTGCTTTGTGAAACCTGAAATCCTGGGTTTATCCCAAAATGGTCTTCCGTGTTTACATCTGCCTGCTTCATAAAAAGCTGAGACGTGATTGGACGCGCTATGAAAGTTGAGCTTCAAAGAAGGTGAAATTTCATACGATTTGAACTGTGAGGATCACAACTCGGCATTCATTTTGTGCTGTCATTTCTGCCAAGTTGGGCAGCAACACTCCCTCCTTAGGAATATAATGGTTTCACGCAGTGTTTAGCATTTTGACTTTGATCATGTGCACACCGCTTAAATGGTCACCATTTATGGATATCATTATTTTCCTTTCTTAAAATTTTCTAGTTTCCTTTGAAGTCTTACTTACATATCTGATTAAGATCTAAATTTTACCCATTGTAATGATTATGTCCAATGTCATTTGATAATATAATGAATGAATATAATGGATTTTCCTTTGTAATTTGAAATGATATGGATTGCCATTGACAGTCACACTGTTTTTATAGATTTCTATTTAGACCAGTTACATTATTGTATTTCTCAAGAAAATACAAGCAGTTATATATGTGTACAATTGTTTATTTTTATTTTTAGAAATGCTAATGAGACTACATTTGCATGTTTCTTTCATTCATTTATCTTTGTAAAAAAATAACTTGGGTTGTGCAATGAAGAATTATGCAGCCAGCCTGCATATAGCTTTATTGCTGACCAATCCCATTTGACAAAGTTAGCATTTCTTCTTTATAATTTTGTCCGTGGCTGCCTTTGTGTGCCTTCGGCTAAAACCAAATGAATGGGTAATGTATTATGTTGGCTCCCAAATTAACTTTTATTATATGCTTTGAACAGGTTACTAAATCACTGCTCTTTGTCCATAGGCGAACACCCAGGTTTGATCATTTATCACTGAAAGAAAATTTCTGTTTCACACCCTGCTTCCGGTTCTCCCACAACCCAACTTTTGTTTAGAAAGATGGAGTTCACTGGATGGAGATGGAGAACTTTAAGAAAACAGACATCATCTGTTAGGATGCCAATGTGTCCTCTCCAAATCATTGCGAAACACAAAGCCAGTACAATGGCACCTAGCACATTAACATTGCCTAGCAAACAGCATTTCCAACAGAACATGATGGTGCTATTGTGATTTCATGGCCTGGGGAGATGTGTACACAAACATAGATCGACTTGTCCAGTTGGTCAACTATGTTCTATTAATATTATTGAAAAGTGTTTTTATTAATCTCATACATAATGTTTATTAAGGGCCTTGACCATGTAAGGTGGTTTAACGAAGTCTGTTCCTCATCAGACCTCCAAAAGAAAACAGACTGTTTACTGTGCTGACAGGGAGTCAGCACGTGTGTTAAAGAGACAGTGCTCAGTTGCAACACATCCAGTTGGATCAGCATTATGTAAAACTTAAGTTTGCATAATACAGTGTATTCATGTTTTGTATTGTTGGAAAGCCGATGTCATGGGGAAGACGTTGGTGTCTCAGCTACAAAGGTTAACCCAGATGCTTACAGAGGATTCACTGTTGTATTGTTTTGTCATGATTGTGTCTATTTATTGACTTGGGGTTTTTCCATGTGTATAAGGAGAGAAGTGCTATGATTTGGGGACACCCGTCAACAGTCTCCTGCACATATGCATATGCATATAGCCATTTCACCACTCACATTTTGCACCATTGTATATTGTCATTATCACTGAACAATCATTTTAATCTAGCATTACACTGCATACACAGCAGTTTTTAGGTCCTAACGTATACACAGAACTCAGGATATCTGCATCCCGTAGTCACTCGCCTATACACTAGTGTCATAGCAGGATACACAATTGTGTTCATAGGCGTAGCTTTCAGGGGGGACGCAGGGAATACGTCCCACTCAATATTTAGAACATGTGCATTTGTCCCCCCCCCCCCAATAAAAACATGAAAGAAGAAGAGGACTTTTATTTCCACCATCAATTGATGCAGAAAAGACAAACATTGGTGCATAAAAATTTACCAGAATGCAGAAAATGAAGTGTTTGACATTTCAAAATTTCCTAGTGGAGGACCCCGAGACCCCCGATGCTCAAACGAAACCTACGCCACTGATTGTATTTATGAAGGCTACAGAAGCCAGAGACACATCCACGTCTACCAAGATAGGTAGCAATCCGTATAGAGCCACTCTACTGGCAGACATCAGTCCCCTCCATCTAAGCATATCTATTAGCACAGAGGAAAGGTTAAAACACAATTTTGAAGTCAGACAATTCAGATAACATTAAATTAATCCTGTTCCAGTTGCACAGGGTAAGATTACACATGTTGCTTTGCCACTCAGGCACTTCTGCTGTTTGGTTTGCGGAGGGGTTTCTTACAGTTGATGACCGTGACATTCTGTTTGGTGAATCTGAGGGGCTTCTTACAAACAAAAACAATATTATCTGACAAGACATTGTCCCTTCCGCACACATGCCAAACTTTCCCAATCCTTTCCCATTTCAAGCTTTATAACTCTAGATGTGAGCATCACAAAGACTTGAAAAATGGCTTAAATTAAGCATGACATTTGTACCATTTACAACTAGCTTATATTAGTTTACATTCACAATTTAGGAAGACTATGTAAACTATACGTAGTCAAATAAAACTATCAAAATAAAAAAAATAAAAAATATATATAATATATATATATATATGGATATGCATAAATACTAAAGATCTATGAAGTAAAAAGTAAGCAGTGCACCCAGTGTCTCCAAATCTATCCAAAATGTCTAAAATGCACATTGCTCTAAATCACAACATAAAAAGCCTATAATCAAGACTAGATACTGAAAGCTCTCTTACACCAGCACTAAACAAGCAATTGAATACAACTGACTACCTGTGAAAGTGCTGTAATTTCTACAAGGTGAAACCAAAGTCTATGGTTTCACTTCATGAACAGGTGCATTTACGGGAGGACACAAGTGTCCGCATATGTCAATGTCAGGAACGATGGTTCTGTGTTGGAAAGAGACTTGGCACAAATTACGGCCATGGGCATCCGTATCTCAGGACACACCATGAAATTTCAGTGCAGGCGTGAATTAATCGGGACTATCCAAGTCGAAAAATCACAGATCACAGACGTGGCCCAGGAGTGTGCAGAAGTATCTGGAAGTGTTGACTCAGGAAAACTACTGCTCATGACTGTCAGACCCCAAATTTCACTAACATTTAACATGTCAGATATATTCCAGAAACTCCACTTTTCATTCAACCATACCCTTTAATAAAAGCTGAGAGCACTTTAACCGCACTGAATTACTTGATTAAAAATCTAAAATTGTACAGAGCCAAATACATAAATAAATGTGTATATGTCTTTGTCCCAAACTTTACTGATCTCACAGTATGTATACACAAACATTGTCTTCCTTTCATTTTATTTTTTGCTTTATTCAGACGAGGAGAAAGCAGAGATGGTAACAGATCAAGAAGAGATCACAGCTCAGAATTTGCCATGTAGGGGATCAAATCTCCACCCACACAGGGGGACTTCTATATGGCTTGAGAGTTAGCCTACGCCACACGTCTTACCCATATGCATTTTCTGAGAAATTCAAGAATTCTAGCTTTACTTGCTTTTCTGAAGGCAAACTACTGACAAATTAATTAATTTTTTTAAACTCCAAAACTTATTGTTCCATTATGGCCCAACACTGTGGCCAGGAGTCCCACAGATGATGCCCACAGCATCACCTGAGGAGGTATGGTTTAAGTTGGCATGGTCCCCCCTTGGCATCACAAGACAAGACCGAGTACTAGATTTTGGTTGATCAGGCACTTGTGGCCTCTGGCTTCCTGCTCATCATCCTCAGGTGTCTATGACAGCGTAGCTCAGCTTGTGGACAGCCAAATCAGAAGAAGTGGCAGTTGTAGCATACTCTGCTAAATGGCACACACACTAATTTGTGCTCTTCTAAACTGACAGGAAGCTGTGCCGAGAAAGCAGGCCTACCAACATTATCTGGGATTTCAAACTGTCTGAAATATGTAAAAAATAATAATAATTAAAAAAAAAGTTAAATCAAATCATAAAATTATTCAGAAAATAAAAAAATAAAAAATATCACAGCGTGTAACCCGTCAAGCTCTTAAAGGTCAGAGAACGCAGACACACTCACTTTAACCAAACACAAAGAACTAAAACGAGACAAAAATACATATGAACCTGAGTTGATGTTTACCACTGAACTGTCTTTTTTCTGTCTTCCTTCCCATGATTCTATTCCAGTCTTCTACTGCATTTTTTTCCTCCATGTAATCTCCCCTTTCTTCACTTGGCAGAGATTTAGACGAAGGTCAGATTCAATTTGCAGAGCGAGGATGTGTGATGCGCCTGGCCTTGTGCAGACTACTTATCGACTAGGTGAAGATTGAATACAGCAATCTGTCCTGCTTCCCAGCCATCCCCACTGCATTCCCATTACAGAGTGTGAGCTGGTGCTGGCTCCTGCAATCACTTACAAGTCTCTCTGTCTATAGCTGGCCACTCAGCAAAAAAGGTGCTACCACATCCTTACTCTACATATATAGAGTTGGATTACGGGTATGACTACAATTGCTTGCATGTACACCATGTCTAGCCTTTTATTCCCAGCAACCAGTAACATTGAAAAGGGAATGATTCCTTGAACAGGAAGGATCTGAGTAAAAGGATAAATAAAATAGTTTTAAGGAATCATCATTAGCTTCATATAAAAATATCTTGGTATATATTAACATTCAAAAGCTTGATGTATGCTGGCATTATTGGTGTGTCAGGGTGCAGAAACTATGGAAAAACTGAACTAAGCTGTGCATAAGACTTATCTCTCCCTAAATAAATTATAAAAAATTAAAATTAAAAAATAAATAAAAATAGTAATAGCATGAGCTTGGATGACACGTCTCAGGTGTGGGACCAAGGGTTCGTCTAGTTGGAAAATCTGCACTGTACTGACAACTCCCCTTGTTCTGGAGTTAGGGGGGATTTTGCACTGTGTAAATGCATCCTCCCATCATCACAGAACAGTCTGTGACAAATGGAAATCTTTCAGCATTACTTTAATGTTCTCTGGTGGGATGTGCTGGGGAGGTAACCAGAGGACTGAAGCAGAATGGATGGTGAGAGACAATTTGACCACCAGAAATAGAGACAATTACAAACACTAATTGGGTTTGAAAAATGAATAATTTAAGAAAAGCATTCCAAATATGTTTTACTGCTGAACCTGCGATAACTATAAGTGAATACAACTTTCCCTCTATGAATGGAAAGTGTACACAGTTGTTGTCTTTGTGAGTTCCTACACAGGCTTAAGAATTACTGAACTGTAGCTGTGTATAAAATCCAAAAGAAGGCTACATCAGAGAATAACGCGGATAATCCTTCCCTTCTGCACATCTGACAGGTGCTGAATTTAAAAATTCAGAAGGCCATCTAAAATTAGACATAACTGCAAGTCACAACCAGGTATCATGCTTTATCGTACCTCTGTCCATCACTACCTGAATTGTGCATTTGTGTAGTAATGGAATGCCTTGTACCCTTGTTTTTCAATCTATTTTTGGAAAATAATGTTTCTTCTCAAAACATTACATCAAACAACTTAAAAGCCTACTGTGGATCAAAGTGAAGTTTGGGTTTCCCGCATTCAAGTGAATTGCCAATACAATGTGGTTGCACATGACATGCTAGGTACTATAATTTCTCCTGATAATTTCTCCTGGTTATTACACCCTCAGTATTTTTCTCTAGGTTTGATTATCTCCACTTTAGTATGCACACTGTAGCCTCCCTTTTCAGCACAAACTAGCCTGAAAAGCCACAATGAATATGCATCAGAAAAATCAAGATTTCCATCTGGCCCCAATCATATGAATCAGCACGTCTGCAGCAGCTCTTCAAGATTAACTGAAAACAAACTTATGTTTCCACCCAATTGCTCTAACATCTGCAGGCTTCTGCGAGGGCACTGTCATTTCATTAAAAGGAGAGAGAGAGAGAACGACAGGCTGAGTCTCAGAGGTGCGTGCACCATGACAAGAAACAGGGAGAACAGAACAAATAAATCATTCATCAAAGTTATACAGAAGGTTTCCCATCCCCGATTTGAGGTCGGCTCTTATTTCCAGAAAGGCAACAAACCAGCAGCAATGGCAGTGGCAGCAGTAGCAGACCAGGAGGGGATCTTGATAAATATGCTTATCGTCCCATTTGCAAATTAAATGATGCCTGACTGCCTTTCAACCCCCCCCCCCCCCCCCCCCCCCCCCCCCCCACAGAAACAGCAGAGGCATTTAGAGGCTGCCAGCTAATTCCATTACCTCACTGTTGCGACCAGCATAAATCCTAACTAGTCTCCTGTGCATCCACCCAGAAAAATGGCCCCTGCAGGAGGATACGTTCAGTATATCACATCCATAACGTATACTGTTATTTCATAGTATGTTTGTTGCATTAGTATTATCATTATTACTATGATGATTATTAAAATAATAATAATAATTATTATTATTATTTATTTTTATTTAAGTTAATTCATTTAATTATCTATGCCTAATGATCCAGCTTAATAGCAGCATCATTTCAGAGCAAGTGACGAAAGGAAACTAAAATGATTTGGGCCATTGTGTGTCCAGCTGAAGTATTTATTCACCATGAAGTGTTGTATCCAAGGTCTATGATTGAATTCTGACCTTAACACTGCCATAAGTGACTAAATACTTGACCACAGTGCTTCCCTGTGGTTGCTTGGGTGCCTGCAGTCCGCCTGGGCCACCCACGCAAACAGAACATCCCTCCAGCTAGATGGCTACAGTTCAAATTCAATTCAGATAATAAGCTACCAAACAAATAATGAATGCATAACATGTGCAGTAGCAGGCAGTTGATCAACACAGGTGTTTAAAAAGGCAGTAAGACCTACACCTCAGCCCCTACCTTGTCTCTCTCCCTCAGACACTGCACTGCTATACTGACAGTTTGCAATTACAAGGCCATTGTCCACTTGATCCTATTTCAATTCTAATCGACATGTACTTACAAGGTTTCAGTTCACCAGTCTGTAAGGCTTGCTTTGCAATGGGGGTCAGTGAGTGTGTATCAGTTGAAATAAATGAAGAGAAAGGCAGGCAGGCACACACTTATGGATATTAAACAGGGGGTGGTTGTGGGGTGCGGGGATGGGGGGCATACTATGAACACTCAAATGGCTTCTCTGTTATGTTTGGCCTCTGTGACAGAACAATAACATAGATCATCCTTCAGCAGTCATGATAAATTTTAATTGCCCGTCAAGGACAGGTAAATGTCTAGGATTCGCAAAAGCTCTCTTACTGAGAGGAGTAGCCAGTCGCTGTCTGTTAAGTACAATTTATGAGGCCATCCACTCAATGCCATGTCCTCTTCCTAAATGTTCCCTTTATCTCACAGAGGTGTAGCTGGCACAGCACAGAAACACAGCCTATACATGTGGTCCGGGGCACGACCAGGGGAATTTGTGTTCCATGAAAAGATTGGAAATTGAGCCCCATCCCCCAAGAAAATCTTATGTTCTGATATTTTTTAAGGGCCCCAGTCAGTCATCCTAACATCCCCCCCTTTACAGTGCCCCAGCATGTGGTTCTGGAGGGGACCCTGTCCCTCTCAGACTCCCAGCAGATTAGCTGTCACGCCCGGCAGGTTCACCTTAAGGAGGCACAAAGCACAGAGACCATCAGGAGTTGACCAGAATTTAAACTCCCCTATGTGTGACAGAGCAGCAGGGATGGAGATCAGAATGTAGCCAGTCATTCATCCATTTTACCTGGCTTGACACACACGCACACAGTGGGAGAAATAGATTAGACTGACACACTTCTAAAAATACCTGACCTCCTCCACTAAATACCGAAGTGCCCAATGCAGTGGAGTTTGTGGAATCAGTTCATTGGTCATTGCCAAATTGAAATATGCTTTCTTCTTGGTTCTTGCAGCATAAAAGCATCGCTGGACACCCACCACATTCTCCGGGGATCATGAGAATAACACTAAAAAGGACAAACAAGTCCATTAATCCATCCATTTTCTATACCCGCTTATTCTGAGCAGGGTCGTGGGGGGGGGGGGGGGGGGGGGGTGGGGGGGGGGGCTGAAGCCTAGGTGAGAACAAGTGAACAAACAAAATATCATACCAAAAGACAGGAGTCTGGAAATAAATGCTATGTTATTCAGGCAATTTCTCTTTTTTAACGTAATTAAAGCTCACCATTGGAAAAACTCACCCATAGCCCCCAACATTAATATCAAATGTATAAACATTGTGACCATGGAGTTATCCACTTACACACTTATGAATGCACTTGTTTTTCAATATCACATCTTACTTTTGAAAAGATGCAAAAAGGCTGCAGATATCGGCTCCCCACAGTTTATGAAAAATCCTTTCTGCGGCCTTCCTATCTTTGAATCCTTTGACTTCACAAAATGCATAATGCCCTTTTAACCTGAATGGCTGTTTACATCAAACAGCAGTACAAAAGATTCCCATTTTTCTCTGAGCCATTTCATCCCTTTGTATGGCAGAAGTTTTAGTAGTTCAACACTGACTTGTTTTTTTTTTTTTTTGCAGGAGGGATTCAGCAAACGACCTCAAAAATTCAAAAGGCCAGAACACTTTATTGTTAAAGCGTAATTACACCTTGGATCACTTTTTTCTTTTTGCTGTAAACATGTTTGTATGCCTACTAATGAAACATAATAACCCATGATGTCAATTCAACATTTCTAAAATATTCTATCAAATGCAACGGTAAAAAACATATTGGTGCTGCCCTCTAACGTTTGAAAAAATGCTTTCTGCATTCCTCACAAGCCCTGCCCCAATTGTGATATCTGTGTACCTCTTTGTAGGTACTACTATGTCATGTAGATGTCAATCAAGATATCCATTTGAAAATTTTGTGCCGCCCACAATTTTGTCCATTTACTTTTTAATATGATGGAACACTGCCAGCACCTGATTGGCAAGACTGGTTTTGACTAAGCTCTTCTCAAACCGGAAAAACATGGCAGCCTGTTCATAAACTCATATTCACACTTAAAAGGTCCCCTAAAATATGTTTCTGAAAACATTTGAGGTGAATGCTGTATAAATAATTTGCATATAGAATACTGAAGGGTTATGATTTAAAAGTAGACTTACAGAAAATGTTATATAACCAATTATATAAAATATCATATTTTATGGTAACTTGATAAACGTACTTCTGAAAGTGTACTTCTAAAAGTCTATATCTAAGTGTATACTGTTTCACCCCATGCCATGTTCCTGTTGCAATGTCAGCTACCAGCTGTGGTATATATCAAGTGATTAAGGGGTTTAGAGGACCTCTAGGCCCACATGGCCAGCCTTGGTATGGACTCCCTGATCCTAACTTATGATTGGGTAGTAATGGAATCTTTACATATGGTGATTAAATGAATCTCATAGGCTGGGATGACAGTTCTTTGTCTCTGTATAATCTCATATATTGGACTTTATATTTTCGAAGACTGTACTTGTACCTCTTCCCGACCGGTCGTATTATTAAATTATATAAAGGAGCTCCTGACTCTGTCGTTTGTTATCTTTATCTTCAACACCATCACTTTTGTTAAGAAATTCCTACAATACTTTATGAAATGAGATGGACACACCTACTTCACCCACCCCAGGACACATTTTTCAGAATTGTGTAGTAGGCGGAGCCAGGCTGAAACAGTGAGTGCAATTCCTCTTTAAATTAACAAAGATTAATTTACCAACAAAACGAGAAGATTTGTAGCTTCTCAAAGCTAATAATGCACACTAAAATTAATTAAGGCATGACATTTTTGTAGGCCCTGGGTCAAGGAAAAGGTTAATCCACACTCTTCTGAAATTATCTTTATGAACTTTATTTTTCAAGACTTATTCAAACGCAAAGCAGTTTGGTAAACAAAGAGACAATGTTTCACCTGAAGGTTTCATCAGGTCATGCATTGCAGCCGGTGGTGACATCAACTGCCCTCACTGAGGGGCAGTTCCAGTAGTTGCAACTTGGTTCATTGAATGATTACTGTATTATTACTATACTAAACTATACTATTGAAACTTCCCCTCAGTGGGGCACAACCTTACCATTGGTTTTATGCCTTTCAAGACTGAGTGGTCATATGTTGTCTTTGACAATCCGTTTGTGAAATATACGTGCATTTGTGATGCCTGGGTACCTTCAAAAACCACACGTGTTATTTACGGTGTTGTCGCCCTTTTAAATACAGTCTGGCTTGATTGACAATTAATTTATTCAGTAGGTTACAGTATAAGCCTTCTAATGATATATAACATGTCTATTTTTTTCTTTTGGAATAGAAAAACCAAACATTGAATGTTGATTGTGCGTCGTCTATGTGTTTCCATAGCTTTTGGGAAAGGCAAATGAGGCACAACTCTCACTCTGATGAACATGTAAAATCTTATTGTTAATTTAAAAACAAGCTTTAAGAAATTTAACGTGTATTCAGAAATAAAATCTTGTAGAAATGTATAGTAATTTAGGAATTAAAAAGAGAACGGCCAGTTATAACATTTAAATATAGACTTTAACAAATCCAAAACAATGAATTTGCAATGAACAGTGCAATTTTTTACATGGGACATATGGGTGTTTTTTCATTAAATAAATGAAATGATAGTTCACAGTGAATTGTTACAATATGTAGCAATTAAAATAGTAATTTCACTGTGCCTTATTGGAGTTCAACATTAGGCCATCACGCAGAGTAAGAAGAGCAAAATAATGGTTTTTCTAATTATTTTCCCTTATGCTTGATTTTCTTGTCACCAGTATAAGTCACCAAATAGGCTACAGCTCAGCCTCCCAGAAATTCTCTGTATGCCCACTGAATAGTAATTGGAGAGGACGTGCCTTCTGGTGACAAGTTTATGTTTTAATAAATACTCATTACTGTGTAGAAAGTTGCTCAGCATCATTTTTATGCGTATGCACCCTTCATATATGCCGCCCTAGATGAACAAAACCGAGAAATATTACGAGCCATTTAGTTAGTTAACATTAGTGTCATGGTTTTGGGTGGATGTATCACCCAGCTCGATTCCTTTCCCCTCCTGCTTCACTAATTTGAGTGTGCCACATCAATTTAGCTAAATGGGTCTCGCGTGCAGATTTCGCTCTGCTTGCAAGTCCTCCTGCGCTCACTGGTTAGAGGTCTGCAGGCATGTTTAGTGCGTTCGCAGTTGCACCTGTCGAACCTTACTTAAGGTCTGTGATCACAGAGAAACAACGCCTAAGTGTCGCCTATACACGAGAGCCGGTACTGGTACTGAACGAACTCTGTATTTCCGGGTTGGTCTCAGGAGGTATTATTTGAGAGAGAGAGAATTGCGGGTGTAGTTTCGCCCTAGCTTATGTTAGCTGTCTCAAGGTCTCTTAGTTTCCGTTCTTGTGAGTGGAACTGTCGCTTAGTTCACCTTCGGGTGCATTTTGCTTTCAGTTTGTTTTCTATCTCATAAAAAACACGTTTTCAACGTACAAAAATGCCAAGTTACTCACACATACAAGACATACACCGTCAATAACTCATTCATTCAGACTGCCAAAATCCAGTGATCTTGATTGTGAGAAAGCCATCCACACATATGTTTGGCCTGTCAATGTACTGCACACTTATATACACACAGGGCCAAGTGACTTGAAAGAACTGAGGAAATATTGGGTAGCATTGCTTTGGAATACATGTTATTAAATTTTGGTGACGCAAGATAGCCTATATTGTTTGTAGTACCGTAACTTGGCGTCATTTTG
Organism: Anguilla anguilla; assembly: GCF_013347855.1. NCBI lineage: Eukaryota > Metazoa > Chordata > Actinopteri > Anguilliformes > Anguillidae > Anguilla > Anguilla anguilla. The sequence continues at coordinate 22,125,545 of NC_049210.1, forward strand.
ATATCACTACTTTAAATGGCAGGCCTGGATTTTGGCAGTCTGAATGAATGAGTTATTGACGGTGTATGTCTTGTATGTGTGAGTAACTTGGCATTTTTGTACGTTGAAAATGTGTTTTTTATGAGATGATATTTCTTTTTGCAAAGCGTTTTATTACGAGAGTGAGAAATGCGAAGTGACCCTGTAAGAAACGGTTGTGGATTATGGCTATCCTTGTGTGAATTTGTACAGTCTGATGAGCGTGTACGTTTAGCAGTTTCAGTTTGCTATATATGTAAAACAGTGGCTATGACAATTGGTGCGGTGGCGTAATTGTAAAAACGCATCAGAAAAGGTGAAATATGGCCAGTGTATGTAGGCTACTCACGGATTTGACGGGCATCCAACGAGCCTTGATTGACAAAAGAATCAGCAAGCCCGTAGAATTAGAGCTGCCTAGGTCGCAACTTGTGTACCCTTCTGTCCTGCTCCGTTGTCTGTTATTTCGTGAAAATGCACTTTTAGTGTTTGTAAGGTTTATAAGGCATTTTGATAGGCTTATCTGCAGATAGGAATCCTCTTTGCTGTTTTGTTAAGCTAGAACCGGAAAAGTTGATAGTGGAGAATAGGAGCAGACGCATATGTCCCAGCTGGCTTTGCATATGAGAAAATAACAACAGTGTGAGATAAATTGGCGAAATGATGAAATTGTAGGTGAAGGTTGACATGATCACAGACTATAGTGCAAAGTAAATGAAGTGACCATGAGCAAGCTTAGTTTCCTTATCAAACGGTATATATAACAGTCTGTATTAAACGTTAGTTGTTGAAGTGGAGGGTTAAATAACGTGCAAAATCTATTGAACTAATGTGTTTTTCTTATGTTCAGTGCTAGTAGTTATATTTATGAGTGAATCATGATTTTAAATGTAATGTTTTAATGCAGAGTTGCAGAACGTACATACGTAGTAATTGTTTGTATGTGGCTAGATAGAGAACAGGGCGAGGTAACATGAATGTAGAAACGTGGCGTTTGCTGATAAGAAGGTTTTGTACGGTAGCCAAGTGAAGAAATATAGTTAGTAGAAATGGCACAGTGGTGAACTGGTGTAACTTGTTAATAAAAGGAATACATTTGCCGTCATGAAATGCATATGAGTGGCCGTGAGTGAGTTTTTGTAAAGCAAATATAAGCGTAAGAAAATGTTAGTGTAAAAGAGGAAATGATCTGCCTGAGGGCGAGGCGGGATTCAAGCCTTAAACCGGAGGTTTACCAGTCTGTGACTTTGTTAGTGCAGCACCATGCCATAGCTATGCAATGCGTGAAATATCATTGGCAAACCTGCCGGTGGTTTTAAAGAAGAACACAGGCCAGTAAGCACAGACGAGCTCCCGTTGAATCCATATGGCTTTGCAATATTGTAGCCGGTTAATAACTGAACGTACAGACGGTACGTCATAATGCATATGGCTTAGCAATATTGTAGCCGGTTAATAACTGAATGGTGAACGGCGGGTAGATATGGTGCAAAAGCAATAATTGATAAGTAGTAGACAATTATTAGTGAGGGTCGAAGCAGGTTAAAGGAGTAACATGGTGATTGAACGTGACACTTCCCAGTTGTCTTTAGGCAACAACAAAACAAATGTGCATAATTTTTTTATTCTTCAGTCATTTCAATGTACTTGAAAACGTATTTTTCTAAGCCTAAATTTCCCACTATAAAAGTTCACCCGAACCGTCTGGGCGTGGTAATGAGAACTGTCAGTTAGCTATGATTGACAGACCGTGCCCCGTTACCATAGCTACCCCCATGATAAGCGCTATTTTTGGGAGACTTTTCACAAGCTAGCTAGCTTAGTAGTATATCAAGTATCGATAGATAGCTAAGATAAGGACGTTGACTTATATCCAATTATAATTTTTGCTATCTAGCTAGCCAAGTTAAGATAAAAGCACAACTATAACGTCCTCATAAAAGCAAACTAGCTAGCTAACGTTATCGATAACATTGCCTTATGAAAGCAAACTACCTAGTTAGCTAACGTTAGCTAGCTAGCTAGCTAAATGAATATAACCAGAAATAATCTAATAGTCCTTAAAGGGCACTCTAATTTAAGTGAACCTAACGTTAGTGAAATATTTGCATTGTCTTGCCCGTAAGCCAGCGGCGCAAACTATGGGTCTCGAGTTATCCATGGGTTTATGGGGCGTGGAAAGGGGAGTGGTTACTGTGTTAGTGAGGCACCAAGTTGAGAACTTTCTCAACCGGTTGAAAATAGGACGATAAATTTAAAACGCATATTTCTCAAAAAATACAGAACGGACATATTTAATACTTTACTCATTGTGTTTCTTCAATGCCTCTTGTGCAAATAGCACATGAAACCGAGAAAGTGTGAAAATCACCATGGTACTCCTTCAAAGAAAGGTGTTCCTAGCTGGGCTTGAACCTACGACCCCGTGTTCCCAAGACTGTAACCTTGCCCACTAGGCCACAGGCAGACCAGCTGTTTAAACTGGAAATGTTTCAGAGTAAAAAGGTATGGGTATTTGGCGTGTGTATGCGCATTTTTGATTGGGTCGTGTAGGTGAAGATTTGGCTGGTGTCAGTGAAATGTCCAATGGGAAGACATGTTGTTAGTGGGATAGGCGACAGGAAAAATAAGAATGAGAAAAAGAAGAAGAAGAAAGAGAAGAAGAAGAAGAAGAAGGAGAAAACGCAAAATCCCCTTAGTTTGGGGCTTTATTGTGTGGACATGTGAAGTTATTTATGAAATCTGTCTGTTGAAATGGGGTCAGAATGTACAGAATTTAATGTTTTTAAGGGCTGAGTGTCTGTGGCTGTTGTGGTTATTTCTGTGGGGAACCCTGAAAATGCCAAACTCTCTGTGCTGTATAGGTATGGGGCATGCCCCCGCCAAGGCGTAACTTGGCGGGATGGCATACCTGCCATCCCAATAGGCTTTCGTTTACTCCTTCTCCTCAGTTTGGCATTTCCCGGTTTAGCGGATTGCCTTATTTATTTGGGATAGTCTCCCGTAGAGTGAAGCCCTTTTCTTTTCTTTTTTTTTCTCCTATATCCCAGTGTCTCTCTTAGAGACTTGGTGGTTATTCTCTCTGTGGGGAATAGCTTTTTGAAACCTGTTCTGTCGTGTCTGGTCTTCCTAATTCCCCACCCCGTCACAATTAGACTACATGGCCGTCACTTTTTCCTCATTTCGTTTTTAGTTATCCAGTTCTATGAGCAGTCCCCCATAGTTTGCAAGGTTTGTTATGAAGTAGCGCTAACACAAACTTTTTATTGGCAATTCTTCATGGGCATTTGAGGCACCTCTGCTTGTCGAGGCCTGTAGCAGCCAATAATGTAATAACTACCGTTAATGTAATAACTGCCAATAACGTAATAATTTTTCCGTGTAATGTAATAAAAGCCGATAATGTAATAACTTACCAATAATGTAATAAAATTTCTGAACCAATAACGTAATAACTTATTACATTATGTGCAAAAAGTTATTAGATTATTGACTGGTTATTACATTATTAGCTGGGTTAATAAAAATCATAAAAAATGTAATAATAGGAGCCGATAATGTAATAATATACTTGTATCACTATGTATACGTTTTATTTATTATCAAATGTCAGACTTCCATAACACTTAGGCCTACCCTTACTGTTGCTTCTTTCAAATAGCTGCTCAAAAACCAGGCCAATCCTGACCCCTGAATCTTAGTCCTAACTCTGAGAAAACACACACACACACACACCTACTCTCTCTCTCTCTCTCTCTCTAGGAATTAATTGTTTGTGTAACTTGATGGTTAGACTTATCTCCAGCCCTGCCTTATACTCCTTTGCCATTTGAGTACCAAATTAAGTGAGAGCACGCATGTTTGCAAACACAGACAATTACTCTTATGTTGTATAATATGAAATCTATACCTCTTTGAAGATGCTGTGTTCTCAAATAAAAAAAGACCACCACTTCTTTCCATGAAAAATATAATCTTTAATCAAGTGTATTTAAATAACTTCTTCAACCAAACTGGCACTATTATCCCTTGTGCTCAGCTTTCAACCTCTTAATGCAAAATTCTAAACTGTAAAATATAGTATATAACATGACCTACAAAGATAACTTTGGTAACACATCTTTCAGTTTTATCATAATAATAAAGGATGGTTTACCGTCCCCTTTTTTTAAAGAACTAAACATTCTCTTGATACACATTACATTTACATTATCTATACCATTGGTCCCAGCATCATGTTTTGTCTCAGAAAACAATATGTTTCATTTTATCAACAGAACTACTTTGTTAAATATTTTTTGCCCAAACTAATATGAAAGTAGTACTGATAATTATTTTAAAAACATGTATTTTGCACACCAAATTAGGAAGTATCAATAAGAGTATTGATAAGTATTGGTATTGATAAGCAGTATCAATAGTGGTATTGGTATTGATAAAATTCGAACCATGCCCATCCCTAGTTGTAGAAAATAACTAACTCACGAACAGGTGCAGTTTTCTTATGACATGGCTTGCCATTGTGTCCCTTTCTCTCTTGTTTTAAGCACTTCTTTCATGGTGACTCGACTTGACTTGCTTGAGTCTAAACACAGTGACATGGGACTTGCTTGAGACTTGAAGGTTAAGACTTGAGACTTGCTTGTGACTTGCACAAGTGTGACTTACTCCCACCTCTGCCTCACTGTCAGGTGAAAAGAAGCAGTTGGCGACTCTACATGTATCATGTGGTAGTCTACACCCTCCCCAGACCAACAGAGGATAGCGCATCGACCAGGACCGTGATACACACAGAGAATTGGTATAACGACTAAAATTGGAGAAAATGGCAAAAATAAAAAAGAATGAACTATAGATATCATTTGCTTCGGTTTTAGACTCTTTGTTGAGCTTGTCATGACTGTATTCAAATAGCCAGGGATGTCAATAGGGCAAGGATTCTGATTTGGTAATACATTTTCATGTAACCTTTCAGGAGTCAGGTTTGGTATATATACAGAGAGAGAGAGTGCTGAATAGCTATAATAGTGTGGTTGAAACAGTTCGCTTGAAAAAGTTATTTAAATACATTTAATTAAAGATTACATTTTTCATGAAAAGAAATGGTGGTCTTTGTATTCGTGGACAAAACATCTTCAAAGAGGTATAGATTTCATATTATATGACATGAGTAATTGTCTGTGTGTGCAAACATATGTGCTCGCACTTCATTTGGTACTCAAATGGTTAAGGAGTAGAAGGCAGGGCTAGAGATAATGTCAGGGTTCTGTTGTCTTCTGTGTCTTCCCCCTGTGTTGTTTCTCTGTTGGGCCGCCAGATGGCGGTACCTTGGTTTTGTGTTCTGTTAATTGTTTTATTGGTTCTCATTATTCAATTATTAGTTGTGTTTTGTCTCGTGTTCCCCTCCCTCTCTGTGGCTTGATTGTTCATCGTGCCCTCCTGTGTCTCGTCTGTGTCTTTCTATTTAAGTCTCCCTCTCCCCGACTCAGGCGCTGGAATCTTTTGCTTTGGTTTGCTACCTGCCTGTCTGTTTCAGTGACCTGTTTGTTCCTGCCTGTTTTCCCGTTTACCTGTTGTTTGCCTGCCTGTGCCCTACCTGCCCTGTTTTCCCTCGTTTTTGGATTTGGTATTTTAGTTTTCTTGTGAATTTTTGAGGTTTTTGTTGTTTGTACTTTTCGCCCTGTGAAGCTCTTTGTTCCGTGTTTCAGTTTATTAAAGTCTTGTTTTCCCCATTTTTGGATTTTCGGTTTTTTACTCTGCGTTTGGGTCCATCCCGCACCCAGCCTGACAGATAAGTCTAACCAAGCACCACAAACAAATAAATAGTCATAATTCCTAGAGAGAGAGTAGGTGTGTGTGTGTGTGCGCGTGCTTATGGTCAGGTTTTTGAGCAGCTATTTGATAGAGGAAGCAAGGGTAAGTGTCAGAAGTGTGACACTTTATAACCAATAAATAAAACTTAAAGCGATATAAGTATATTATTACATTATCGGCTCCTGTTATTACATTTTTTATGATTTATTTAAAAACCCAGCTAATAATGTAATAGCCAGCCAATAATGTAATAACTTATTACATTATATGCAAAAAGTCATTACGTTGTTGGTTCAGAAAATGTATTACATTATCGGCTTTTATTACATTAAGAACGGAAAAAATATTACGTTATTGGCAGTTATTACATTAACGGTGGTTATTACGTTATTGGCTGCTACAAGGCCCATTTAATTTGAAACTGCCACAGCATGGCTCTGCATACATCTTATGTGATTTACTACACTAATCACAGTCCTGCTGAAATAATGGTTTGCAAGCAGTTAACTTGCCTAGACATAGGAATTAGTAAGTGTGATTCTGGGGGTGTGAGAAACATATGGCATCTGTGCTGTCAGAAAGCTGGTTAACAAAACCAGATCAAGATCAAATCATTTAGATAGCTAAAAGAAGATGATTTCACATCACATTTGTTTGGTAAGTGAATAAGCTAGTTTCAGGGAAAGTTAACAAAACCATATTACCAGACTATATATTGTTGCAATATGATTAATAATTATACTAGTTTGAGCATTAAAAACATAATTTTAAACACATCTTAAAAAATATTTATTTATATTTATTTTTTTTTTTAATTTTGAAATTTAAAAAATCTGAATTCCACACTGGGTAATTTCAGGCCCAGATAAAGACCCTCGGGTGCGCCTGGGCATTACAGTTACAATGCGCCCCTAACTTTGCAAACATAATGCCATTGTCTAATCACACACACCACTTGTCAAATATTAATAATCACCTAACATAAGAAAAAGTTATGCAACTGAAATGTACAAGAATTGCACCTTTCAGTGTTCACACGTCTAACCATCTCCAACATCCAGTTAAGTTAATGTGCCAAGATACAACTATGCATGTCGAACATATATTCAATGCAGTCCTCTTTAGCAAACAAAAATTTTTGCTGGATACTTGTCTTGTTTGCTGTTCACAAAGTATCTAAAATGAAATAGCTCTTCAGTTAAGGCCTAGTTAAAATTGGCTGGGTATGCCAAAGAGAGGGCATCAGCTTGCTGGCGGAGATCACGAATGTCATCTCAGTCCATGTGGAATAAGATGCCAAAGATACTGTTTATTTCTGTGCAATCATCTAGCTGTTGTGTGAGGCATGAAATCAACCTGTTGATAATGATATTGTAAGTTCAGAGTCAGTATTTTAATTTTCATTTCGCACACCCACTGAATTCTTGCCTTTTGTCCATACTGAAGCCACAGTCCGCCAATTTGTTCATGAGAAACGCAAAAGATGATGCATAATTACACTGAAAATGTAATTATGCATCCTTCTCACTGGGTGCCCCTGGGCATCCACCCATGTTTCCCATATGGAAGATGGTTCCCTGGGTAATTCCATTTTATAAAAACAAGAAGGCATTTACCATCAGTCATACAAGAACATCATTCTTTTTGTATGACTAAGCATGTTATTTTGTTGCTAATGCACTTGTTACATTGTTCACGCTTAATAAATGACAAAGTGCTGTAGTTGTAACATATAGAAAAAATGTATTATTACAAATGTTTTCCGTAAGTATTCCTACACATTTTCATTGAAGGGAATATGATGAATGGTGAGGGCTATAGAGACAGAAGCTAGTACATGACTATAGAATGCTTTAAACACTGGTCAATGAGATGCTAAATGAGAAGAAACTTGAGGCACTTCAAATTATATTCTTATGCGTGATATTAAATGCACATATACAAATGTATTTCATATTGTTAGACTGATGCTACATTAGCTATGTGCACAGTGCTTGATGTTACTGACACTAAGAAAGCGAAGGAGAAAGAAACATTGCAGAACAATCCCTTGTGGAGTAATTACCCTATTAACATTTCAATATGGAGGCATTTGCCTTTCCCAAACTTAAAGTTGACGAGTGTTACTGGACTTTTATTCTGTCTTTTGTCTATGTATGCAGTGTGGTACACCATTACTGCATTCATAACAGCTTGGTATGTTAAGATGGCCTACACTCACAACAGCATGTTAAATCAAGTGAGAGGCTGGGTGGACCAAGTTCATTTTAAAAAGGTGTGCCAGCATGTGACTCGGCATTCCTGTGTGTCTGTGTATGTGTGAGAGTGCATGTGTGTGTACTGGTGGGGCAGTGTAACTGAAGGCAGGGCATACTCTCAGAGTTTGTGAGGTTTGCAAGTGTTCACTTCATCAAAACCCTGCAGAGGGACCCTCAAAGAGCTTGTTAGAGTCCTCTCTGTAAAAAAAAAAATATACCGATCGGGATACAATAGCCTGTCACTGTAGCAGTACCCCCATTGTGCCCTTTATGCTTTTTGATTAGTATTCTTCTTCTCGCTCTATCCCCTTGTGAAAAAATATCATGCTGAAGTATACTTAATTTAGTATACTGTATACATGTACTTCAAGCATACTTGGGTGTGCTCTTTTGACCCACCTTAATTTGTATTTAAGTTGTAATAAATACATTAAATTAGTGCTATATCACAGTACACTAAAGTATACTAAAGTATGTTAAATTGGAACAACTTATAGCATACTTAAGTACACTTCTGAGTGATAAACATGAGCATATTAAATTTGTGTTATTAACACACCCTAAGTGTATTGCAAGTCACGTTTCAGAATATTGTCAAGCGGCAATAAGTATAAATTAAGTGTATTAAAAATGTGCTATTTGAATACTGAATTTATAAAAATATTTTATTTGAAGTATACTTATTTTTTATATTTGAAGTATATTAAAGTATAATTGTACTTAAAGCATACTTGAGTGTGTACTTTTAACCCACTTTAATTTGTATTTAAGTTGCAATTAATACATTACATTTGTGCTACATCACAATTTTTAAGTACATTAAAGGTATACTAAAGTATGATAAATTGGTACAACTTCTATCATACTTGTGTATATTTCTGAGTAGTAAACATCAGCATATTAAATTAGTGTCAATAGAACAATGTAAGTGTACTGTAAGTCATATTTCAGAGCATCCCCAAATATCAGTAAGTATAAATTAAGTGAATTAAAAATGTTCTACCTAAATGCTAAATATATAAAAACAGTACTTTTCTTTTGTATTGTAATACATGAAAAGCTGCATTTCACTATATTGTTATAATTTTTCATTCATTGTAAGATTTAAGTATATTATGTGCACACCTTCAGTGAATTATAAACACATCTACAGATATACTTCCAACACCATACAATTGTACCATCAGTGTAATAGAAACGTATTTAACATAATACATTACATTACAAAATACTATTACAGCACTTTAACATTTAAAGTGTTCCAATATTGACACTAAATGGTAATTAGAGTATACTTGTTTTACATGCGGCTGAAACGAGACACTTGTCAGGATCTTTTTTGTTTTATTTCCAAACTTGCAGAACACAGCCTTAACATACACTTCCGTATTCCTAGGGACTACAATAAAAAAGTAAAGTAAAGCGACAGAAGTCGCCATAGATGGGTATAAACTAAATAAAAACGTGGCCCTACGTACGCAGATCAGTGCAATCAAGAAAAAAAGGAAAACATTAATATTAAGTATAAATAATACTGAGTGCTGGTTGTCTACGCAGACGTTTGGGATCCGCCGCCCTGGTTCAGCCTCCTGGTGCAGCTTTCGTTGTTACATTTTCTTCTCAGATTGTTGCTGACATCCTGGGTGGACGTGCCAGGAAAGTGTTCTAGGACACAGTCTATTAAAATAGGAAAACAAGAATTGGAGTTTCAGTCACAAAATGCAATGAAATGTTTGACACATTGGTAGTAAAAACAGTTAAAACTAGAAGATTTCACTCAGTAGAGTGCAGATCTTCGCCAGGCGTGTTAGGTTTGCTGATGCAACAATAGAGGCTACACAATCAATGCAACCAGACAAATACAATATTACAAGTTTTTACCATGTGCCACTGAAAATCCCAAAAATGCCAATTCAGTGAAGTAACGCTAAAGGTGGTGACATGTTAGCTAATGTCATTCATATCAGCCACGATGTGTTAGACAGAGCTAATGTTGACGTTATAGTCTGGCACTTTCGTTTCAAATCTGGACAGGAACAATCTGGACAGGAGCAATTCCAAAAGACCAGTGATGTAAAATATCAATTTCAGCGTGAAAGTGGCAACAAAATAATTGCTACAGATTCAAACATTAACGTACCCAGTTAGTTGGCGGATTATTTTGTTGGCATTCTAACGTTGAAATGGACATTTTACATTGTTGGTCTTTCATTCCAAATGGAAGCAGTTGTTGATGCGGCCCCTACCGGCCGGTTAGGAGGAGTGTGGCATGAGCCGTCAATGTATTTCAATGGACAATGATGGAAATTAATTCAAAGAAAATATCGTTGACCGATTTGCAAAATATTCGAGAATTCAGGTCCTTGGCCTGCTGCCACCATGCACAGCAAGTATTAGGCTGATCGGCACAGTAGTATGCGAGATTAACTGCGGACAGATACATAAACACACACACACACACTACCAAACACATAATCCCCTCCAGGCTCTCACCTAGCGGAGATAAATATCGTTAATAATGCAGGAATCAAATATCGTTAGCTAGGTCAGCTTGTATGGGGATGGGACCATATGAAAACAATTTAACCGTCCACCACGTTTTGGCATTGTTCCAACACTCTCGTTATCACAGCTGCATGTGGGTCTAAGACGTTTCAGGTTTTCAAAAAGGCAAAAACAAAAAAATGTGATTACAATTTATTTATAACATTATTTAGGTAAATTAAAGTGTTAATTTGGCAATTTAATACGTGCCCCTTTTTTGTGTTTCATCAGATGTCACCCCTCCAAAATGTCATTCAGCAGCATATTTTCTTTTTACAAATAATGTCAATGTCACACTATTAAAAAATAATACCTATTGAGAAAATTCTATTTGAAAACCTATATATGAAATATTTAGCATTTTACTGTTACTGTCTCAAATATGGTAGCAATTTCCAATGCAATTCTTATAAGTTAAAAATGAGAGAAAATTCAATTTCCCAAAAAATTTCCCAAAAATCAATTTCTTGCTTAAAGTTACAATCTCAAAGATTTCTGTTTCGTTCTCTTTGGCGGTACCAATGGCGAAAAGCAATAATTGCAGGTGTGTTTTTGGACCTCACTTCCCAGAGATCCAACCGGATCCAACCAGTGTCGCCTGTGTGACGTCAGTCAGTTGGCACCTGGGCCACGCCAACTATAACGCTTACTATTTACTAAATAAAAAATGGTTGTTATAAAAGTAACGTTATGTACACACTCATTCATTGTCTAACATTAGGCTAACTTTTACACTGCCGAGCTGGGTTAAAATGCTGTAGAAGACCTGGGGTAGAATTAGTGATGATCAATGTCCACTAACGCTCTTTATCCACCTTTTGCCCGGTATGAACATCTTTACACTGCAGAGAAGAATTTGTGGGATTCGCTGCGGCTCGTACAATTATGTATCTCATGCACACTAAACAGTCTTTCTTGTGAATGATTGTTGTGTGATATTTCTGAAACAACTGCCTTGCAAAATGTTACCGCTGGTGTTTCTGGTTTTGCTAGAAAACTGTTCGAGAATAAAGCGGAGCTGGGTGTTAAATTAGCAATCAGAACTAATAAAACAAAAACAAAGGAGATTTCATCAAAAAAGGGCAAGGCTGAAGGACATTACATTACATTACATTACATTCACTTGGCAGACGCTTTTATCCAAAGCGACGTACAAGAAGTGCATTTTCATGATCGTAGACAACTGCTGAACACGGGTTCAGTAAGGTACAATTACTTATTTTGTACAGCTATTTCTAGCTGAGAACAATGAGCACTATCCTGGTCTAACATCTGCAAAGCCAAACTAGGCAGAAGATTAAGCTAGAGTATTAGGACAAATACAATTTACCAAGAAGTGCAGGGATGGGGCAACATGTAACAAGTGACAAGGAAAAGGGTTTTTATTTTTATTTTTTTTTAATATATATATATATATATATATACACAGCATGGTGGTGGTTATTCTAGGTATAGTCTGAAGAGATGAGTCTTCAGGCCACGGCGGAAGATGGATAGTGAGGGGGAGGTTCGGAGAGGGACGGGGAGTTCGTTCCACCACTGGGGAGCTAGGGTGGAGAAGCTCTGTGATCCCTTTGGGCGGGTGGGAGGGGTTACAAGACGCCCTGCTGCTGCAGAGCGGAGTGGTCGAGCAGGCACATAGAATTGAGTCATGTCCTGCAAGTAGATGGGGGCTGTCCTGTTGGCGGCAGTGTAGGCAAGGGTCAGGGCTTTGAATCGGATCCTGGCAGCGACCGGTAGCCAGTGAAGTGATCGCAGCAGAGGAGTGACGTGGGAGAATTTGGGGAGGTTGTAGATGAGTCGGGCAGCGGCATTCTGAATCATCTGAAGTGGCTGTATGGCACAAGCTGGCAGGTTTGCAAGGAGAGAGTTGCAGTAATCAAGGCGAGAGGTCACCGTAGCCTGGACGAGCAGCTGGGTGGAGTGCATCGTCAGGTATGGTCGAATCCTCCTGATGTTGTATAGGAGGAATCTGCAGGACCTTGATGTTGCCTTGATGTGCTCCTTGAAGTCCAGTTGGTCATCCAGGACCACCCCCAAGCTCTTGGCAGAGTGAGAGGCAGTCACTGTGGTGCCATCAACCGTGATTGAGAGTTCACGAAGCAAGGAGGTCTTGTGCGGGAAGAAGAGCAGCTCAGTCTGGACCATATGAGGAAGCGTAATAAAATAATAACGTTAATCCATACTGCTGTATTCTTTTATTTAGTTTTCTCCGGTTTGACATCTTCACTGAAATCAGACCTGGCTCTGCTCCACCTATACCCCTGGTTAATGCTCTGTGTAAAGACGGCTTTATTCCGATCATTATAATATATTGATGAACTTGATGGCAATGTAAATAACGGTAACGTTAAGGCCAATTCAGATCAATGATTTGCAACAAGACAAAACGGTTTTAGAATGTTGCAGAGAAAACTGCAGCGGTGTGAACTAGTTAGTAGCAGAGCGTCTGAAGCCGTTGCCTGGGGTCTCAAAAGACCCACCATGTCAAATTGCCAAGTGCAGTCAGAACGTTTACAATCAGACGTCTTGGAATTTTGCAAGTTGCATCCAGTCTCGTTGCGAATCATTGATCTGAACTGACCTTTAGTTAGCTACATTGCGACGTTGCAACAAGATAGCATTGTATTTGAGAAACGTTTTGCGAGGTCGGTACCAGTCGGTAGCATTAGCTAGCGTTTTTTCTAATTGTTATCTGACATTAAATTGTGTTAATTACATTAGCTGGCTAGCTAACGCAACGTTACCTGATATGAGAGATGGATACTGTGCGCAACGTTGTCTGAACTAATGTTGCCTTTCTTGACATGGTCCGGTAGCTAGCGTTAGCTGTGCAAATAGCTAGGCTATATAATTTAGTAACGTTACATTGTCATCAAATGTAATACGAAATCTACATCAACAAATAATATGACCTCTCATGTTACACAAAAACTTTTTCGGGTTCCATAACCCCCCCCCCCCCCCTTCTCTGTTATTGTAATGCTAGCAGACACACGGAAAAAACAGTACACCGCTCACACACAAGTGAGTTGAAGAGTGAGCCTGTTAGCGTTAGCTCCGTCTACCCTCTCTGGCGGACCAACCACTGATGGGTGATGGAAAACGCGTCACTAATCATGCGCTGCGTGTGATTTTTTCCCGGGAATGTTGCCACAGACACCCAGTTCTTTAATTATAAATTATTATATTAATAGTAATATAAATTAATATAATAATAGGCTCAATCATCATTGTGTTACCTAATTCGGCGATAGATAGTGACTTAACAGACATTTATTTTAATGAAAATCTTCGAGATTATTACTTTAAAGTTAAGTTTCATAATGTGTGTTGTGGTAAAGCAATTAAATGTTTTATATTTTTTTAACTAATTATGACTATGTTACCGTATGACGGATTTTGTTTTTCTAAATGACACATTGTCATTTAGGACAGAATTATCTATAATATAACTATCAATAGTTGTGTAAGCCTACACTTTCATCAATGGGGGGGTATAGGCCTAAATAAAAAGATACACATCTCCCATATTTGTTGAACTGTGAATGGTTCAATGACATTTTTTGTAACTTTAAGCTGCGTATAACAAGGTACGTATGAACATAGTTTCAATTTCATTTATACAGGACAGATGACATAAGGCATTCTTAACTCTTTAAAATATCACCTGGAGGAGGGTCAGTGTTGTTTTTTCAGAGTGATAAGAATTTCTCCCAGTCTTCTACTGACAATTTAGAACTCCGCGTGGTTAATGGTTCCGGTTCAGTGATAATCATATTCACAGTAGTCGTAGTAGATGACAGTAGATGAGTAGTAGACAGTAGTAGATGACATCAGGTATGTGGGGCCATAGGAAGGAATTCTTTCCCCCTGCTTGTTGCATGCATGTCACCTCAACTTCCTCTCCGACGACCTTAAGCACTTGCCCAACAGAAGGTTTGTTGTCCTAGGACACAATAACCATCTTTCCTGCCATGTCATCCCATGTCGAACTGCTAGTACAGGGTATGGCTGCTTCATTATCATCTTTCAGGTCTACCTCTGAGGGTGTCTCGCATTTGCAGGTAAGATCCATTTGTTGTCAGAAGCAGGACACGTCTCTGTGAAAGATCTTGCCTGGGGTGTTTGACATGACCTGATGGATACCCAGAGTGCCTTTAACAGCTAGCAAAGCACTTGGCAGAGCCTCATCCACTTTGCTGATGTCATCCTCAGATATCCAGAAGAATTTGACACGAGGTGGATTTTTCCAGAACTGCAAACAAATCTTGAGGGTACTGGATATCACCTCCTTGTTTGACAAATGCATCAGCACATCTCTTCAGCGAACCTCCTACACCATCCGATGCACCCTTGCCATGTGCTTTCTCTGAAAAGTTCCATGTTACCTCTTTTAGGCCACGAAGGAAAGGGATTGTGCTCAGAAAATAGAAATTTTTCCTATTTCTATACTAGTCACGGGCCCATCACTCATGAAGTGCAACGATATTATGGCTGAATTTGCCTGAATGTCGTCTAGCACTGGTTTTAGGTGTGCCCACACTGCACGCTCATCATGGCGGAGGGAGTCTGAAATGGTTGCATATGGTTGAGACTTGCCAGCTGTGTACGCCATACATGTGTGTATGGTTGCTTGCTTACGACTACCCCCAAAGTGGAATGACTGGACCTCTACACCAAGCTTACATGCATAATTTTCTGAAAAGTCCATGTGGACCACAGCCTCGTGATCTTTGAGGCTGTCTTTAAGAGCCCTGCATTACTCCACTTGATACAGTCAGATGAACTGGTGCTTTGCAAGTGCTTCAAGCTTTTCATTGAAGCTCTTAAGGAGATCCTCCCAGGTTCCTGTGACTGTTTTCTTCACAAAATGAGCAAAGAGTTTACCGTCAGCACTGACTTTTTCCCTCTTGTAATTGACATGCTGCTTTGCAGGATGGCTGGTTGGATGTCATTGTAGCAACACTTTGCACACTGCCTGTACGTACATTTTTTGGCCTTCACATCACACACAATCCGTGCAAGAGCCTCAGACACGCTTGTGCTTGTGAGGAGGCCACTGTGATGCATCTTTGCGATGAGAATTTTAACATTTTCATGTTTGATGCATGCATAAGTGTTGCGGTCACATGCCTTTGGCTCAGTGACGTAGAAGGGCCGCAAACGGAGGAATTGCCAATATGATATGGCACATGCCACACCCACCTCTACATTGTAGACGGCATGAAGCTCCTTCAGGGTCTTTGTGATAACCCGCCGCTGTTGTTTCTTTTTTTTCAGAGTAACAGTGTTTTTCTTCCCAGGAAGAAGACGACTGTTCTCGTCTCTGGTGAGGAAATCCTCCACACTTCTCCTTATTTCAACCCTTTTTTTAAAAGGCATTAGCCGGTGCTTTTGATTTACTGATTTTTCTTTTTCTTTGGTTAGTCTCTGGATCTCTCCGCCCTTCTCCTTGCAATGAGGAATTGCACTTTTAGGTCCGAAACTTCCTTCTTCATTTTTTGAGCTCTGCTCTCACTGCAACGCTTTGAGACTGGTGTTCAGGATGTAAGCAGGGCTACCTCCCAATGCAAGGCACAGATGGTGCAAGTGATGATGGTGGAGCAGGTGATGGTGGGGCAGGTGGTGATGGTGGGGCAGGTGCATCTTGTGGAGGCTCCTCGAAAGAATCCACAGGAGTGAGGTTCATGACAGCCTTCACATTCATCAGTCTTTCCCTGCGCCTCCTCTGATTGAGCCTCCAATGCTCCCTCCTTTTTTCTGGAGCAGCAGATCTCATCGATGAGATGGATGGAAGATCTTGCCATCCATCTTGCTTCCTCCGTTGATAGCTAAAAATCAATAACAACATGTATCTATTTATTTATCTATCCATCCATTCATTAATTTATAGCGGTAATAGCAGTGATCATTCTTCATCTTTATTGTAAATTATGCTCCCAATGCAGTTATGTAGTGGTACTCTACTCTGCACATTTGGACCGAAATACAGGGTTATACATATGGCAGGCCCCAGGGGAGCCATAAGAGGGGGAGGGGGAGGGGGAGGGGGGACCTAGGATGATTCCAAGGGCCCCTGAAGAGACAGGGGCCCTCAAAAATATTGTATCATTGAAACATATAGGAGGGGCGGCCCAAAATAATACCCTTTCATGGGCCCCACAATTTCTAGCCATGCCCCTGGCAGGCCCTATTCTGATGACTGCTACCTATACATGGTATACCTGGCCCTTCTCCATGCTAGCCTCTCTTCCCTTGCAACAGGATCTGCCCTCATCTTTGCACGGTAGCGTGCACACCTCTCTTTGTTTGTCAAAGGCATCTGTTAAAATGTTAAAAAATATTAAAAAATGGAAAAAAATAATTCAGCGTAGTGTATTAAGTGGTACAAATTGGGATGGCAGGTATGCCATACATGTGTGTATGGTTGCTTGCTTACGACTACCCCCAAAGTGGAATGACTGGACCTCTACACCAAGCTTACATGCATAATTTTCTGAAAAGTCCATTAAAAACTTTTCAGAAAACATTAAATTCTGTACATTCTGACCCCATTTCAACAGACAGAATTCATAAACAACTTCACATGTCCACACAATAAAGCCCCAAACTAAGAGGATTTTGCGTTTTCTCCTTCGTCTTCTTCTTCTTCTTCTTCTTCTTCTTCTTCTTCTTCTCATTCTTATTTTTCCTGCCGCCTATCCCACTAACAACATGTCTCCCCATTGGACATTTCACTGACACCAGCCAAATCTTCACCTACACGACCCAATCAAAAACGCGGATACCCACGCAAAATACCCATACCTTTTTACTCTGAAACATTTCCAGTTTAAACAGCTAGTCCGCCTGTGGCCTAGTGGGCAAGGTTACAGTCTTGGGAACACGGGGTTGTAGGTTCAAGCCCAGCTAGAAACATGCTTCTTTAACCTGCTTCGACCCTCACTAATAATTGTCTACTACTTATCAATTATTGCTTTTGCACCATATCTACCCGCCGTTCACCGTTCAGTTATTAACCGGCTACAATATTGCTAAGCCATATGCATTATGACGTACCGTCTGTACGTTCAGTTATTAACCGGCTACAATATTGCTAAGCCATATGGATTCAACGGGAGCTCTTCTGTGCTTACTGGCCTGTGTTCTTCTTTAAAACCACCGGCAGGTTTGCTAATGATATTTCACGCATTGCATAGCTATGGCATGGTGCTGCACTAACAAAGTCACAGACTGGTAAACCTCCGGTTTAAGGCTTGAATCCCGCCTCGCCCTCAGGCAGATCATTTCCTCTTTTACACTAACGTTTTCTTACGCTTATATTTGCTTTACCAAAACTCACTCACGGCCACCCATATGCATTTCATGATGGCAAATGTATTCCTTTTCTTAAAAACTTACACCAGTTCACCACTGTGCCATTTCTACTAACTATATTTCTTCACTTGGCTACCGTACAAAACCTTCTTATCAGCAAACGCCACGTTTCTACATTCATGTTACCTCGCCCTGTTCTCTATCTAGCCACATACAAACAATTACTACGTATGTACGTTCTGCAACTCTGCATTAAAACATTACATTTAAAATCATGATTCACTCATAAATATAACTACTAGCACTGAACATGAGAAAAACACATTAGTGCAATAGATTGCACACGTTATTTAACCCTCCACTTCAACAACTAATGTTCAATAAAGACTGTTATATATACCGTTTGATAAGGAAACTAAGCTCCCTCATGGTCACTTCATTTACTTCGCACTATAGTCTGTGATCATGTCAACCTTCACCTACATGCCCATTCTGCTAAAAACATATTGTTTCAACTACGCAATTTCACCATTTCGCCTAATTTATCTCACACTGTTGTTATTTTCTCATATGCAAAGCCAGCTGGGACATATGCGTCTGCTCCTATTCTCCACTATCAACTTTTCCGGTTCTAGCTTAACAAAACAGCAAAGAGGATTCCTACCTGCAGATAAGCCTATCAAAATGCCTTATAAACCTTACAAACACTAAAAGTGCATCTTTGCGAAATAACAGACAACGGAGCAGGACAGAAGGGTACACAAGGTGCGACCTAGGCAGCTCTAATTCTAAGGCTCGTTGGATGCCTGTTAAATCCGTGAGTAGCCTACATACACTGGCCATATTTCACCTTTTCTGATGCGTTTACAATTACGCCACCGCACCATTTGTCACAGCCACTGTTTTACATATATAGCAAACCGAAACTGCTAAACGTACACGCTCATCAGACTGTACAAATTCACACAAGGATAGCCATAATCCACAACCGTTTCTTACAGGGTCACTTCGCATTTATCACTCTCGTAATATATATTCTCATAAAAAACACGTTTTCAACGTACAAAAATGCCAAGTTACTCACACATACAAGACATACACCGTCAATAACTCATTCATTCAGACTGCCAAAATCCAGGCCTGCCATTAAAAGGATTGATATCAAAATGACGCCAAGTTACGGTACTACAAACAATATAGGCTATCTTGCCTCACCAAAATTTAATAACATGTATTCCAAAGCAATACTCCCCAATATTTCCTCAATTCTTTCAAGTCACTTGGCCCTGTGTTTTGTAATCTTACCATATTACAATGTCATGCAAACTTTGTGTCAGATCAAAGTCAAATATTTTGTATTGCCTCATGGAACACATTGAAATTCATGTAGAAAACTGCTGGTCAGTCACTACAGGAAGCATATTTCTCCAGAAAACATATGTTTATACTTGCTTCTGAACTGAATTTGAGTAAATGTACAAGTGATTGTATATTTGCAACGTACAATAAATAGCTACATGTAAAATACATATTGTACATACATACATAGAGAACTTCTTTATCCCCATGGGGACATTTCCCTCGCAGCATGTTACATTCACATTTACGAACAGACATTTATACCAAGAAACATACAATCATTCACGCAACAGAAAGGTTGGGCACCAAAATGCATACATACCAATACAAACTGGACATATAGATGCCTATTCAATCAATCTTGACTGTGAGAAAGCCATCCACACATATGTTTGGCCTGTCCATGTACTGCACGCTTATATACACACAGGGCCAAGTGACTTGAAAGAATTGAGGAAATATTGGGTAGCATTGCTTTGGAATACATGTTATAAAATTTTGGTGAGGCAAGATAGCCTATATTGTTTGTAGTACCGTAACTTGGCGTCATTTTGATATCAATACTTTTAATGGCAGGCCTGGATTTTGGCAGTCTGAATGAATGAGTTATTGACGAGTTAATAATAATAAGTTAATATGAGTTATTATTATATGTCTTGTATGTGTGAGTAACTTGGCATTTTTGTACGTTGAAAACATGTTTTTTATGAGATTGTATAATATGCTAAAGAAATCAATTGACATCAGAGAAAAGTAAGCTAAATCCATGGAGTCATTCAGCAACATCGATGACATTTTGGCGAAATTATTTAGCTGAATGGCGAATTCCATTTAGCTGAATGACAAATTTCATACATTTCCATTTCCAACAGGCAGTTGCTTGGCCACCTATTTACAACCATGACCTTGACCTTCACTGTTAAACTTCATTTTTTCACATGGAACTAAGTGTTTTAAAAATATATAACTTATATAACTTTATGTACACTTTCTTGACATGTTACTGAATGACATGCACAGTTGTGACAAGTGGAAGAGGAAAAAGGTGAAATTATTTAAAACTGAGGAGTACAATTTTGAACTTACCTCCACATTCCGTGGTCCTCAGGGGTCCTCTGAGTGATCACGTGGCATGTCACATGACTGGCATCATGTGATTTAAGTTCAAAATGGCGTCTTATGATTATGTTGCTGAAGGACATCGAGGAATATTTGTGTTTGGGGACAAAAGTATTTTAGATATTTAATGCTGTTTCTAAAGGGGGATCTTGTCAATACTTCAAAATATTTCTCAGGACACTTAAACTATACCCTTTGGCATGATGTTATATGATTTATTTCTTGTTTTTTGTGTTTTACAAAGAGTTTTCTATACTGATTTTAGGTGGGGAGCACGTTGCTGAATGACATTTTTGCACTTTAGTGTTAAAAAAATCACTGAATGTATTATTGTTAAATACAATTATGTATTGGGGTCTACAAAGGGGTCAGAGGTGAATAACTTAAAACGATATTTAAACAAATTAAAAAAAAACATATGAGAGTAACTGCTTGGGGACACAGAAATTGAGGCGTCTCGTCTTTGACCCTGGCATCACAAAAACTATTGCACTAGGCTACTAACGCTTACATTACAGTGTGAAATATCCACATTATATAATACCACTAACCTATATTCAATTTCAAAAATAATGTATATAACCAAGTATTTTGTAGCAGTAATACTTACATAGCAATGATTACATTTTATCTGTGTTCAGTAGATCGAGACAGAGACAGTAAATCAATGGTATATTTCTATCCGCTTCTGTCTTACACCAGAAAACAATGTCAGCTAGGTCTATCAGCAAACATATGGCTTAGCTATGCCCAGGAGTCCTCAATAATAATAGTATTTCCCAAGAAATTACGAAAAATCATTGACAATGTTTTGTTAGGAGCAACGTATTTGACTTCTACCACAGAGTGAATGCGATGATGACTATTTTCGCTTACCCATAATCACTTGCGGCCCCTACCGGCCGGTTAGGAGGAGTGAGGAGTTAGCAGTCAATGTATTTTAATGGACAATGATGGAAATTAATTCAAATAAAATACTTGTCGTTGACCGATTTGCAAAATATTCGAGAATTCAGGTCATTGACCTGCTGTCAGCATGCACAACAAGTATTAGGCTGATCAGCCCAGTAGTATGCGAGATTAGCTGCGGACAGATACATGCACACACACACACACGACCAAACGCATAATCCCCTCCTGGTTCTCGCCTGGCGGAGATAACTACAGTAAATAAGATTTTATACATTGAAATATCTTTACATTGCTATGATAAATCGAGAGGAATCCGTGAATGAGCACCTCAGTGAAACGCCAGCCATTCAAGATTGCTGCATTGGCCATCTAGTGTTTGTTTTTTTTAATCGAGTGTCATGGAATGACTCAGCTGCAACAAGCTCTCGTCAACACACTGAATTTGGCTTAAAGTGATAGTTCACTTTCTGGCGGTTTTTTGCTGTAACTTCAGTGTTCAGCAATGTGTTCGATTGAGTGAGACCATTTTTACATGCATAGACAGGTTTTTTATACTCGTATCCTCAGCATCTGACATCCAACAACACGGCTTGCTTTAATGTAGTGGATGAGTCATGGCAGTATAAAAATCAGGATCCCAGAATCCCAGTCTGCAGGGATCATGGATTAAATGTTCCATAGTCACAGTCACTGCTACACCAGGCTCTGGCCTTTGTCAGAGTTTGTTGGAGGCCTAAATGCTTTTGAACTTAAATTAAATCTAAGTGGATTGTGTTTTATTTACTATGAATTGTGTGACTGCTACTATTATTTGATAGGATTATGTGATGCAAGTTTAACATGATATCTTTGTGCATTTAAAGTGTAATAAATGTATTTAATTGAAAGCATTTTCATCCGTATGGCTGCTTTATAAATATGAAAACATCATACACAGCAAGTCCTGCCTTACAGGTGCTAACATAACAGTTAAAATCTGCTTTGCATGCAGGGAGGAAGCTCATTGTGAAAGGTAGAAATCTTGGCAGATTGGAATTGTGTTGTTGATGTCACACAGGAAGTTGCACTATGATAGTAGGTACGTCCTGGAAATAAATTTATGTGCATGCACTCAGATTATTTTGATATACATTTTAGCACAATATATTTCAGTGTAGTTTAAGTAGAAGCATGTCTACTATGTTTAAACAAATGTTTTTTATTCATTAATTTGATCATTGCTTTGTATAAAATAATCACAATGTATACACCTGAAATGTAAGTATACTTTGACTCGTATATAAAAGTATATTAAAGTTCACATTAAATAACATGAAATACAAGTATACTTTGAATAGGTATACTGAAGTACAAATGAAAGGACATTAATATCAAGTATATTTTGGATAATTATATTAAAGTATAAAGTGAAATTCAAGTATACTTTGAATAAGTATACTGAAGTACAAATAAAAATCAAGTATACTTTGACTAGGTATATTCAAGTATAAATGAAAAGACAAGAAATTCAAGTATACTTTGAATAAGTATACTGAAGTACAAATAAAAATCATGTATACTTTGAATGAGTATATTCAAGTATAAATTAAAAGACAATAACTTCAAGTATACTTTTCATAAGTACACAAAATTACCACTATAATTATTTGCAATTTAGTATACTTTTTAAAAGTACACTGAAGTACAGCTTAAAATGAACTAACATTAAAGTGCACTTTTTATAAGTATACTTAAATACACGTCTAATGAAGTGAAATTAAAGTACACTTTAATAAAGCATACTAATAGTGTATTACAAAGGACTTGAAAATAAGTATACTTTTCATAAGTACACTAAATGACCACTATAAGTATTCGCAATTTAGTATACTTTTTAAAAGTACAATTATGTACACTTTACAATACACTTACAATAAAGTACACTTTTTATAAGTATACTGAAATACCACTTTAAGTATTGAAGAATTAGTATATTTATTTCTAGTACATTAAAGTTGAACTTAATGACATCTATTTTGAAGTACACTTTTTAAAAGTACATGTTAAATATACTTTAAATTAAGCACAAAAAGTAAAAGTATACTTGTAATAGCTTTTGTATACATTAATTATATTTCTAATACACTTAAGTATACTATTTTTTCACTTGGGTCTGTATGATTTGAGTCCTGTTTTCCTCTCTCTGTTGGGTGAGTCTTCTCCACTTTGAACTGCAGGGTATGTTTGATACCTCTCTCCTCTGTGTGTAGGGTGTGCTCAAAATGAATTACATCTTGCGCTGGATGTTACAGCAAGACCTCTCCCTCAGCATTGATGCTACAGGAGACAGCTCACTCAGAATTCTACTGTAAGAAGCGTAGGGGTACCCATTGATATTTGACTCCCCTTCTCCTCCCATAAAGTGGCAGTGAGTCTGGCTTACAGATGCACCATCAAAAGAAGTCACCCCTTCCTCACCACCTGCTCTAAGCCAGGCCCTTGTACTCTCACACCTGGGCTATTACAAGTCTCTTCTCGCTAGTCTCCCTGTCTGTGCAGCTATGCTCATTAAGCTCATACAGAATGCAGAGTGTCTATTAATGGAATGTAATTTGATGTCTTCCCTCCTCTCTGTAGGGCATTTCTCTCTTTGCTTTGTAGAGTCCAGTTCTGTAGGCTATATTTGAGTCCTCTCTTCTCTCTATTACAGGCCTGTTTGAGTCCTTTCTCTGTTGGGTATGTTTGAGTCAGTAGCCCCCAGTCTCACCTGTCTCCATCTAACCATCTGTTGAAATGTTGAAAAGAAAGGCCCTTTCTCTCTCTCTCTCTCTCTCTCTCCCTTTTTTGCCTTCTTCTGTCATGCAGCATTGCTGTGGAAAGTATTGCCCTTAATGGACAAATGGCAAAATACAAAGATATTACAAAAAAAAAAACATTTCCATTCTTTAATAGTGTGGCTTATTGCAGAAATCTATAAAGAAATCACTGCAAGCTTATGGGAGTCTGCAAAAGTACTGTAGGGGGGTCTGTGATCACACTTTTACCCCACCTGGGCTTCACACCACTCCAGCCAATGCTCAGCATTGCGCATGGTGTGCGGTTGCTTGGCCATAGAAATCAATTTCATAAAGTTCCCGACAAACTGTTCTTGTGCTCATGTTGCTTCCAGAAGCAGTCTGGAACTCAGTAGTTGTGTTGCAAATGAGGACAGATGATTTTTAGTTGCTATGCACTTCAGCATTTGATGGTCCCATTCTGTGGGCTTGTGTGGCCTACCACTTTGCGGCTGAGCTGTTGTTGCTTCTAGACATTTCCACTTCACAATAACAGCCCTTACAGTTGACAGTTGGGTGGCTCTAGTAGGGCAGAAATTTCACAAACTGACTTTTCTTAAAGGTGGCATCCTATGACCATGCCCTGTTGAAAGTCACTGAGCTCTTCAGTACGATCCATTCAACTGCCAATGCTTGTCTATGGAGATTGCAATGCTGTATGATTGATTTTATGCAGCCGTTGGGTGTGGTGGAAGTAGCCGAACCCACTAATTAGAAGGGCTGTCCACATACTTTTGGCCATGTTGGGTATTTACAGTACATACCCTTCAGGAATAAGGAAATTCTGAAAGAGCCCTATATTACAGTACTGGCCAAAGTTTATTAGAGACAAGTTACCGACTTCACCCCTGACGCTATTATATCCATGTTTTCTGCTATTTGGAATCATCAATTTACTAACAGCTTTATAAGCCTGACTGCAATGACTGCAACAGAAACAAACAGTAAGCCCTGCTTATCTGTTCCTTTAGCCTAAACCGCAATCCATCCACTCAGCATTACGGACTTTAAAGAGACTATAAATCGATCCATATGGTATTGCAGACCTACAACACGTCATCTTATATCTCCATCTAATTTGCCAATGAACTGTGCATTAGACACTCCCAAATAGGTAATAACTGTTCCATCTGTTTATGTCCTCAAATGACACATTGTTAAAGCAAACAGAAACAGAAATGCTCTCTTTGGATGAATTGGCAATTATCAGGGAGGCTGTAATTGTATCTAAAATGTGTAAACGGCACTTCTCTGTTAATTAGCAGTTACCTCTCCACAGGACATAGCTCTGGATGTTGTATCAGGTTTGATCTTGTTTTGCCACTGCAGGAGGAACCATACCAATTGTGACCAAAGGTTTTTTGTTAGAGTAGCATTTTCTGGCCATTGTGAAGAAGAAGAAGTAGAATGAATGAATGAATGTGAACAGTTGGGGGCTAAATCAGAATGCATTGTTTTAAACGTCAATTTCTACAGTTTTCATACAAATGTATATTAAGGCTTGGCTTCACTTGAATAATTTCT
Source organism: Anguilla anguilla (assembly GCF_013347855.1). Lineage (NCBI taxonomy): Eukaryota > Metazoa > Chordata > Actinopteri > Anguilliformes > Anguillidae > Anguilla > Anguilla anguilla. The sequence continues at coordinate 22,151,226 of NC_049210.1, forward strand.
ATTTTTTCTCAAGTACTTCAATATTAATAATTTGTTAAATGTAAGCCCAGGTATAGGAGACAGGCAGATATATATTTAAAGTATTTGGCCAAATTCTAAGGATGGACAAAGCTGAGACTGCTTTTAAACAGTACTCTAACATTATGGCAATGTTTCCCTCCTGGTGCAAATTAGAAATCCACACTGACAGCTCATCTCATGACAAGATATCGAAAGGATAGAGGAAAGCAATTATTTCTTTGAGATATATTTGATGAGGATTTGGCTCTACAAATACTTTTCCTTGAAGCCTCAGTGACACACACCTACCAACTGATCTGAGATCAGGGTGGAGAGTGAAAGCTTACTGGGCCATCGCTGTCTCCACTGCCAAGCTAGAGAGGTGTTATGGAGTGTAAAGTGCAAACAGATTTATCTAATACAGGAGACGGTGACAGGCTTGCAGAGGTGATCAACACCAAAAAAACCTGTTTGCTTTTAAAGATTTCAGCTTAGGATTCTACTTTAATTCATAAAAAGGATGGGGACATATACAGTATATGCAGATGATGATGGACGTGATTAGAAAGGCATTTTCATATAGTTAATGATGACAAAAAGTAATCATGGCCATCTGCTCTTGTTTAATGCATATTTAATTGTATGCATCCAGCATTAGAACATTCTGAACATGTAGCTGCTAGATATACTGTATGACTAAATAAATCTGGAGTTAAAACACATAGCTGTTAAGTTTTTAATTGCTCAGTTTATTTGTATTTTGTTCAGCTTGATCAACAGTACTTGCAGAGCACTCATAATGCCAAGTCAAGTTTGTCCTACAAGACTACCAGAGGTGGGAAATTTTTTTGGTCAGAAAGTAAAAGTCTGAAAGTGGGTGAGAGTTTTTTCCAGAGACAGCATGTCATATGCGCATCCAGTTAATAAGGTCCTAGGCTGAAAAGTGAAAGTAAATGAAGGAAAGAAGCCCGCACTCTGAACGGCTCCTTGCACACCTTTATTAAAGACAATGTTTCAATGTTTTGATCCCAGAGGATCTTTGGCAGGTATAATCAGACCGAGTACTACCATACCCATTAAAAGGGCCATACATATTAGAGAAAATATAGACGTGGTATACAGTTCAAATGTACATCACATTCCTTAGTGGGAGAAAACATTAATGCAAGGAACGATGTAACAATAAATATGTAAGGAATGTAGCAATGAACCCAAGATGGTAGCCAATCTTTATAGAAAAGGTTTTATATTCCAATCAATATTATGACTGGAAGGCAATAAACTATTTAGCCTACAGATACAAAAGGTTTCCCTTTGTAATACATTTTTTTTCAGCGTCACTGGCTCTTAGATTTTTTACATGTTCAATGCTAAAATATCTCAAGGAGGAGATATTGTGACATGCCTCCATGAAGTGTTGAGCAATTGGACTCTGGGTTGTAGTGTTGTTCCTACGTATGTTCAGATATTATAATCTTTTAATATTTAATGTTTGTCTTACCCACATACAGCAACGAGCCTCTTCACCTCAAAGCATCAATAACATTCTTGGAGTAGCATGTAATAAAACCCTTGATTTTAAACTCTTGACCAGACCTAGAATGATGAAAAACTTTACATTTTGTGGTAAAGTTACACTGGGCACAACGTCCACACTCAAAATTCCCATCTGGGACATGGTCAAATAAGGTACCTTACTGAGATGGGGAGGGTTGGGGAGACAAATTATTTTACCACCATATGTCAGATGTTAGGGGGCCATCTGAACACTACCATAGGGGTGCCCTTGAACCACTTGGGCAGTTGAGGGTCAGTGTTAAGAATGTGCCAGTGATTCTTGATCATTCTCTCAAATTCTTTCCCAAGGAGAGAGCATTACATTACATTACATTACAGGCATTTGGCAGACGCTCTTATCCAGAGCGACGTACAACAAAGTGTATAACCATAACTAGGAACAAGTATGTCGAAAACCCTAGAGAGAAGTACCGGTCCAAGTGCAGGGAACAACCGCATAGTTCAACTTGGACCCTGTAGGTTAAGCTGTTTAACACTAACACAAACGAGAACAGCAACAACGCAGTCTATGCAAAAATACAAGCCTTAGTTAAGACAGGTGCATTAACTAAATCACCTACAAAACAGCTACCTAGTTACAACCCTATACTTACAGTCATTTACAGGGAGGTAGGGAGGGATGGGGAGAGGTGCAGCCTGAAGAGGTCTTCAGTCGTCGCTTGAAGTGGGTCAGTGTCTCAGCTGTTCTGACCTCCACGGGGAGGTCATTCCACCATCGTGGGGCCAGAACAGACAGGAGACGTGTTCGGGAAGCGCAGGGGCGAAGAGGGGGAGGTGCCAGGCGTCCTGAGGTAGCAGAACGGAGGGGTCTGGCTAGCATGTAGGGTTTGAATATCTTGTGGAGGTATGCTGGGGCTGATCCCTTGACTGCCTGGTATGCTAGGACCAATGTTTTAAATTTGATGCGAGCTATAACAGGCAGCCAGTGGAGGGTAGTGAGCAGGGGAGTGACGTGGGAGTGTCTGGGGTGGTTGAAGATCAGATGAGCTGCAGCATTCTGAATGAGTTGCAGGGGTCTGATGGCAGATGCCGGTAGTCCAGCCAGAAGAGAGTTGCAGTAGTCTAGGCGGGATAGTACCATTGCTTGGACCAGGAGCTGGGTTGAGTAGGTGGTGAGAAAGGGGCGGATTCTCCGGATGTTATACAGGAAAAATGTGCATGCCCGGCTTACTGCTGCGATGTTCTTGGAGAGGGACAACCTGTTGTCCATCACCACTCCGAGATTCTTGGCACAGGGTGATGATGTCACTAAGGTGTCTCCTAGGGAAATGGAAAAATTGAGGAGGGGAGAGTTTAGAGCAGGAATAAAGATTAACTATGTCTTTCCCGGGTTGAGCTTCAGGTGGTGATTGTCCATCCAGCTCTGGATGTCCCTCAGGCAAGCGGAGATACGGGCAGGGTCCTGTGTGTCCGATGGGGAGAAGGAGAGAAAGAGTTGTGTGTCGTCGGCATAGCAGTGATAGGACAAGCCATGGGCATGGCTTGTCCTATCACTGATTACAGGGCCAAGGGATCTGGTGTATAAGGAGAAGAGAAGGGGACCGAGGACTGAGCCCTGGGGAACTCCGGTGGCGAGGGGACGGGGTGGTGATACCTTACCCGCCCAGGCAACCTGGAAGGAACGATCGGAGAGGTAAGACTCAATCCAGTCAAGGACTGTGCCGCAGATCCCTGTTGCTGCCAGGGAGGACAGGAGGATGGAGTGCTCCACAGTGTCGAATGCAACGGAGAGGTCTAGAAGAATCAGGACAGAGGAGAGGGAGGCTGCTCGTGCGGCATGGAGTGACTCACTGACCAAGAGGAGTGCAGTCTCTGTCAAGTGGCCAGGCCTGAAGCCAGACTGGTGGGAGTCAAGCAGATTAGCATTGAGGAAGCATTGTGCCCTATTATCTGAGGGCATTTTTTGTCTTGGCTTTAAGCTGTCCTCCTGTGTCATGTGTTTAAATTTTACATAGGCACAAGCTATCCACTTTTCAAGGTACACACTTTGTCTGAAGTGTGTGTTAAACATTTCTGGTTGTTTTTCAAAATCAGATTGCTTCTTTATATTCTACAAATGCGACTGTACTGACTGATGGGCAGAATCATTTTTAGAGGTTTGAATTTGAATTTGAATGAATTTGAATTTGAATGAATTTTATTATTGTGTCATGCATCACATGGATGCCCAGCCCACATGGGCTTATATGACACCAACATTTTGATCACATCAAACCTTCTTATCTTCTTTTCCAAGTTTTTTGCAACATATTCAAAATCATTTAATAAATAATAACACCTCATTAGAGACTAAACAAACAATCCATCTTGCCTTCTTTTCCAGGCTTTTGAAACAAAGTTAGCCATTTTAAAAACGTCAAACTTAAATAGCCATTCCAATTTTTCATCATCCCCCCCCCCCCCCCAAAACACTTCAGGATTACGTACAGACATTTCATGGAAAATTGGTGCTCTTAGATCATCATAATATGTGCAGTACAGCATAAAGTGGGATTCATTTTCGATTTCACCCAGATCACATACCAGACATAGTCTTTTCTCTTCAATTACATCATTAAATCTGCCTACTTCAATAGCCAGAGGAAGGGTGGGTATAGGTAATATAGGTATTACCTTGTAAGGAGTTCCTGTTTGGGCTTCCTGGGCAAATCTGTGCTAAGCCCATTAGCCTCTCTCCTAATTAGAATATCTAAAAAGCTGATACGCTGTGGCTGATAGCAAATAGTGAATTTCAAATGTTCACTTTTAGAATTTAACAAGCCATAGAAGAGCAACCACACAGCTTCAGTGCCCTGCCAGATCAGAAAAAAACAGCATAAATATATTGATGCTAGAGTTTAATGTGGCCTAGGAAAGGATTACTTTCATTACAATGGTGTGTTCAAAGTGACCCACATACATTTATTTACATTTACATTTATTTATTTAGCAGACTCTTTTATCCAAAGCGATGTAAAAAAAGTACATTTCATGGTCATGGACAACTACAAAACACAGGTTCAATAAGATACAATACTCATTTCGTACAGCTATTTCTAGGCAAGAACACAGTTTAATTCAAACAGTGAACACTATTCTGACCTAACTTATTACCTAATAGATAAGTTAGCACAGTTAGGAGCCCACTGCAATACCTTTAATTTGAATGAACATCTCATCTTTAAACATGAAAAAGTTGCTGAAAAATTTAAAACCACCTCAGCAATACAGCTGTGCTTCTGTAGAACAGGTAAAAACATCACAAACATCAAGACCACCTACAAAAGGATTTTCAGTCTAAAGATGGAATTTCAGCCTCGAGTGGCTCTAGAAATTTGAGGATATTAATTATGTCAATAGAATCACATACATAGGCAGACAGGGCAGTGAAACATGGTTTTAGAAAGAAATTTTACAAAAGTAGACATTTTTCTGTGAGGGACTCTATTGCAGATAAATTTGGGCCCCCCAGTGAGGTTGTAAGCATTTGTGGTTACTGGAATCGCAGTAATGATCAACATTAATAAATTCAAGCTCTTTTTCATGATGTCACCACCCAGAAAGCAATAAAGAATTTCTTTGATTTCAAACTGAACAAGAGGGGTAAGAAAAGATTGCTCTACCATTTTTGATATCTCCACCCAAAATTATTATTTCATAAAAACAGTATGTTTAGCAGTTACACAATGCAGTTTTATATAATGTGACTGGATCTGAACTATGCTTATAATTTTCTTTTCTTTTTTCAAAGTTAATGTTGAAACTCTTCCTTGAATACTTTTTAGACAAACATTTGATTGACACATGATCACAAAGAAAAACAATGGTTGAATAAGAGCCCATAATAACACCAAGAATAAATAGAAGTGAAACCATGAAAATAAATTATTTCTATAGCAAAATAATTATGCTTTAAATTCTACTGAAATATTGTCTTTGTCTGGATTATTCCAGAAGTCAAAGAAAAAACTATGTTTCAGAGTGACGGGTCATAATACCAATGAGAGAAAAGATGAAATTATAATTATAAAAATACTTTGTTCTTTATCTTTATTGTTGCCTGGGAACGGCTGGCCTTGTCCTGATATCCTGATTCCCCCTGTAGTTCTGTAGATTGGTCTTCAGAAAATACAACCACATTCATCCTACAAATATGCTGCAAGAGATAAAGAAGTACTTCCTGTTGCAAACCCAAAGAAGCACAGAATTGTGTGATAAAATGGAGAAAGTTGGACCGAGGACATCCCTTCAGACTTTGTAATTAGAGCTGGGTCAGCCCTGGGGGGAGACGTGTGGGAGCAAGTCCCATGACTGCTCCTTGGCATGGCCTGTCGATCTTAAAAAATAATAATTATAATAACTGATCAGAAGGAGGTCCCCCCGGCTAGTCTTTGGCTAGCCCAGTGCATGTATTAATACAGCAGTTAGCCAGGCAAACCCCTCTGAGACTCCACTGGCATTATGAAAATCAACAAGTGGACCAGTCTATTACAATTCAGTGATTCACATTTGCCAGCCTCTATATGCGAGGGGAATGCATACACTGCCTTTTCTAAGAGCAAATTTTTCCAGATGTTCTGAAATGGAGCTTACTTAAAAGCTTTTAAAAAATGGTAAGTTGTTTTTGCGATAACTGTGATGATAATTATACTTACCATGGTGATGATGAAGGCGCAGTAAATACAACTATTGCTATTGTAAGGACTACTGTAAGGACAGAAGCATAATTAGTCAATCCAACAGCCTTTGGGTAACATTCTTAGGCCTGGAATAAATAAAGAATTTGTTCTGAACTTTGACTCAAGAAATTCAAGTGTTATTTATTTATTTATTTATTTATTTATTTATTTATTTATTTATTTATACAAAATATAAAAAAATACAAAATTTGCATACAACAGTTTTGATTACTTTACAGTCTTACTTGTGAAAACAAAACTGAAAACTTTAAAGTATATATTATGTGTATTATGTACATTTTGTTACATTACGTTATGTATTTGTACATTGTATAAATGAGGTCTTACGTACATTTAGTATTGTATACATTTTGGTTTATAACATAAAATGCTAAAAGTATAAAAAAAGACTTATTTAAAGTCGTGAGTGAACCTTTGGCCAAATATTGTTTGAATCTATGCTTCAATCTGTGCAATCAAGGCATCTTGGGTAACATGTACATTAAATGCGCAGCTGCACATGCATGTACCATGCACATGTGCGTATGCGTGGACGCATACACACACACACACACACACACACAAATGATCAAAAAAAAACAGCAGCATTAGTGTAATACAGAAGCTGATCCGATGTAACTTAGCTGATGGTGGACACGGTGAGGGAGGGAGGTGTATGTGACTAAGTCTCTGACAGGCATGTCAGATTTATGACATCAGAATGGCAGGTTATACAGAGAGGCAGGAACCATGACCAACTCCATCTTTGACCCCTGTTCCCCTGCCTAATTATACTCTGACAGGTCCAACAACTTTGCTGTCTTAATGACATATTGTGAAGATGAAACAGGTCTCTGCATAATTTCTACTACAGGCTAAAGTCTATAAAAACTCACTGGTCCTAGGTGGTTCATTTTCAATATGCTAAAAGTTTTAGAACAAAACAGAAGAGAAAAAAATAGTAAATTATTGCTCTGATGCATACACCACTGGCATAATTTCATCTTGTGTCCGCTCATCCATCCCAGCATTTTTCATCTAGCGAATGGGTATGCTAATTTAATTAAATTAATTTTTATCAACAGTAATTTGTAACTTTCGATGTGAAGATAAGCACAGTCTTGGAGATACACACAGTGTTTCTCATCTGCTATGCCTCTGTGCTGCGTCTTCATCTTCTTCCTTCAGTATCATTATTTATCTCCATCTCTGCAAAGCCTGGACTTTAAAAGCACAAACTTGTGGCGAACGGCGCCACCCTCTGGAACTTAGCATGTGGCCGCAGGGCAGTGAGCATTGGTTAAGCCTTGGTAAGTGGGCCTGATGAGAGTGATGTAAACCTGCTGTTAGTGAGATAGAAATACACTTTGATAAGCGCTAATGATGCCCAACCAAATTGAATCTGTTGCTTCTGCAGACAGGGCTCTGGTGGGAGAGCCAGAAAGTAAGATTATCTGTGAATCAGGTCCATGTAGTGCCACATAGCCAGATCATTACTGAGGGCCTTCCCATTATTGATTTTGCCATGGCAGTTGATTAAGGTGGAGCGTGTGTTAATGGGCACAGTGGTCCCCAGTAGTAGGATGCTATTGTGAGGCCTCTATCTTTGGACGCAGACAGAGGTGCCATTCAAGAGGAGGCTACGATGCTACAGCAGACAGGGGAAGAGGGGGAATTATCGCTCATTGGTAGTATTTATCTAAAACGGCTATTTATTGAGTAGTGACTTCTCAATCCAGACATAATCTTCAAGAAAACTCAAAGTGAAAGCAGAACATATATGTATAGACCAGTTACCAATGCACTGCTGAGGCTTTACCTTAGGAAACAGCCGTAATGACAATAAGACAGATTCTGCCAGGGGGTTGGGGGGGGGGGTGGCTGAGTCTTCACCATGGTTGAAGAATATTCTTTATTGAATTAAAAGGTTTTCCTTCAGACAGAGAAGGCATACATTATGTGTACACTACTACACTACAGCTGTCCTCAGTGACATAGCCAACAGAGACAGAACATACTGACAAATAATTTCCTTGGCTATTTCCTGCTATGGCCCACTTATGTGTCTTCTTTGTGAAAGGTCATCAAACTAAAATCCTCTAAAGGATCTAATTTTTCCTGATTATCTTCATTTTTTATTTTATGTTCTGTGGGAAAGTGCACCAGCTGCACACCATTTTGCATAGCTTTAGCATAGCATGGCACCTCTCAGTGCCAGAGATGCATTTGAGGAGCTTCAGTGTTTGGATCATGTGAAGAATCCAGTGTGCTGCATGAATTACAACAAAAATCGTGAATACTTCAGTTACTACTAAGAGGGCTACGTCTGAGTCTGTAAATGGGACACGTCACTCTAATGAAACTCAGAGCCACTGATTTGTGTCATTTTACCTCAGAGACGTTCGTTTCCCGTCACACCGGTTCAGATGTTTATCTAAACCGCTTATCAATATGCAGGTAAACTGCAGTGTCAATGGAAGCCGATCCACCACTTCCCTTATCTTTTCCTCTGGTAATTGTAATATGCACGTACACGGGAGCGCGGCGGCACAGGCGGTCCAAAGATTGTGGCACGCAGGGAGATTTTCTGTGCGTCCCCTCCTCTCCGGTTACTGTCCAAGAGAATAAGCCTGCGTGACCATCCATTATGCATTAGGCGGACCAAGCCACCGCTCTGTGATGAATAGCAAACAGAAACATTGGCCAGCATCTCTGCTGATTTCTACTGCTTCTGCTCTCAGCTAGATCAAGTCTGGGCTTAGGTCAGGAAATTAATCCTTTCCTTTCATTTATTCATCATTTATTTCTTTATTTCTCATTCTCTCTGACCGAAGACAGATGCGTGATATTTAAATTAGAAAATTAAAAAAGAGGGAAGAAAGACTGATGAAGGAGAACCCTGCATGGGACTCTGGATACACTGTTCCTTTCTGGTGAATGTCCAGCAGGCGTTTCCTGTTTGATGCCAGGGATAACAAAATAGGGAGAGGACATTAATCTTGTCAGCACAGAATGTTCTGCGGTTGCTGTCTTTCAAACAGAACCCAAAGAGCAGCTCTGCCAATCACAAGGTACATTGGTGTATACTTACTTCTGGGGAGTCAGCAGTGTAAGGTAAATCAGTCTTATTCTGGCTTTTCATATCCCTGTTGCACAATCCGTAAAGCAAAACAAGTGTGACATCATTCAGTGGCAGGCTTCATCATACAATTCTCATAATCCACATCTAAAAATTAAAGTTCAGAAAAGATGGGAGATACAGTGCTAATAGCACCTGTCCAATCAGAGAAGACTCTTAAACTCTGGCAATTAGGGTTGTGCCGATTGACAGTACATTGAGGGATAGGCGGTCGTCATGAGGGATCGATGATCTCTACAGCTGATTTCTTTATAATTTTATTTATATATATATGGATTTTTTGTAATTCTGTATCATTTTAGAATTCTGGAGAAGTACGTTCCTATTGATTGGTGCTTTGTTTTAGGCATAACCTCTCCAGTGTTAGGCCTACAGTATACATACTAAGTTATTAGATGTGATGTCCAATCTGTAATTTAATTTCACTGTGCACAAAAAAGAACAGGTGAATGCAGCGGTTCTGGCCACCAGTGCTCAAAGGGGCTGGCTGTTTACTTAAATAGAACATATGCCAAATTTAATTGGCACCATTGCACATCATGTTCATCTGAGTAAGAATATTTTCCTTAAATATTGCAAGTAAAAACATGTTTGTTCTGCTGTCTCATTCAGATAGAAATGTAAGCCTTATTGAATTAGTGAATGATTTAGATGAATGATTATAGGCCAGGGGTCCGCATAGACGTGCCCGCAGGCATTTTGCTGCCCGTGAGACAATCCCATCATGCCTGCGAAGGCTCTTCTAAAATAGGATAAAAAATAAAAAGTATAAAATAAACAAATATAATAATAATAATAATAATAATAAATTGTGAAATCTGCTATATTACTTTTTAAATAAATTAATAATGTTGATAATGCACGTTTAGAGCCGCCAATCAGAGACAATAATCAGACTTACAACTCATCGTTACAACTAGCTAATGACGCAAAGGGTCAAAAGTTCACGCTTTTTTTTTTTTCAGATCCCGTGTTCGATATTGATTGACAATAGTGCAACTGCTAGGCTAGTTAAGCAAAACTGACAGCAGCAACTGTTTTACAATGGACAGGCGGTTGATCAAAAGAAGCCAGATTCAAACCAAAATCCTGATCACGATCCACCGCAATCGGACAAGCCACCAGAGGACACAGAAGGAGCAGACGCGAGCACCTCAGCTAATGCAAGTGATGCCACCACATTAGCTGAACCGCTACCTGCAGAGGTCAAAGCTATTTTTATACATGGGTCATAGACCGCAACAAGCAAATACTGCTATCAGAGAAAATGGGAGCAGGGATATTTTTTTGTACCCAATGATGATGGGACAAAATGCATGTGTCTGATTTGTTTTAAAAATCTGCCAAATAAATCGTATAACTTAAACAGTCATTACAGCACTGTGCATCCGGAATATAAAGACTCATTCCCTCTCAAGAGTGAGAAGATGATGCAGAAAATAGAGGATCTAAAATCATCAGAAACGTACAACTCTACTGTGATGCAGTTGCACGTCGCACCGAGATGTTAGACTGGGCGAGTTTGGAAATGGAGCTGCTTGAGTTTCAAAGCGATCTCACACTTAACCAGTGTATCAAGTTGGGTAAGAGAGCTGTATTTTGGCTAGAATTGTGTACAGAGATATACAAGTGCCTGCATCAGCTTCAAAGATCTTTTGTATGGTCACCTCAACTGAGCTGAATTACAGCAGCCTTGAAGAAAGCCATTTGCAAACCAAGGGTTTCATCACAATACGATTTTTCACTACTGTATATTTGGTTGGTAAAATTGTTTTGGCCTATCATGCATTTAGGCTACTCATTCAAAGTGAACACGGTGATTACTTTTATCGGCTTACATTCATAAAGGCAAAACCATCCCATTTCTCTCAAAACTTATTTCCATTCAAAACAATAATAATAAGAAAATTATTAGTTTCACACTGTTTAAAAAATGTTTTAAACACATCTTTAACAATAAACGGACTTATAGATATAACAATATAAAATAACTATAGGCCTAATAAATAATCAGTACCCACTGTGATTGGATGGAGTGAAATAAGTGCCCGCAGAAAACGTATACTGCGGACCACTGTTATAGGCTAATATATATCTATATTTTGTCAACTGCACCTTTAAAGCACCTCAAATGCCAAATAAAATAAAAAATCGGATCACAACAAAAATCATGAATGATTCACTTACTACTAAGAGGGCTACGTCTGAGACTGTAAATGGGACACATCGCTCTAATGACGCTAAGAGCCACTGCTATGTCATTTTACCTGAAAGAGACGTTTGCTTCCCGTCACACCGGTTCAGATGTTTAGCTATACCGCTTATCAATATGCAGGTGAACTGCAGTGTTAATGGAAGCCAATCCTCCACTTCCCTTATCTCTGCCTCTGGTAATTGTAATATGCACGTACATGGGAGCGCTGCGTCACAGACGGTTCAAAAATTAAGTATGTGACTTCACATATACTTAACAATTCACCAGGAAAACCAGCATGTTAAGTTTATGTGGTTTTACCTGACTGCGGACAGGTGTGACTATATTGTCAGTAGGGCTAAACAAGCTTTTCAGTGGCGTTCTTGTGGCTGTAATGCAAAGATATTTTCTGGCCATATTCACCATTAGAGGAAAGTGGGTCTCAATCTTTTCTCACCACTCAAGTGGTTTGCCGTCTCCATCAGTTACCTACTTTTACTAGTAATTGATGATCTCAGCATGGGCTCGCTGGACCACAGGAATAGAGACAGCCGTCTTTGTTCTTCCAAGAAGACTGCCCAGCATCTTCTTAGCCATTGGGTCCTCCTCCTCCTCCAGTCTGATACGCATAGATGGTTGGGGCTTTTTCTCAAAAAAGACCACCATTTCCAACAGCAGCTGGTGTTTGGTGAAGTCCAGCTAAGGTGCACTGTGGTGGTTTCCCCTGTAACGTGGGTCCTGGAAAGTAGCTTTACACGGGAGATGCATTGTATTGTTGTTGTCGTATTTTCTGTCCAGCTACTCCAGGATTCCTCATTTTAAATCTGCAGTCATATTTACATCATTCTCATTCTCCTTGAGAATCTCTTCACTCTTGAGATTGAGAATTGGGAGCAGAGATGATGTGGTCACACTCTTCACCAGAGAGAATATTATTGTGAATGTCGCAACAGGCTGTAACTCATCCTGGACTGCCTCCAAGACTTCAAAGTCCTCCCAGTTGAGGGTGGGAAGTGGAGTATGGGTTTTGTCATTGGCAAAAAACCTTTTGATGGCAAGGAGCTGTTAAGAGATCCTCTCTACCATTGCATACATTGACCCCATCGCATTGCACAATCCTATAATAAATAACATTGACTATTACCAAATTTGGTCTATCAACACTAAATAAATCATTGGATTGTGGTTGCACACAATAATATTAAGTATGTCACTTCAACTTCAACTGATTGATTTTTTGAGTGTAGGCAATAAGAGAAACATGGGCTACATTGCCAACGTGACATGCATACAGTCCACTGTGTGACGGCCCTCTCTCTATCTATCTCTCTAGTTCTCTCCAGTTGTCTGTCTTCCAGGAGTACCAGTGTTAAGAGGTCCGTCAGAGTTGGTTGGTTGCACCTGAAGAGGGAGTGGCCTAAGGATATAAAATCCTAGGAGTTCTCCCTTGTTTGCTGAGCAGCCATGACGCCTTCCACATGGCCTTCACTTTAGATTAGTTTGCTTTTGTGTTATTTTCCTTTAATTCTACAAACCAAATTTCACTCATCCACACACGCTTTACAAAACTGATGCCTAACATTCCCATATTTCATTATGAGTTTTGCTTAGTTTAATAAATACCTTTTTCACCTTTCATTTGTGTGTGGACTCTCTCATTTGTTGCAAGCCCTGAGCCAGGTTCGTAACAAATGGGGGCTCGTCCGGGATCGTCTACTATGGTGAGTAGGGAGGTAGTGACTGTTGTTGTTGTTTCGGTGTATCCTTGTAGCTGTAGCCTAAAGCAAGCACTAGTATTCGGGAGAGTCCCACACATAGTTAAAGGGTGTTGTGAGTGTTTTCAGTTCAGTGTGGATTGAGGTTCTGGCTCTTTGTTTTGGCCATACCAGTAGGTTGGTGGCTACCTGCCTGAGAATCTACTTTGTTTGAAAGTTTTTGTGTTTGTCTGTGATCTGTTGTGATTTAGAGACGGCCCAGTTAGTGAAACTACTTTTCCGTTAGGTAATTATAATCGACATCCATTCGTGAATTCGTTATTTGTTGTTTTAGTTTGCTGTTTTTGTGCATTAGTATGGCGAGAGCATTTTGCTGAGGGTACACCTCCATGACTGTCTAGGTGGGTCGCCAGCGTGCTGGTTGCCTGGCCGAGTCATTGGGCTCTGTGTTTGAATCACCCACCACAACTATTGCATGAAGACTAGGGTTGAGTCTCAGAATCCAAGTGAGGGTCTATTGGATGCCTGCACTAAGGATCAGTTGTTAAAAGTGGCAGAACATTTTGAAATTGAAATCCCTAGTCAGGGGTGTAAAGACCGCATTTTGGGTGTAGTGAAGGAAAGCTTGGTTCAGTTGGGGGTTTTGCCTGCTGTGGTAAAGGTACGGACACTCAGTACAGTTACTCCTCAGGTCAGTCTTTTGGAGCAGTCTGTGAAATTTGTTAAGCCTGTAGCTGGGGTTAGGGTAGCTCTGACTTTTGAGCAGCAGAAAGGAGCTGTTAACTTTGCAGCACAAACATGAATTGGAACTTGAGGCAAAGGTTCTGGAACGAGAACAGGGTATTCATGCACAGGAACAAGCTGTTGAAATTGAGAGGATAAAATACAATGTGCGGCTACGTGAGGCTGAGCTACAGCAGGAGCAAAGACACCAGCATTAAGAGTGTTATAACCTGGATCTGATCAAGGAGGGTAAGGTCCTTGATCCCTCAGCAGTTAAAAAGTTGGACTCTTGTGGGGGAAGTTTTTCAAATTTTGATGCCTCTGGTTGCTTGCGATTGGTTCCCAAATTTTCAGAAAAGGATCCAGATACATTTTTCTTGTTGTTTGAGTGGTTAGCTAAAAACAGGAAGTGGAGTGATTCTGTACAGACCATGCTGCTACAGTGTGTGTTGACTGGGAAGGCTCAGGAGCCTTGTTCTGCTTTGCCTATAACAGACAGTGAAAACTATCTCAAGGTAAAAACTGCAATTTTAAAAGCATATGAAGTAGTACCTGAGTCTTACTGGTGGAAATTCAGTTGTGCAAAGAAATACGAGAAACAAAACCTATGTAGATTTTGCGTGTGAGCTGTCCACTCTTTTTGGTCGATGGCGACTGGCCTCTTGAGGTTCAGACTTTTGAAGAGTTGTGTGACGTAGTCTTGTTGGAGCAGTTTAAAGAAACTCTTCCTGAGCACATGACTACCTATTTGAGTGAGAGAAATTCTAAAACTTTGACTGAAGCGGCTGTCATAGCCGATGAATATGCCTTGACTCATAAAGTACAGGGTGATTATGGACGCAGAGATAGTGCTGTTGGTGGTCATCAGAGAGGTTCAGGAAGTGAGCTTCCTTCTTTCAATTCAGGTAACAGTGGTGGCAAGTTGTATTCAGGTCGGACATGTAACTATTGCCTAGGAAAAAGTCATTGGAAAGCTGAGTGTCCAATGCTGAAATCAAAGCACAAGTCCCAACCAGGTAACCGCCCTGTAAAACCTGTGGCCCTTTTTGCTCCAGCACGGTTGAATGAGATCTGGTTAAAGGGGAGGTGGCTCTGGGAGTGCGGCCTGCTCTACCGGTTGAAGGAGTGCAAGTAATTCTGGGGAATGACTTAACTGATGGCCGTGTCTGGGCAGCTTCACCCCCTTCTTTAGTGGTTACCTGTTCTCCTTCTGTGGATAAGGCTGAGGTGGAGGTCGAGGACAAAGACTATCCACAGGTTTTTCCAGCATGTGCTGTCACTAGGGCTCAGGCTAGTAAAAATTAAAAAAAATAGATAGTAGATAACTCAGTAGCTAGAAAGTTATTACTAGAGCTTAAAGACAATGGGCAGGTATTAAAGGCAAACCATGAAATAGTAAATATCTGCACACTCAATGATTTGTAATAAATATAAAATTTTATCCTATTGCATTGATTGTATTCCCGTATAGCTGACATTCAACATGGGCTAAAATTATGGGCATTAATATGAAATTGGTTCACTCTTTGCTGCTATAGCAACCTCCACTTTTCTGGGAAGGCATTATATTAGATGTTGGAGTACTGCTGCTGGGATTTGCTTCTATTCAGCCAGAACAGCATCAGTGAGCTCGGGCACTGATTAGGCGTTTAGGCCTGGCTCACAGTTGGCTTTCCAATTAATCCCAAAGGTGTTGGATGGGGTTGAGTTCAGGGCTTTGCGCAGGCCAGTCAAGGTCCGCACCTTTCATGACAAAACCATTTCTATATGGACCTTGCTGTGTGTTTGGGGGCATTGTCATGCTGAAACGAACATGGGCCTTCCCCAAACTGTTGAGGAAGCACAGGATCATCTAGAATGTGATTGTACGGTGTAGCTTAAGATTTGATGGATGGAACTAAGCGGTGTTGAGCAGAGAAAATTCTTCCCACAGAATAACCAGGCACAATGAGTTATATCCATATAAAAATAGGATTTATTTCTGTAGAAAGAGGCAGTTATACAAAACAAAATGAACAAACCCGAACTGAGGAAAAGCAAGGGCAGTCCCTACTTTTATAATAAAAAAGTTTTTTACCAATAAAATACATAATTCTATGTCTGATTGGTACATAGTTAATACATAAACATATTGTAAGATTTAACAAAGTGATGATTGGCTGTGTCTAGTCATTAGAATGAATACCGAATAAGCACACGTGACCTCTTAGTTTGGTTTTATCTATCAACTGCTTTCAGTCCTGGGCAGCATGGCATCATAGCCGGTTCCTCCCTGGCAGGATAGCAGTGGGGAGGATAATGAGAAAGGCCAAGCTCACCAGTTTGGACTTCTAGAAATTTATAAGAGATAGAGAGAAAGAAAACACACAGGTACGTGTAATCTTTTGAACTTCTTGTTGTCCTTTGGAGGTTCGATGCCTGGAGACAGAGGGGCCCTGCTGCAAGGCCTAGGAATTTTGTGTTCAGACTTCTAGTTATGCTAGAGAGAACTCTCCTAGCATAACTAGAGAACACTTGCCAAGCCAAAACCATGAAAAACTGCCCCAGACCAAGAGGGGTCCAGATACTTTTGGTCATAGAGTGTATATGTATACATTATTTATTTATATATTTAAAAATGCGAAGTGTCTCCCTTGCAATTTCTGTGCTTCTCTTAAAATGGACAACACAGAAAATTACCTTGGTGGAACCTTGGTGTCAGACACAGCCCCGCACGTGCTTGTTATTATCAGGAAAACCATCCACTCCCACCCAGAGCTTTTCTGACTGATGGCTTTTTTCACTAAGCTGCTGACTTACAGACATGTCCCTTCTCTCCAGTATCAAAACAGAACTTAAAATATGCTTAAAGTGAGAAGGTGTATTTCTCCAGACCAAAAACTGAATGCAATGCACATATGTGTATGTGTGTTTGTACTGTATGTACTCAGCTATTTTCTGTCATATACATGTGATATTGAACAGAGAGAACTACCCAAACCTCATCAATAAACCATTATTAAAAAGAGACATTGTGTTGCATATTTAACATATCAGGGAGACAGAGAGAGCTAGAGAGAGGCATAGTAGCAATTTATTGCATATAAAAGACCAGTGGGAAATATGGGATATAACCATTTTTCAATGGTTATATCCCTTAAAACAAGTAGCAAAGAGTGTGAGTGAGTGTGTCAGCTAAAGTAAGAATTCCACATGAGGATTTTAAACCAAACCAAAGCTGGAATCTTCTGGGACAGCTGATGTACATGCTTTACTGCGGTGACTAAAAAAATCACAATGCACAAAACACACGACAATCTGTTTGTTTTGTAATCTTGTTGTCTGTTTTACTGCAAAAAAAACAAAACAAAAAAAAAAAAACTTAAGTTCCAAAAAGTTTGAGGAAGTTAAAAAATAAAGGTTTAACACTGCCATATGCAAATGCAACGTAGTGAACAATCTGTTGTAAATTTTCAATTTGTCATTGTCAACTATGATTACTGTTTTTTGCCTAAGTTTGCCCAGTGACAATTTATGATGTTTTTTAATTTCTGTTGTTTCTTTTTTTGATTCAGGACAGTCAGATAAGCATGAATGCTCTGAAACATATAGACAGCCAACCACTTTGTTTCTACTCTGAAATCTGATGGTACTCCACTGGGAAACTACAACCAGTGCAGGCCAATCATGTCAATCAAAACACTAGTGACTTCCATGACAATGTAAACCCTCCTTCCCTAAGTGATGCTGTCACGCAGCTGGACTCTTCACCTTCATTGCTGATATGATTGAGCTTCGTTCTGGGCCATAAGACCCAAGGAATTGTTGCACAGCACAAAAGTGCTTATATGTTATTTAGACCTCCAAAGAGCTCCAACCCCATAAGAGTTTCTAGACCTTACTGTACTACAGACTAGTGTTTTATCTGCGTGCACAACCTGAGAGCAGTGGATCAGTATTTTAGCAACTCATTTTTATCAACAGTACTTTGTTAAAACTAAAAAAGAACAAAAGGAAAAGAAAAACGACAATGGCTTGAATTCATTGTCCTTAACTTGAGTCATCTTTACTCTACTTGTCTTGTCAATGGACTGCAAGTGTGATGTTTATTTATTTATTTACAGTATTTATCAATCCATCCTATGGATCACAAACCATTGTATACAACACTGACAAATTCCTAAAATACATTTACCAAGAAAGTAACGTAGAAAAAAGGAATGCAGAAGTCTGTATGTTTACTGTATATTTCTCGCCAACCATCAGTTCTACAAAATGTCTTTGAGAATATATTGTATATATTCAATATATTCACTTGCCTAGATAATTATACATCCAAATGAGATTTTCTCTGCATAATGTAATCCAGCTAACAGTTTTCTGCATTCAACGTGAGAGCATATGGATGTACAAGAACATTAATGACTTCCCAGGAGCATGTGACTGTGTAATAATTTCTATGTAACCTTTTTGATACAGACAGTTACAAATGCTTAATAATATATTAATACCTACTATATAATTTAATTCTTGGTTTGGCTTGGAGTACAGGGACAGGGACACATCTGGCCTTTAGGACAAGGTTGTTCATTCTTCTTTGTATGATGGACAAAAGAAGAGAGAGAGAAGAGAAAGAGAGATGTTGAGATGGTGATTTTTGGGCATATCACATCTTAGTCATGAAAAGGAGAAAGCAGAATATTGATGAAAGAAGAATATTAACCCTTTTGCGGCCAAATGCAAAGTCTCTCCTTTGAATCGCCGTCAAATAACTCACTTATTTCAGAATATAGGATTATTTTCTTGTAAGGCAGTGGAGACTTGTAACTCTCAAATATACTTTGAATCAGCTGACAGTAAATGCAGGGTTGTGTTCTAAAACTGTGCATACATTTCTGACTGTTTTGTCACCAGCAGTAGTGCTGAAAACCCACTCAGAGCACCAAGAACTTTCACTGGAGTTTATAATACAGCAGAAACATGCCTCTGAAAAAACAGCATCAGTAAATGAGGCACAAAACAGAACTTACAGTTATTCTCAAACCGTTTGTTACATTGGGATTCATGGCACTTTTGTACGCTGTTTGTCACCTGCTTTAATAGCTTGTCATCATTCTGATCATGGAAAAAAAATAATAATTAGTAGTTCTGATAATTAAGCAGTTATTATATTAATAGTTTTTATAAATCTATTTATTTTTTATATACAGCGAGTGCCATAATGTTTCGGACAACGACATTTTGGCTCTGTACTCCATTTAGATTTGTAATGTGGTTGAAGTGAACATTCTCATCTTTTATTTAAGGGTATCTTTATACATTTTGACCACATAGAAATTCCAGAATTTTTTATACATAATCCCCCATTTCTGGGAATCATAATGTTTGGGACAAGTGGCATCACAGGTGTTTCTTATTAGTCATTTATAAGAGAGCTTTCAGTATCTAGCTTTGATTCTAGCCTTTTTTTATTGCCTTTGGAGTCTGTTATTGGTATTTGTCAACATGGAGACCAGAGTTGTGCCAATGAAAGTAAAGGAAGCCATTATAAGGCTGAGACACGAGGAAAAAAACAGTCTGAAACATAGGTCAAACCTTAAGAAAACCAAAAACAACTGTTTGGAGACCCTAAAATTCCATATATTCTTGTACTGTATATGCACTGGCTTGGGATGCACCGATTGATCGGCCACCGATCGTTATCAGCCGTTATAATACTGCAATCGGCCATTGGCCAATAGTTTGAAAACAACCAATGGTCAGCTCTGATTATATCCTGTCAATGAAAAGGAAAAAATAGTCTGTTGTTTATTTGTATTTCAAGAGGTGGTTTTCATTTTCCTGTCAGATACAAAATAATTGCACTTCGTTTTCCAAATTCAGTGTCTTCCCCCATAATTGTACAGACCTAGTGGGTTGCCAGGCAACAAAATGCTTTTTTAAAATGCTGAAACTCATACCAAATATCTATTAATTTGGATATCAATAATCATTTAGCTTGGGAGCCTCTGTGGGGAGCTGTTCTGAAATATGAGTCCATCTTGTGCTGTTGCCTGGGAAACTTGACGTGATAAGAGTGTCACTCAAACGGCCCAAACCAGGCGCTATTACTACGCATGTACTGTCTGCAACTCCCCATTAAAACATTACTCAATCAGGACTCAAATCATAATTATAACTACTAGTACTGAACATGAGAAAAGTACATCAGTGCAACTACACATTATCACACATTACTTCACCCACCACTTTAATGAATGATTACTTATACCGTCTGTTATATATACCATTCGATAAGGAAACTCATCTCGCTCATGGTCCCTTTATTTACTTTGCACTATAGTCTGTGATCATGTCAAACTTCACCTACATGCCCATTCTGCTAAAAACATATTGTTTCAACTACTCAATTTCTCCTCATTTCTCTTGTACTATTGTTGTTTTATCATATGCAAAGATTGCTGGGACATATGCTTCTGCTCCTATTCTCCACTATCAAGTGTTCTGGTTCTACTACTTCCAATTCAGTGAAGAGGACTCCTACCTGCAGATAAGCCTATCAAAATAAGCCTATATAAATATTACAAACACTAAAAGTGGATCTCCACGAAACAACAGAAAACAGAGCAGGACAGAAGGGTACACAAGTTGTGATCTAGGGAGCTCTAATTCTAGGGGTTTGCTGATAATTTTGTCAATCAAGGCTCGTTGCATGGCCATCAAATCCGTGAGTACATACACTGGCTATATTTCAGCTATATTTCAGCTGCGTTTATACTCACGCCACTGCACCCTTTGTCACAGCCACTGTTTTACATAACAAAGCGAAAGTGCTAAACGGTACACGCTCATCAGACTGTACAAATTCATACAAGGATAGCCATAATCCACGACCGTTTCTTAAAGGGTCACTTCGCATTTCTCACTATCTCATAACAAAACACTTTGCAAAAAGAAATATCTCATAAAACACAATTTCAACGTACAAAAATGCCAAGTTACTCACACATACAAGACATACTCTGTAACTCATTCATTCAAACTGGCAAAATCTAGGCCTGCCATTAAAAGTATTGATATCAAAATGACGCCAAGTAACTTTACTACAAACAATATAGGCTATTTTGCCTCACCAAAATGAAATAAGCTGTATTCCAAAGCAATGCTGCCCAATGTTTCCTCAATTCCTCAATAAGGATAGCGAGATTTATAGCACTGACCGAACTCTCAAACCTTTCATGTCCGGCGGAGGCTAAATGTGTTAGCTTGTTCCCCGCTCTCCCGTATAGCTCTGTGAAATTATGGCGCAAGCAAGAGATGTAGGGCTGGTACAACCATACCAATATGAGCCAACAGACTCTGATCTTGAGGATGAAGTCCCACCGCCGCCACCATTCCCAGAAAATAGGCGGTCAATCCAAGTGTTAACAGAATGGTGAGTTAAAAATGATGGTATTTACCGCTAGCCACGTGGTCAAATACGATTATTGTGGTTGCAGTAAATTCTTGTGAGTTGCTGTCATTCCTTTACATTATACTTTTTAAACTCTCATAGCTATATTTATTTAAAAACAGGTGCTCATGTGGAGAGTGCCAGACAATGCCCTCTGAGGCAGAAAACATCTGCTGCAGAGAACTTACACCGGTGTGTATTATTCATATTAACAAGGCCACCGCAAAGCGTGGCATATGCCCCCTTCCTCCTTATAGAGGTCGGGGGCATAACAATAAGTGCATATCTGCTCTACTGGTACATGTTCGACAAGGTTGGAGTGTAGCACAGTGGGTAAGGAACTGGGCTTGTAACCGAAAGGTCGCAGGTTCGATTCCCGGGTAAGGACACTGCCGTTGTACCCTTGAGCAAGGTACTTAACCTGCATTGCTTCAGTATATATCCAGCTGTATAAATGGATACAATGTAAAATGCTATGTAAAAGTTGTGTAAGTCGCTCTGGATAAGAGCGTCTGCTAAATGCCTGTAATGTAATGTAATGTAATGTAATGTTCCTCTACAATGTAAAACTGTTTCAATAGGTAATGACCAGGTGTGGAGAGCTACCGCAGGAGCCAGGATGCATGACACTGCATACTGGCCTGGAACCGGTCTGCCTCAACCCCTACTCCCTTCAGAATGCCCTGAATGTATTTAGGGCAGAACATAGGCCCCTAGATGTTAGGCAGAGAGCAGCGTGAGTATTTTCCAAACTAAAAGGCTAAGCCATGTTGATTGTTTCAAAAGATGCTATTAGATATTTGAGTGTTTACAAAAGTTCTAGAAAATCTATTCTACCTGAATCTAAACCTTAAAACATAAAAAAATGTAAATGAAAAACTATAATCTCTTTCTCCTACATCTAAAATGCAGTTTCGAGATACATTGAAATCACATATTGCCTACACTTAATGAGGTATTTTTATTACAGGTGTGCTCGCTACCTAGCCTATAGGCAGTTTTCAGCTGGTGCTGGGACTACTTGGGCAGGAGAATCAGAGTAGCGATATCGTCCTACGTAGCCAGTGTAGTGATCCTCTTCGTCAGGATACTCGCGGTGGATTCGCAGGACTACACAGGACGGTATCAGAGTAGTGATACCGCCCTGCATAGTCCTGCAAATTCACAGCGAGTATCCCAACGTAGAGGATCACTACACTGGCTTCAAACCCCCCTTAGACGACTGAACCGGAACTCCACCACCTCTAGACCTGACCTGGCCTGGAGTTGATATGTAAATAAATATTTTCAACTCAAGTTGCTGGGGTCTTAACTGACTGGCAGCAACCGGTAGCCAGTGGAGTGATCGCAGCAGAGGAATGACGTGGGAGAATTTGGGAAGGTTGTAGATGAGTCGGGCAGTGGCATTCTGACTCATCTGTAGTGGCTGTATGGCACAAGCTGGCAAGTTGCAGTAATCAAGGCACCGTAGCCTGGACGAGCAGCTGGGTGGAGTGCGTCGTCAGGTATGGTCGAATCCTTCTGATGTTGTACAGAAGGAATTTGCAGGACCATGATGTTGCCTTGATGTGCTCCTTGAGGTCCAGTTGGTCATCCAGGACCACCCCCAAACTCTTGGCAGAGTGAGAGGCAGTCACTGTGGTGCCATCAATCGTGATTGAGAGCTCACGTAATAAGGAGGTCTTGCATGGGAAGAAGAGCAGCTCAGTTTTGTTGAGGTTGAGCTTCAGATGGTGGCTGGCCATCCAGGTAGAGATGTCAGCCAGGCAGGAAGATATCTTATCATCGACCTGTGTGGCCGAGGGGGGAAAGAAAAGAAGAGTTGCGTGTCATCTGCATAACAGTGATAGGAGAAGCCATGTGAATTAATAACTGAACCAAGAGATCTGGTGTATAAGGAGAACAGCAGAGGACCCAGTACAGATCCCTGTGGCACTCCCGTAACAACGGGATGAGAAGCAGAAGCAGACCCCTTCCAGGTGACCTGGTAGGACCTATCTGCAAGATAGGAAGCAAACCAAGACAGGGCAGTCCCAGCGATGCCCATCCCAGCCAAGGTGGAGAGGAGTATTTTATGGTTGACCGTGTCGAAGGCTGCAGACAGGTCAAGAAGGATCAGGACAGAGGAGAGGCGTGAGGCTCTTGCAGTGGCAAGTGCCTCCGTCACAGCCAGGAGCGCAGTCTCTGTTGAGTGCCTGGATCAGAAGCCAGGCTGGTGAAGGTCTTGCAGGTTGTTCTGATGGAGAAAAGAGGTTAGTTGTTTAAAGGTTTTGGGCAGAAAGGGTAGAAGCGATACGGGTCAATAATTCATTACATCGGAGGGGTCTGAGGTGGGTTTTTTGAGAAGTGGGGTAACACGAGCCATCTTAAAATCAGAGGGAACATGACCAGAGGAAAGAGAGGAATTAACAATGGAGGACAGATAGGGAAGGATCTTGCTGGAAATGGATTGGAGAACTGTAGATGGGATGTGGTCAAGTGGGCAGGTGGTTGCACGATGAGAGGTGATGAGTTGTAGTACATCGGAATCCTCCAGCATCTCAAAGGAGGTCAGTGTGGCTGCGGGTTTGTCCCGGGGGGTTGGGGGGCTCACTGGATGGGCGAAGGAGTTCCGGATTGTAGCCACCTTTCCTTAAAAGGCGGCCAGAATGTCATCTACGGAGAGGGAAGAGGGAGGTGGGGGTGGAGGAGGAATGAGGAGGGAAGAGAAGTTGGAGAATAGTTTGCGTGGGTTAGACACACATGCACTGATCTTAGATTGGAAAAATGAGGCTTTAACTGACGTGAGGGCAGATGTGAAAGTCGCCAGCAGGGTATGATATGCGGTCAGGTCATCAGAGGATCGGGATTTCCTCCACTTCCTCTCTGCAGCCCGCAGTGTCAGCCATGGGCAGGGGGGTGAGGAGTGTGCTGG
This sequence comes from Anguilla anguilla, assembly GCF_013347855.1. Classification (NCBI taxonomy): domain Eukaryota; kingdom Metazoa; phylum Chordata; class Actinopteri; order Anguilliformes; family Anguillidae; genus Anguilla; species Anguilla anguilla. Next base: position 22,175,579 of record NC_049210.1, read on the forward strand.
TTTGGAGACAAGAGGGCAAAGTGAGTCGAGGGACTGGGAGAGGCAGGAGTTGAAGGTGGAGGTAGCAAGATCAACTGGCAGGTTAGAGAAAGACGCAGGAGGGGGAAGTGTAGACAGAGCAGTGGAGATGAGGGAGGATTGTGACAGAGTAGAGAGATTTCTCCTGAAAGTTACTGTGGGTGAGCTGTTGGATGAATTGAGGGGGAGTAAGTAGGAGAGGGAGAAAGAAAGAAAGAAGTGGTCTGAGACATGGAGGGGAGTCACCGTAAGTTGGAGAATGGAGCAGCTTCTGGTGAATACAAGGTCTAGTTGGTTACCAGCCTTGTGTGTGGGTGGGGAAGAGGACAGGGATAGGGTGAAAGACTGGAGGAGTGAGGCAACCCTTATACCGCGTTGCCACTTCTTCACCTTTTTACACTGTTTGGCAATTACCTCAAACTTTTGTGACACACCTGTTAATATGAGCAGAAAAATAGCAAATCAGAGGGTACATTCTGACATCTGCATGTAGGGTTATGACGGGCATCAAATTCTTGCTGCTGATTATCGTCACCCAGGTAATCGAATCGATCGGCATAATCGTCTGGTCTTGGGGGGTGGGGGGGGGGGGTGTTTCGTTCACGAAAAGGCAGCATAAGTTGAATATAATTAACAACATAACTTTATTAACACTTATTTCTATAAACAACAAATATTTAACATTTCCCAACCTTTTCAAACAAATAAAATATTTATTTTTACAGTGCTAAACATTAGTTTAAACAAATTAAACTGCCAAAACATTCATAGATATTAAGTAGGAAATGAAACAATAGGCCTATAGCATAGTGTCAGTGTTAATAAATTAAATAAAATAAAACTGATCAACATTGCCTGTTAAGAGAGATGAAAATGTGCTTTTAATTAGCGACAATCAAATTAAATCAATCAGAGCGTTGTAAATTGCTGCAACTATCAGAAATGTTAAGAACTTCGGTTTAGTCAAACCACGTGAAATCTTTATTGATAATTAATTATTGACTATATATGCAATGTTATTTGCCTATATTAATGTAATTACAACAGTAATATATTATTATTATTATTATTATTACATAGTCTACTGCAAAAGGGAGATTAAAAACAATGCTTCCTTTGCAATGTTGCCCAACCCCCTCCCAGATTAGCGGAGGAGCATGGTAAACTTCAGAGACAGCCCGCGATTTAAAGATTGTTGCAGGGAGAAGTATTTTCTTTGTTTTAGAGGGATCGTGTGGTGTTTAAGCACATTTTAGGAAAACATTAACAAATGGCGATTATGACAGATTTTTTGCATGTGTGTCAATGACCGTCAATCGCACGATTATGAAATAACTGGCCCAGCCCTATCTGCATGGCATGCATGGCATACATAATGCTACATCAGGGTGGTAAAACTGGAAAAATCTACATTTCCGACATGGAAATAGAATGCAAAAGCTTGACCAAGCCGTAATTACAAGTGGGATACTCAATGAAAAAATATATATATTTTAAAGAGATAATTGGTCATACTTTTGCCACGTGCCAAACGTCATAGTAGTGAATCATTTGAAGGCTTCTCTTCTCTGACGTATTTCTGGATTTGAGGGTGTCTGTCCATGACAAGGCATCCCACATTCAGACCAGACTCCTCAAGGAACTGCAGGCTTCTTTTTAGACCCTCCTTCTCCATCCTGCCACTGCCGCCCACCTCGTTGCTCTATTGAGGAAGAAAAAATGAGATAAAAATAAATGTAAACAAGATGATACAGCTGAGATTTTTTGATCTGATGTCACACAAGATTTCACAAATTCAAGTCTAGGAATATATAATTTATTTATACGCTTACCATTGTGTAATATTTTAATTCACAGATCTCCGTGCTAAGTTGGAACATAAACCTAAGTTTTGTCAAAATCAGACCAGTGGTGTCAGAGATATTACACTAACAAACAAATAAATAAATTAACTAACTTTTATTCATTTATTTGACCTTTATTTAACCAGGTAAAATCAGTTGAGAACCAATTCTCATTTACAATGATGACCTGGCCAAGAGGCGTCAGCAACAGTAAATAGGTAAAATAAACACAGTCAGAACAAAACAACACATACAGTACAGATACAGTACAGTACGACATACAGTATGACACGACAGTACATAAGAGACGGCAAAAGACGGCATAGGTAAATAAACACTATGTGCAAGAGAAGGTGAGTTACTGGATATTCTTTATACAGTTGTAACGGGAGAGAGAGTGAAGAGAGGGCTGGTCAGCAGGTGCAGCAGTCAACTATGACCTGTTGCAGATTTTGTTTGAACATGTTGAGAGATGTGAGAGCTGTGAGTTTGAGTGTGTTTTGTAGTGTGTTCCAATCGTTTGCAGCGGCAAAACGAAAGGAATTACGGCCAAAGACAGTACGGACTTTTGGAATGATGAGCATTATGAAATCACTGGATCTTAAGCGGTAATTGCTGTCGGAAATGTGCAGGAGGTTTGAGAGGTAGCAGGGTGTCTTTCCCAGGAGTGTTTTATAAACTAATTGCAGCCAATGTTGTAGCCGCCTGGTATGAAGGGAGGGCCAATCCACCAGTTTGTAGAGATCACAGTGGTGAGTGGTGAAGGGTGCGCATGTGGCAAAATGGATTGCTGAGTGGTGGAGTGTGTCGAGCTTGCTAAGGCTGCCCTTTGATGCCATTTTATAGATTATATCACCGTAGTCAAACAGAGGAAGGATGGTAATTTTCACAAGAGTGTATTTGGCGGAGTGCGTGAAAGAAGCCTTGTTTTGATACAGAAAACCAAGTCTAGCTTTGACTTTAGCCAGAAGGTTATTGATGCGAGTGTTAAATGAGAGAGATGAGTCCAACCAGAGGCCAAGGTATTTATAGGAGCTGACAAACTCCAGTTCCAAGCCATCAGCACTGAAAATCTTGGGGGGGGCCGGAGATGTTGAAATTTTTCCAGTCAAACAGCATACATTTGGTCTTTTTGGAGTTAAGGAGCAGGTGGAAGTTGTGGAAAGACTGCTGGATAGAGGTGAGGCTTTGTTGAAGAGTGGACACAGCAGCATGGAGTGAGGGGCCAGCTGAATATATGACAGTATCATCAGCATACAGATGTATCCGGGAGCTACCAACGGCCTTGGCTACCTCGTTAATGTAGATGGAGAACAAGGTTGGGCCTAAGATGGAGTCTTGAGATACACCTTTAGTGATGGAAAGTGGTTCCGACATGATGTTTTCGGTCTTCACCCTCTGGACACGATCAGCAAGGTAGCTGGCAAACCAGTTGCAGTATCTGCTGGACAGGCTAATGCTAGTCTTTGCAGGAGGATATTATGGTCGACTGAGTCAAAAGCCTTGGCTAGGTCTACAAAAGCAGCTACACAGACTTGCTTGTTGTCCATAGCGGTAACAATGTCGTCAAGGACCTTCAGGGTAGCGGTGATACATCCATGGCCTGTCCTAAACCCAGACTGCAGGTCAGACAGAATGTGATTAGAGTCAATGAAGTGAATTAGTTGTTTATGAACCAGTTTCTCTATGACTTTGGCCAGGCAGGGCAAGATGGAAATTAGCCTGTAGCAGTTCGGGTCAGAGCCAGAGCCTCCTTTGAAGAGGGGGAAAATCATAGCAGATTTCCAGTCAAGGGGGAATACAGACAGTTGAAATGACAGGTTGAACAGGCTTGTAATGGGGGCAGCAATAATATGAGCGGCCGCTTTTAAAAACACAGGGTCAAGCCCATCAGATCCAGCTGACTTGTTTGGATCTAACTTAATGAGTTCATCCAGGACTTCCGAAACCATAACAGGTTGAAGGGAGAAGCTGGATGATGAAGTAGGAGTATGAGTTGAGGCAGTGTTAGGAGCAGCTGCATCAAAGACATGAGATGACTTCACGAAGTGGTGGTTGAAGAGCGTGGCCATGCGTGGTTTACCATTAACAACAATTTCACCAAATTTCATAGAGGTGGGTAGATGAGGAGAAGCAAGTTTGTTTTCCATGGACTTCTTAGCGTCAGATCCGCAAGCTGAGAATTTCTCTTTGAAATGATTGATTTTAGCTTTCCTGATTGCCTGTGTGGTTTTGTTTCTGCATTGTCTGAAGGCCAGCCGGTCGGCAGGAGACTGAGAAGACCTAGCTCTTCGCCATAAGGCATTTTTTAGTTGGATCAGAGCAGCCAAGTCGTGAGTAAACCAGGGGCTGTAACGATTCTTGATCCGGAATCTTTTCAGTGGGGCGTGTTTATCAATGATAAGGCTAAAGGTATTCTTGAAATAAGACCAGGCATCATCCAGAGGGGATAAGGTTGATTCTATCCCATTTTACAGCTGCAACATCATGTAGGAAGGCCTGATTTTCAAAGTTTTTCAGTGAGCGCTTGGTCGTAATCACTGGTGGGTGTTTGACAGAGAGGCCAGATTAGAGACACTTTTCTTAAGCCACGATTCAGAGACAGCCAGAACATCAGGGTTAGCAGTATGCACCCAAGATTTTAAATAATCAAGTTTTGGCAACAAACTACGGATATTGACATGTAAAAAGCCCAAAGATTTGCACAAAAATCATTAAACGACAGACTAGAGGCAGTGGGGCCTTGAATAGCAGGCCCTGGGTTTGGGTGACCATTGCCAGAGACAAACAACATGAGTATGATTAACCCACGTCTGAAAACAGTGCCAAAACATCGCATTTGTTTATCTTTCACTGAGGGTTTGGTCAAAATTAATGAGGAGTCATGGAACTGATGCAATAACATGTAAGAGTACAAATGAATAAGATTCAATACACACCGAGTAGGAAGTCCAAAAGTCTTTGTAATCCAGAAGGAAGAAACGTCCCTGGATGATAAACCGAAGTCCAAAGTACCACCATTGGAAATGATGGCAGACTCTTGCATGTACCCGCTGAAAAAGCAGGTTATTTGAGCCGATGTGTGCCAAAAAATAATAAAAAAGATTGTAAGCCGAAAAGGCAAAGAAGGTTTTAGTGGATAAAACATGTCCAATCCAATAACAGAGGCCCAGGCTGTGGCTAGCAGAGGAGGCCCAGGCTGAAGCTAGCAGAGGAGGCCAGGCTGTAGCTGATAGAAGAGGCCCAGGCTGGAGCTGGTAGAGGAGGCCCAGGCTGTAGCTGGTAGGGGAGGCCCAGGCTGTAGCTGGTAGGGGAGGCCAGGCTGTAGCTGGTAGAGGAGGCGCAGGCTGTAGCTGGTAGAATAGGCCCAGGCTGTAGCTGGTAGAGGAGACCCAGGCTGTAGCTGGTAGGGGAGACCCAGGCTGTAGCTAGCTGAGAAGACCCAGGCTGTAGCTAGTAGAGGAGGCCAAACTGTAGCTGGTGGAAGGCCCAGGCTGTAGCTAGCAGAGGAGGCCAAACTATAGCTGGTGGAAGGCCCAGGCTGTAGCTGGTAGAAGAGGGCCAGGCTATAGCTGGTAGAGGAGACCTAACAGCAGTAAAATATCAGTATCTCCCTTTTGGGTAGTTCTAAGAAGCCAAAATAGCCAAAAGAGAAGCCGAAAGAGAGTCAGGGGTATACCTCTTGATTAGATGTAAACAAAGTCACTTTCCTTGGCTGGATTATCAGTATAAAACACAGATAAAACGCAGATAAAACAAAATAAAGTTCACAGTAGAGCTCACATGCAGGCACACAAACAAAGGAATGGGCTGGCGGCCATCTTGGATTGGAGACAGGTCCATTGTCCCCCTCTGATTTTATTCAGACATACCTGAACCATCTGAATGTCTACAATAACATTGCTGTCCAGCTCCATCATGGAGTTGCATCCATACTTGGCTGAATGCCCAGGAGAATCTGCCCTCATGTCCCCAGCAAAGGAAACCGTCTCCTTCTGCCTCAGTGACTGCAGCACCTCCTCCTGGTCTGTCTTCCATTTGTAGAAAATGGTTGGCTGCAGGTATGAGCGGGCACAGACATGGAAGGTGGCACTTCACACGCATTGTGTTCAGTACCTAGTATATAGAAATTATGGGTGAACGCAGGGTATCAGATATGCAATTAAATTGAACATATATTGTAAGATATCAAAAGACTCAACCTAGAAATAAGTTTTTTTTTTTTTTTGAATGGATGTGTCCCTCAGTTGAAGCCAAACAAGGATCAAATTCCATTTGAAGTTGCATTTTGAGGCCAAGTTTAGTAATATTTGCCGAAGGCACAATGATATTAAACAATGTAACAACATTCTGTATCTCTGTGTTATATCAGGGCGTATTTCTGAATGATCTTCATTCCAATGTGTTCGGATCTCTGAGGTTCTAGGGCATCCGTTTTATAACTGATACTAAACATACTCTGTGGGTTATTAGATTACCTTCTTTGTTTGAATGAATGATGATCCTGAGAAGAGGATGGCTGTAGTCAGCTGCAGATTGCCAGCAGGGGTGCTTCCAAGAAGTGGTTGGCTCATCCACTTTCTGTTGTAGAGGCAGTGTAGGCAACTCTGGTCAACAGACAAGAAGGTTCCCCACACAATCTTCTGGACCTGGCACCTCATGCGGCATATTAGATTAGATTCAACTTTATTGTAATTGCACAGAGTACACGTACTGAGACAACAAAATGCAGTTAGCATCTAACCAGAAGCACAAAAGAAGCCGTAAAGTGCAGCAAAGTGTATGTACATATGTAATATAAATATAGAATATAGGATATGAAAAGCTAAGGTATATACAGTATGAAAGTGAATAAATATGAATACAATATGATAAATATGAATACAATGTGGTATAAACAGTATAGACAGTTATAAACAGTATAGACATTGGATAGATATAAATATGTTAAATATATTATCAGCAAGGTGCGGCAGTGCAAGGTTCAGTTATTGGAATACGTTGGGGGGGGGGGCGCTGAGGGGTATCCGGGGGTGGGGGGGCTATCACCGTAGTGCAGAGTTCAGCAAGGTGACAGCTAAGGGGAAAAAGCTGTTCCTGAACCTGCTGGTCCTAGAACGGAGGTTCCTGTAGCGCCTCCCAGAGGGAAGGAAGGCAAAGAGTCTGTGGCTGGGGTGAGAAGTGTCCCTGGCAATGCTGCGCGCCTTCCGCAGACACCGCTTGTGCTGGACATTCTGAATTGCTGGGAGTGGAGTGCCGGTGATGCGTTCGGTGGTTTTCACCACCCTCTGAAGTGCTTTCCGGTCCGAGGCAGAACAGCTGCCGTACCAAACTGTGATGCAGTTGGTGAGGATGCTTTCAATCGGAATCAGAATCTGAGGAGACAGATGGGCTTTCCTCAGTCTCCTCAGGAAGAAGAGACGCTGGTGAGCCTTCTTGACCAGGGTCGAAGTGTTGAGGGCCCAGGATAGGTCCTCGGAGATGTGGACGCCCAGAAACTTAAAGCTATTGACACGCTCAACCGTCCGTCCCGTTGATGCAGATAGGGGTCTGCGTGCATCCTTCGGTCTTTCTGAAGTCCACAATGAGCTCCTTGGTCTTCCTGGTGTTGAGGGCCAGGTTGTTGTCGGCGCACCACGCCGCCAGGTGCTGCACCTCCTCCCTGTAGGCTGTCTCATCGTTGTTATTTATGAGACCAACCACCGTTGTGTCGTCTGCAAACTTGATAATGGTATTGGAGCCATGTACAGGCGTGCAGTCATGGGTGAAGAGGGAGTATAGGAGAGGACTCAGCACACAGCCTTGTGGGACGCCGGTGCTCAGGATGAGGGTTGAGGAGGTGAGGTTGTCTAACCTAACATACTGGGGTCTGTTGGTTAGGAAGTCTAATATCCAGTTGCAGAGGGAGGGGTTGATACCAAGGTCACCGAGTTTGGTGATCAGTTTGGAGGGGATGATGGTGTTGAATGCTGAACTAAAGTCAATGAACAGCATTCTTACATAGGTGTTGTTCTTGTCCAAGTGGGAGAGGGCGTAGTGCAGCGAAGTGCAGCTGAGCACGCGTCCGGGGATGCCATCAGCGCCAGCAGCCTTGCGTGCATTGATCCTGCTCAGTGCAGCACACACGTCGGTGGGGGCGAGTGTAAGGGGCTAGTGGTCTGCAGGGAGTACAGCCTTGATAGCCGCCTCCTGGTTGTCCCTGTCAAAGCGAGCATAAAAGTTATTAAGCTCATCAGGGAGGGAGGTGTCGCTGGTTGGGGGGGAGGTGTAGGTGGGTTTGTAGTCTGTGATGGCCTGGGTGCCCTGCCACATGCGTCGGGGGTCGGAGTTGCAAGTGAAGTGCTCCTCAATCCTTAGCTTGTGGCTGTGCTTAGCCCTCTTGATGCCCCTTTTCAGGTTAGACCTGGCTGAACTGTAGGCCTGTGCGTCACCTGATGTAAAAGCAGTGTCGCGTGCCTTCACCAGTAGGCGGACCTTTCTGTTCATCCACGGCTTCTGATTGGGGAATGTTGTAATCCGTTTGTGGGTGGTAACACTGTTGATGATAGTGTTCATATAGTCCAAAACAGAGGAGGCATAGTAATCAATGTGTGTGTGGGAATACAGGGTGGCCTGAGTGGCAAACATACTCCAGTCTGTGAGTTGAAACCGGTGCTGTAGGACAGAGTCTTCTCCCTCTGGCCATACTTTAACTGTTCTAACTGAGGGTTTCACACTTTTGATGAGTGGTGTGTATTTGGGGAGTAGGAACAATGAGAGGTGATCAGACTGTCCCAGGTGGGGGAGGGGAATGGCTTTGTATGCCTCAGCTATGTGGTCTAAGGTCTCGTCCCCTCTTGTAGGGCAGGAGACTTGCTGATGGAATTTGGGGAGTACAGTCTTTAGGTTGGAGTGGTTGAAATCTCCCGCAATAATAAAGGCTGCCTCTGGGTGTGTAGTCACTGTCACTGCCGGTATTGAAAATAAACTTTGTACTTTTTCATCACGTTCGAGAGACATCCTTTTTTCCGTACAACTGGCGAGCCACCCAGCGAGGAATTCCGAAAAAAAAAAAACCGGGGACACTAAGGTAAGAAACGCGGTTTCTTCTTTTATGCTGCTGGTTTGTATTTTAGGGAACCCCCTCATTTAAAAAAACCTAGAAAGGTGTTTTAAGGACTGGGACAGTTTGTTTGTTTTCACCATCATACTGGCAGTAAGTTTTAATTCCGAAGTACTGGAATTAAGAGTAACTGGACCGTGCCTGACGGAGTGTGGCACTGTTGTAACTTGTAGATACAAGTAGGCCTAAAGTAACTGGTCTTTAGAATCAATTGTGCCCGAAGCACCGGGATCTTCATGCTAAAATAGTATTCCTAAAGTAACTGGAATCCTCGACCTGTGTCCGAAGTACAGGAACAGGGTAGCTGTTGTTTATCTTAAAGCAACTAGATAACGCAACGATTAGAACATAGACCTAAAGTAACTGGTCTGTAGAATTTATTGGTTCCGAAGTACTGGGACATAGATTCTTAAATTGGGTGTACTCTGAGTAGTAAAAAATAAAAAAATAAAACTATTCTAATATCACTTAGTAATTCACGTGACTAGATTGCGAATTCTTTTTTTCCCCCCGAGTCAGTAACGCTGGTTTAGCAATATTGTTTGTGTATTGTGTGATAGCTAACTATAAATTAGAGGATGGAAGACCTTGTGGTTAGGTACATTGCTAAACATGGCAAAAGCAGTGTGCTTGAAGGGATAGAAAACCAAGACGCGCTTTACGAGTGGGCATCGTCTCAGTTTGAAAACTATTCGAAATTACCTAAAAATAAGAAAGGGAAGATTGCTACAGCATTGCAAGCGATTTTGGCATCTTACGAAACGACTAAAAAGAAATTAGATGTTGTAGAGATAGAAAACCATACTCTTCAACAGCAAGTAACAGAGAATGCAGTTACTCTTAAAAGTTATAAAGTGAATGCCACGCTTAACATGGAGATTCAAATAAAGCTGAGGCAGGAGGTTGCACAGCTAGAAAACAATAATCAGAATGTTGTGTCGTCACTAGAAAAAACAGTCAATGACTTGAATCGTGCACAAGCGGCGTATGATTACTTGATTAGTAAATGTACCAATCTGACTCCCGGAACTCACACTAGCAATTCAGACCGTGTAGGAAAATACAAGAGAGCAGTAGATATCATGCAAGGACACATAGCAGCGGTAGGGGTACCCCTTCCTGAGGGATTAGTGGCTGAATTAGACAATGAGGATGATAAAACCAACAATTTTGGGGGGAAACCTGCATGGGATAATTGGGATAGCTATTCGGATTACACAGTTAAGTTTCCTATGGCCCCTGTACATTCAACCACTACTATTCAGCCTGGGGAGGGGGGGCAGAGGGAACGCACAAGTACAACTACTACACTTAGGCCTCTCTCACCTGGTGACATTGAATCCCTAATCAAGAACATTGGTTACTTTGAGCCTTCTAAGAGAGACCCGCTCGAATTCATTGCATCACTAGAATGTGCGGTAGATCTACACAGACTTACTGATGCTGATGCTTGTGTCACACTAATTGCATGCCTTCCACACGCCTTAGCTAGAGCGCTTTCTACTGATATACAGAACAAAAATGCAGACAAAGCTAGCAGGAAGAAGGCACTACTAGAGGTCCTGGGAACTCGAGAGATAGATTTGGATAGAATTTGGGAAGTAGAAATGCAACAGGGAGAACACCCAGCAGCATATGCTTCTAGATTATGGGAAGCTTTCTCTGACTATAGTGGTATGCCACATTTAACCCAACAAGACCTATTTTAAAGTCTACATTGATTGCACAGAGTGACACATACACCTGAGATGCCTTAACACTTCACATAGACTCCCATACCCCATACACAGAAAGTTACAAAAATGACTCAACTTTACAACTCCAAAAACAACAGGTTGGCAAATAAGAGATATCCAGTAGCTGCAGTTGGAGGAAGGCCTCATAATAATAGTTCACATAGGTCTGTGTCATGGAGAAATGAAGGATGTGTGCCAGATGACATTAAGCAGCAAAGAGGAGAGTGGCCATTACCCTATAATTTGGATGGAAAGTTTGTTTGTTATACATGTGGAAAGGAAGGACACATAGCTAAGGAATGCAAATCTTTTCACAGTAAGGGTCCTGATCACTCAAGTTTGAGCCAGACACTCAGTAGTATACAGTCAGCAATAACAAAACTGAGTGCAGAGAATGTTGATTTGCAGGCAGCTATTTCTAAGATGAAAAGCAATACCACTTCACACTCAGCATAGGGGTGTCAGGCCTCCGTGCTGCACGTGGCACCTTTGTCACGTGATAGATGGGGTAGACCAATTACACAGATCGCTGTTGGAGGCCGATGCGATAATTGGTTAGTGGATAGTGGTGCTTCTTTGTCCATAATTCATTCTAATGCAACCCCTAGTCACAGTAATAGGACTATCACAATAGAAGGCTTTGATGGTACTATGTCTCTGGCTTCCCAATCAGATAACCTTACCTTTGAAATTGGAAAAGACAGGTTTAAAGACAAAGCTTGGCTTAGTGCAACAGGAGATGGTCGCAACATTTTAGGTTCAGACATCATGAAAAAGCGTGGTTACATTATAGATTATGGCAACAATTGCATTTGGCACAATACTGAGTCTAAAGATGAGTTTGTGGAGATTTCCGATGTTCATGCAGTGCATGCCATTAAGAAGTCGGAAGAATATGACTTACATACGTTGTTGAGAGTTAACGATGCAGGTTTGGAGGAAGTGTTAGCAAAACATAGAGGTGTTTTCGCTAAAAGTAAACATGATTGTGGGCGAATAGATCGTGAAGTCATGGAGGTGAATATACAAGGCCGTGATCCTCCGTCACTCCGCCAATATAAGTACCCGGAGGAAGCAAACCCTTATATTCAATCTACAATTGAGTCTCTTTTGCAACAGGACGTCATACGACCCTGTCTCTCACCAGCAATTGCTCCCATGTGGCCAGTTCGGAAACCAGACAATTCCTGGAGGCTTTGTGTTGATTACAGAGAACTTAATAAATGCACCCCTACCTGTGCTCCAGTAGTAGCTTCAACACCAGAAGTACTAGCATCCCTGATACCTGAAGCAAATTATTATTCAGCATTAGACATTTCTAATGGATTTTGGTCAATACCATTGCATCCAGACTGCCAGTACAAATTTGCATTCAAATTTAAAAACACACTATACACATGGAATGTTTTGCCTCAAGGTTTTTCTAGTTCACCCACACTCTTCCATCAGTGTCTAGCCCAGGTGTTAACAGCTTTCTCCAAACCTGAATGCCTTATTCAGTATGTTGATGATTTGCTGTTGCAGACTGCTACCAGAGAAGAACACAACCTTACTGGAAGAATTACTCGGGCTACTTGAAAATGCAGGACTTAAATTAAATCTGAAAAAAGCACAACTCCTCAGATCTGAAGTCACATACTTGGGTATCAAATTAAGTAAAGGGGGGCGCACGCCTGACCCACACAAAGTAGACATAATCAATAGACTACCTGTTCCGGTGTCTATTACTGCTCTGCGGTCATTCTTGGGGATTGTGGGATTTTGTCGCGAGTTTATTGAATGCTTTGCAGACATAGCCAAACCACTGAATGGGTTACTAACTGGTAACAAAAAGAAAAAAGATTCTTTGGACTGGGGTCCCGAACATCAAACAGCATTTGAGACACTGAAGAATGCTTTAATTCAAGCCCCCGCTTTGCGAAACCCAGATCGTTCTCAGCCTTTCATTTTACAAACGACAGCTACCGAAGAAGCGTTATCAGCCGTCTTATTACAAGATGTTCAGGAAAAATTACGTCCAATTGCCTATGCGTCCCGTGTTCTCTCCCCAGTTGAGAAGGCTTACAACTCATGCACACGTCACTTACTTGCCGTCCATTGGGCAATGTCCCATTTTGAGTATATATATGGTTTTAATGAAGTGATCTTACATAAAGAAATGCAATAAAATGTAATGGCATGTATTATTATTTAAAAAAAATTTAAAAAAAGGGGGGGGGGGTTATAACTATTTTTGTTTCTCTTCTCTTTATTTCAGAAAACCAGCATAAATATGTGGGAGATCCTCTTGACAGTAATGCTACCGGTGAAGGCGATGACACAAGAGTGCCCAGAGCAGCGCCCAGCACCTCTGTATGGGATAATTGCAAGACCACATCAGGGCGCCCTGATCAACAATGTCCAATGGGTCCATATTCCAGTCCTGGTGAACTTGACAGCATGGTCTCCAGATCTGGACGAGCACTGCAAGGGGGAGAGCGTGACCCAGATGTACAAGGACCTCATGACAACAGCATTCCTGAAATACCATGACATGGTGGCTGCCAACTTCCAGAGCGACAGCCCAACCCCCACACCTACCAGACAAAAACTGCTCGGGTTCCTGGATGGTCTTCTAGGAGCTACGGGAACCGGATTAGGTATTTCAAATTGGATGGATACCCTACAAATGAAAAAGAATGAACTAAAACTGAAGGAGTTGATTGCCACTCAGGTCCTACAGCCTGGTCCATTGGGCCCTACCATTTTCCATATGTAAATACCACACGTCACATTTTGTCTACTAGGCCTGAGGATGAGTTAGGATTTGTAGAAGAAATCCCAGAATTTGATTGTGAACTACCCAAGTTGGACAACATGTTAACGACTCTAATGCAAAGAAAAGACATATCATATAAATACAACAGGGGCTCCAGGGTAAGGATGGTACTCTCATCAGTCAAATAAATGATGGAGATGTAGACCTAGCCTACTCAAGTACATTGTGGGAATTGACATTTAAAGCCGCTGTATGCATCTGTTTAATACTGATTTTGACCTTCTGTCCTTAACCAACAAAGACTTATATTTTCAAATGACATTGTAAGGCAGTCCCCTTGGCTCGGGTAGTACCCAGTCTCAAATATCTCGCCCCCTGACTCTTGTCATAGTTTATTATTTATCAGCATGGCACCCAGGTTGTGGTGGTGATAACATCCACAGGGAAAGCAGAGGCAATAGCAGACAGCGCTCAGAGTAAGACCAGTGGAATGAGGATGACGGGTAAGGTTCTCCGCGTGATAGGAGAGCAACCTAAGGCAGGACAGCACCGCCACTGATGAAGACTATGTACATGTGATGCTTTATTGCAAATAAGCATCAAACGGGGGACTGTAAGAAATCTGTCTCTGATGCCAATATGTCTGCTGGCCACACATTCCCTTGATCTTATCATTATCACAATACAGTTGGTACAATGGTAGAATAGCGACCGGGAGTGAGAGATTGGGAACCATTCAAGTCAACAGACGTGCTAATTCAATCACAACAGGACAGCCAATACACTATGGCCTAATTGATAGGTGTTACAAAAACTGACTACATCCGTCTTGGTATGTGTATTCAACACTCCTGATCAAAGCTTCGAAAACAAATAAGAAGCAGCCTCTGGAAAGGTTTGTGGTTCAGTCTGACTCTGCTGAATCCAAGGTGTCATTCGTGCGCTTTGTCACTGCCGGTATTGAAAATAAACTTTGTACTTTTTCATCACGTTCGAGAGACATCCTTTTTTCCTTACAGATGGTTGTTTCTTACAGTAGTTTATTCCTGGGGTCCCTAGGGACCCCAGTCGGTAGTCCATGTATGTTAAATATGTTGGTAGGATGAGGGTTAATGTTAGTTACATTACATTACAGGCATTTAGCAGACGCTCTTATCCAGAGCGACGTACAGCAAGTGCGTTAGTTCAAGGTGCAGAGGTGCAAAAGAAACACACTAGAGTGAAGTAAAGATCGTAGTGCCAGAAGTGACCACATAGATCAGGACTCCAACCCTGTAGGGTAACCTGTTCAGCAAACAAACAAACAATCCTGCCAAGTACAAACTAGCACTGAAATCACATTTGCCTAATCAGAATCAGACAAAAACAATCCTGCCAAATAAAAACTAACGTGATCGCATTAGCCTAACTAGGTAATGTTAGTGCTATATAAACTAAAAATAAATCTAGCTGTTAAAAATTAAGTGAGCTATTGAGAGCTAGCTAGCTGACCTAACTCTACATTATATATAATTATCATGATATGGTCATTTTAGCTATGTATCGTTATTTTATCTAGATAGTTAGTGTTTGATAAACGAACAATAAATCCGGTAACATGAGCTATGACAGTAAGTTAGCTTGCTTGCTAGCTAAGGTTAGCTAACTTATCAGGCATGGAGATCATGATAAAAACCTTCCAATTTGAATCACAACTACAAATATACTTAGAAAACATATGTAACTATATATTACAATGAGAATATAAATGGGTTGTTATACGTCATCATTGGTGAGACAGTAATCAATCATGCTCAACATTAGAAAAGTAGTGGGGTTGCTTACCGTGCTCAATAGATGGTGGAATGGTGCAAAAACAGCAGGACGGTGTGTCCAGTCAGATTGCTTTACGGGGCATGGTTAGGGGAGTGGTTATTGCCAGTGTGACGCACCAAGAAGAGAACATTCTCAACCATCTGAAAATGGGATGATAAATTTAACACGCCTACTTCTCCAAAACTAAAGAACGGACATATTTAATACTGTACTCATCGTGTTTCTTCAATGCCTCTTGTGCAAATAGCACATAAAACCTAGAAAGTGTGACCAACCACCATGTTAATCCTTTAAGTAATTTAACTTTTTCTGAAAACCATAGGTGCTGTTATTATCGGCACCCCTAACAATTATTGTAAGTAAATACAATTACTTATACAATACAGTTTTACTTAATTTAGTTCATCTCAGTCTAAAGGAACTATATTGTGTCATTCCATCACTTCCAGTTTCACTAGAGAATAAAAATGAGGTAACAAGCATACAAAATCTGTTTGTCATCCATCAGCATGGGAAAAGCCAAATAATTGTCAATTCAGAAGAGACCGATGGTAATTTACCATCACAAGTCTGGTAATGGGTACAAAAAAAGACATGAACGGTTAAAAATACCACTTAGCACTGTAAGGGCAATAATAAAAAGTTGTAAAACATATGGAAAAGTTGCAAATTTGCCAGGAAGAGGAAGCAAGTGCATGTTGTCCCCACGGAGGGTGAGGAAGATGATGAGGGAGGCCATTGATAACCCAAGGATCACTGTTTAAGAATTGCAGAGATTGGTTTGTTTCTTGCGGTCAACAAGTCTAAAAAAACATAAAATAACACTTCCATACCAACAAACTCTTTGGAAGGGTGGCATGAAGACAGCCCTTCATGAGCACAATAAACAAAACCAAGGAATTATGACTGGAAGAGAGTGTTATTGTCAGATGAGACCAAAATTGAACGTTTTGGCCATACACACCATCGACATGTTTGGCGGCAAAAGAGGAGTGCATACAGAAGAAGCACCTATTGTCAAATATGGAGGTGGATCATTGATATTTTGGAGATGTTTTGCTGGCAGTGCTCCCTGGGCACTATGTGGTCGTCTCTGCTAAGAAGCTAGGACTTAGTCATAGGTAGATTGTCCAGCAGGACAATGACTCCAAGCATACATCAAAATCTAAACAGAAATGCTGAAGTGAAATCAACTTCCATGTTTTCCAATGGCCATCTCAGTATCCAGACTTAAATTCCATCAAAAACCTGTGGTCTGAACTGAAGAGGGGGGGGTCCATAAGCGCAAACCCAAAGATATCAATGATTCTGAAAAGGTCTACAGCTGCTTCGAAAAAGGTATGAACAACAACACTGTCAGTTTGGTTAACTCATATTTACTGTATGACAATTTCACAATTTGTCAGTATAACCTATCATCAAGTTTAGTCACTTCAAGATGTTTCAGCTAACTTAAAAGTACATTAAGTTAGTTAACATTAGTTATTCAGAGGTTGAAAATCAAGGATCTGAATGTAAAAGTCCCCCCGAATATTTTGTTCCACAAAACAATTCTTCTGCCAGGAGGTAGAACTAACTAGTGAAATCAGCTGGGTAAGTTCATGTATGGAAGAAACACATGGCAGGACTTTCTTACCCCTGGAATTTCCACCTTTGAATAAGAGCAATTTGCTTTACAAACATTGTTTTCATTGGTGAGTGTGGCCAGTGAATTGTCAAGCATGAAAAGGCTTTAAAAAACCATGCAGAAATCATGAAAGTGCCCAGCCTGTCTTGGGTCATTTTTACTGTAAGTTGACTTTAAGATATTTATAGCAGATCAGTGTAATGGTAGTGAGTGAGACAGTTACACAGTAAAGTATTAATCCTGTCCTGGTCCTGTAATTCATCCTGAAATGTATGTTTCTGTTGGAATTCCAGTGATTTATGATGTAGGCTATAGATTTTTACTCATCTCCAATGATCTTCTGTAATTAATGAGACACACAAACACACGCACATACTCATTCCTGAATATGTAAAATCATAAAAAATGTATTAGTATTGATTTTTTTATATTCATTTCAGTGCTCAGTAGGGGTGATAAAGAAAGCTTTGACTGGTGAACTGAGAACTTTCTGTCATTCTGGATCACTCTCTGTTAGATATAGATAGTAATATAGATATAGACAAGTTATTGTTAGATATTACAGCGAACAAGGGGCTGCTCTTCCTGTTCTTCTTGTTCTCTGTAATATCTAACAATATTCACAATATGATGCAATAATAAAGTGGAATCTTAACATTTGTGCCAACAACAATAATAATAATAATAATTAAAGCCGCAAGCGGCATTGGGAGGGGTCCAAGCATTGGCACCCTCGCGCCCCCTATGGAGCGATTTTAAAATGGCTTTGTACTCATGATCATATGCCTTCACCCAACATATCTACTGAATATCACGATGATCGTATAAAATATTGATGACTTATGACTAATTTTGTGCTAAGAGACGCTGTCGGATGACTTAGTTACATCGCCACGGATATGTCCTGGCCGCTTCCCGTAAAGGCCTTTACTATGTCGTAACACTTAGATGGCATGTCGTAACACTTAGATGGTCCGGTGTGTATGCACAGCAACTAAAAAAGGCGTCACACTAGTGTTGTCACGATACCAAAATTTTGACTTTGATACTGATACCAGGTTTAGTATGATGATACTTGAAACTTAAACGATGCTAATTCGATACTCGGTACCTAACGATACTGAAATTACCTTGATAGATCAGAAACGTAATGTCCACAAGGTTTGACCTCATTTTCGAATTCATGGTTTATTAACAACCTGGTTCATTAACAACCTTTAAGTTGAAGCCTCTTCAACATATTAACATGCATAGGCCTATAGTGTTACAACACTGAACAATAGAAAAATATGTTAAATATATTTAAAAAATTAAACAGTTGTAAAGTAAATAATCTTTAAAACAGGTCTTTCACCTTTAAATAGATTTAAAAACAGCATATTTTAATAACAATACAGCATCTATCTATAATAAAATATTTCCAAATTGGAACACCTATTGCTACTGAAGTGAACTGAGTCAAAGCTTGCGCTGTATCAAGGATCTGAGTGCACAAGCGCAAGTCACCTCACTTGGCAACCTTAGTTGCTACTGCTTTCTAGCGAAGATTCTGACAAATTACACTTTTCATCCTCTCAATCAGTAATGCGGGAGACAATTTTCCCTGGCTTTTACATTTGACTCAAAACTACCGAACGTCGGAGTATTCTAATACCGAACCGTTTCTTTTTTTTTTCTTTTCTTTTTTTTTTTTAAGTGCCGAGAAAGTGCTGAAGTTTTGGTATACCGTGCAACACTACGTCAGACACATATTCCAATCCATTGCTCAGTTTAGCAAAGAATGCACATTTCAGAGCGCCACAGAGACAGATAATAACACATGAATGCACATTTCAAATAATAAATACGACATTGAGAAAAAACGGAAAAAAGACGTAATATCAACTTGCGAACTGCGTGCTGAGTGCAAAGTAGCCTACCGTTTTATTTATTTAGACATTGGCAGATAAGAAAAATTTTGGTTACGTTGACCTATAAAACGCTATTCCAAAAGCAAAATCAGACATGTTATACATCGTTAGAAAGCTTATACTCTCACCTACTGAATAAATGAATTGTCAATCAAGCCAAATTGCCCTAAAAAGGGCGACAACGACGTAAGCAACAGGTGTGGTATTACGCACAGCTATTTTTGAACGTAGCCTACTCAGTGATCAAAAATGCGCGTATAATTCGCCAACGGATTGTCCAAGACAATATATGACCACTCATTCGCAAAAGGGACATCTCTACGCGTAAAACCAATGGTAAGATTGTATATTTATTCAATGTTTAGTCCCAGATATTGACTGTAGAATGACATGGTATAATGTAAAAAACAAAATTGTCTCGTTTATTTCGTTATTCAGTGAGCAGCGTTTTCACTGCTGTATTGGCATATTTTAGGGCTAATGTCGGGTTTATCTTGTTGCTACGGAATATTGCATTACATTACATTACAGGCATTTGGCAGACGCTCTTATCCAGAGCGACGTACAACAAAATGTATTACCATAATGAGGAACAAGTGTGTCGAAAACCCTAGAGGGCAGTAGCCTACCGTTCTAAGTGCAGGGAACAACCGCATAGTTCAACTTGGACCCTGTAGGTTAAACTGATTAACGCTAACACAAACAAGAACAGCAACAACGCAGTCTATGAGAACATTCAAGCAATAGTTAAGACGAGTTAAGACTAAGTCACCTACGGAACAACTACCTAGTTACAACCCTAAGCTTACAGTCAATTTAGAGATTAAATTGAGAATACGATTTCTCAGCACAATGACGGATTTAAAGACTAAACAAACTCACCCGATATTGTCTTCAAATGGACCGTATTATTTATTTAGACATTGGCAGACTACAGCGTAAAATGCGTCTTTTGTTTATATTCAATATTAGTAATTGCAGCGAGAAACTGCAGCTGTAGGTTGTTATGTTATGGTAGCAACGGAACGAAGCGGACTATATATGTATTAGGCTACCGTCATTGTTTCATTATACCAGCGTGTTTTCGCGCGTTTGCACAGAAACTCAGAAACTATCAATAAAATGGTTTAGCTGTTTCTCAGCTTAATGACAGATTTAAAGACTTAACGAACTCACCCGATACTGTCTTCAAATGGATCCATGCCAAAGAAAAGTAATTATTCATCCTCTCAAAGCTTTACCGTAGCGTATTATTTATTTAGACATTGGCAGAGTACAGCATAAATTGCGTTTTTTGTGAATATTCAATGTTAGAAATTGCAGCGAGAACTGCAGCTGTAGACATAAGATAGTCTGTTATGTTATGGTAGCAACGGAACGAAGCGGACTATATATGTATTACCGTCATTGTTTTATTATACCAGCGTGTTTTTGCGCGTGTGCACAGAAACACAGAACCTATCAATAAAATGGTTTAGCTATTTCTCAGCATAATGACAGATTCAAAGACTAAACGAACTCACCCGATACTGTCTTCAAATGGATGCAGGCTCAAGAAAAGTAATTATTCATTCTGTCAGAAAGCTTTTACTAACAAACTTTGGGTAGCCTATCCTAGCATGCACTCTAGGTGGCACTGTCAGACCGTCCCCTCACTGATAAAAACTAGACCATACGGTGTCGGATTACTTGCGTCGCCATGGATGTCGCTTGCCGTAAAGAAGTTTACTCGATGTCGTAACCGTTTACATTTGGAGCTCCGGCTTTTCCGCACCCCACCTAATGAAAAAGTCCAAATGGTGTGCAAACCATATGGCGGACATAGGTGCTCCCAATAGGAAAGTTGTAGAGCACATTCAGATGCATCAGTCGATGAAGTTTTGTGTTGATCTGACGTATGGTGTGGGAGTTATGACCTTTTAAAGTATGATCCTTTGTTATAGCGCCACCATCTGGCCGACATAGGTGATTTTTAGTGCCTGAGTAGTGGGGGGCCATAGGAACCCACCTACCAAATTTGGTTGGTCTACAACTTATGGTTGCTGAGCCTCAGACATTTTAGCAGAGAAAACTGCCATGCCCCAACTAAAAAGTCTAAATGGCGGGCAAACAATATGGCGGACATAGGTGGGGCCAATGGCAAAGTTGTAGAGCACGTTCAGATGCATAGGTCGATGAAGTTTTGTGTTGATCTAACTCATGATGTGGGAGTTATGAGCTTTTACGCGTTACCCTTTGTTATAGCGCCACCATCTGGCTGACATACGTGATTTTTAGTGCCTGCGTAGTGGGGGGCCATAGGAACCCACCTGCCAAATTTGGTTGCTCTAGGACTTATGGTTGCTGAGCCTCAGACACTTTTAGCGGAGAAAAATAAGAATAATAATAATAATAATCCTAACAGAAACAATAGGGTTCCACCAGCTTCGCTGCTTGGACCCCTAATAATAATAAAATGGGTTGAAAAAAGACACCTGTGAAAATAAAAATTATGATAATTATTATTATTGCAGTATGTTCAGTTCCCAAAATTCTCTCTCACTGCTGTGTCTGCTGAGCAGGTGTCACCAGAATAGGTCATCCCTGCAGAGCAGAAGCAGCCTGGCTGTAATGAAGACATATCTCTTTCAAAGCTTATGACAGTGAGCCATGAGTCCCATTACCTCAGCAATATGAAAAAAAGACCCACTTAGGATGGATGGAGAGGCCTTATCTTCAGATACCCATACCCGCTTATCAAAAAAGAGGAAAATGCAAATACTTCAGGAGATGGCACTGCACGGGAAGAAACCCAGGGCCTGCACCTCTGTCAAACCTGTGCCTGGACAAATTGGACTGTTTCAGGAGCATATGAACGCTGCACACATTGTTAATAGCGCATGGACACTCTTCTAGGCACCTGTGGCAGACTGTTTAGAGTGACCTTGTGTACAGTGATGGGGTGGATTTCACTGAGCGCTCAAGCCATTAATACATTTAAGGTGGTTTAGCCTTAGCTGTGAGTGCGCAACAAAGGATCTCTCCGACTCGACACCCCAAATTCAGCTTGGATAGTTAAAAACACAATGGAATTAATTCACCCACCATAGGTGTATCAGCCCTTGTAAGGCTGGGGTGGAAATAATCGATGTTCCCACAAATGCTGGCACTTTAACTGAAATACTTTGAGGAGATAAAAACGAAGAGACAAAAATTTCAGGATAGACGCCACACAGGACCATGTTGTATCACAATCAAGGAACAATACAAAAACATTTACACTGAGAAAACAGTGCACATTGGGGTTTCTAGGCCATAATTTTGAAAATGAAAAAAACAAGATTACACGACCACTTCCTGAATTGGAGGCAAAAAGTACATTAATGACTGATTATTTGTATCATTTTATTTCCTGAATTCTATATACTAAAACAAGGCTTGATATCACACAATTAACCAATCAGCTACAAAATGTATATTATTGTAATTTAGCTGAACAATATTATTGTAAAAACTAAACAATTACAGTGAGTGTTCTGATAGATTATAATGTAGCCTATAAAATTAATTGATCACAGAAGATGAACAACAATTGATTTACTCGACAAGTTATTTGTAATGCAATCAATAAATTTGAAATGCCAGTGTAAGCAATTGAAGATTTTTATTTTTTCATAAGTGTGCTATTCTAGATTCGACATGTTTGCACTTACTCTTTTAGAGAATATAGGCAAACTTTGCATGATAGAGCAGGCTTCTTAGTACAGAATGATGAATGGTTCCTGATACAAGGCTAATTAAGGGCATTCAATGAATTTGAAATTTAAACTCATGCATGTCCACCCATTTGGAGGCTAAATGTGATTTATCAATGAGACCATGCACATTTGTGTGTACGCAACCTTTCATGCATACGCAGGATTATGGATTTGAGTGCATTCATAGATGTAGACTGAAATTTATGTCAAGTTTGATAAATGAGTACCCTGATGGTGTTAGCCTGCTAATAATAATGCAGAGCCATAATATGCATAATATATGAACAATCTATATTGTTTAAGGTCAAGCTTTAGAAGTAATTAGGAAAAAAATCTAATTAAAAATGAAAAAAGTCCGTCCCACCTGCATCTATGTGTTTTTTTATGTGTTCAGGGTTAAGAGAGAAAGAGAGAGAGAGCAGCCATCAACAAGCTAGCCATACTAAAAAGGAGACCCAGCCTCACACAGTCTTTAAAACAGTGGAAAATTGTCTCTCTGATGCCACAGAAAGGGCAGCCAATGTCTACTGTGGAGTTCACAAGAGACACAAATGCATTTACTGGCACAGCCCCATGGAGAACTCTCCACTGCAAGTCCCCTGCGTACTTCGGCAAGGGCAGTTTGTACAAATCAATCCATGCACACCTCTGGCCCCGCCTCCAGGCTTGCCCTCCAGGGGGTGTCAGCCCTGTTGCCCAGCTTGTGCCTGTTGAGAACTTTTACCACCAGTCTGTATAGCCTCTGGCTGCTTACAGAGTCTTGAGCAGACCCTTCCACTCTCTCTGCAGTAGCAGGTCCTAGCAACAGCCTGGGAAACGGCTCATCGATGTCAGTGTCCTGACTTTCTCCCTCCTGCAGTAACCTCCAGTCCTCTGTTGTCAAGGGACTCCTATACCGCTCCAGCATCTGGCTGGCCACCCGTACAGACCTCATTCCCAGCCGCTCAGTCAACCTCCCAGCATCTGCGAGGTTTCTCCCTGCCAGCTCAACCAATTGACCTAACGTAGGAAGTTTAGCTGGTTTTAAAAGGTCCGATAACCCTGGAGTGGCTGCCATGCTAATGTCAAATCATGCTCCGTACACCAGGAGCCATTTCATAGACTCAGGTGAGGCTGATCTCACCACATCCATCTGCCCCCACACTCTTAGCAGACCTATGTAAAAAGGTGGCACACCCTTAAGTGGAAATGTTCTGAGGTCAACCAGAAACAGAGGAAAACCTAGATTCAATCCTCTCACTTGCCTCAGGACAACCTCAGCAAGCTGCTTCCATACATTACTATTGCTTGTGTACAGTAGCCTCTGAATCCACTTTACTCTAAAAGCTGCCATCCTACTAGCCAGATGAACTAACCCTTGACCACCCTCCTCCCTTGATAAAAACAATATGCTCTGTGGAACCCAGTGATACTCTCCCTAGAAAAAATCTACAAGAAATTCTTGAATCTTAGCTAACAGCCCAGCAGGTGGCTCTAGATATGCTAGCCTATGCCAGAGTGCTGAGGCCACCAGGTGTAAGAGGGAAGTCAAACTGGGACCCAGAAAAGGCTGACATTTGACCGAGCCAGCATGCTGGGACGCAGCGTGTACTTCAAAGGACCCGAGAGCCTGGTGGTAAAACAATAAGTCACTCGGACTTCCTCTGAATGGGCAGGCCATTTGGTTCTCTGGAATGTTACCACCTGGACACAACCAAGATAAGGGGAACTAGTCTCTTTGTCTGTGGTTGTGGGTGTGGGTGTTTTGGGGTCGTAAAGGGTGAAACGACCGGCACCTGGTGGGGGCCACTGCCCGGGACAGTGCCACAGTGCCCTCATTTGGGCCCCTCGGATATTACACTTTGTATTTCTTTTCTGGATCTGGACTATAAACCATCTATAAACCATCTGTATATCTTATTTACAAATCCCGGAAAACCTTACAAACCATGCACATGTTTTCATTGTATTATGCATTATGTAATAATAACATGGATTGCATGTACAATGGTTAAACAAAAGGGTATTTTCATGACAACTGCACCATAATATTACATCCACTTGGCATGTTTGGTATGTACATTTTCTCCATGGTTCAAGCCATTGAATGAAATATGTTTCATACCAAATAGAATTTGAAAAAACATAGTTTCAGCAACTCAGGAAAAAACTAACACAATGGAATGTCCTCTCTGGTAATCATCTCCTTTTCCCGATTTCCCCACTGATTGTTTTAACAGCAGCCCCAAATGGTGGAGGCCGAAATTCAAGATTTATGATTCGGCCAGGTTAATTTATGGTAATGCCGCCTAGATCAAACGCGGGATTTGGCCTAAAAGGAAGGGAGACAATCCTGTCGAGGAAGATCGCAATCGACTTCCCGCACTGCGCATACTCGATGTTCTGTGTGTAGCTAAACAGGCTGGTAAGAACCCTTTTACTCTGAATTTCTGTGTTTAACCTTTATAATTGATTTTGGAAATTGAAGATAATAACCTACCTGCCTGTTCAATAAATTCTTATTTTTAACTTGCGTGGTCTTCATGACTCTAATCCATTTTATCTTCTTTTCAGCCGAAATTCCGTTTAAATACTCAGGGGGGCAATCTGACTAGGACCTACTGATCAGGGGTCTAGTACAGTAAACGTCTTTAGTGGGGTCTTCAAGTTAGATAGGTGACCACGATCTGCCTGTTAAGGGATTGGTGGTATTGGTTCTGGTGTTTTGGCTTAAGAGAACCCATGGGCGTAGTACGCCGGTTCTTGTCAAATTCGCCTGAAGGAGCCCGATAGATACGCACCGTCCTGGTCTCATAACTGTCGATGCACTATCCATGTAAGCCAGGCATGGAAGGCATGTATTATGGTGGTCAGCCTCCTACCCTCTGGATTCCTCGCCGAACTGAGATTTAACACTAATGCTAAAGCCCGGGAGCATATATTGAGGAATGATGGCACAAGATAGAGTCGAGTGTAACCACTCCCAAGTTCCACGTATAGTTAAAGCCAGATTTTTAATTATCATATAAAATGGAGTCAGATTTAACACGAGAGTAAAACATAATAACCGTTACGCTTCCTTGCTGTGGTCAGGGATATATCTGTTATGTTGTTCCGCGCATATGTGAATATTCTGATGCTCTCATTGGAATATTTACAGTCCGGCGACAGATCGGATATATCTCTGATGACAGCATAGCCCCGTTTACAAACGGAGAGTAACCAGAATGCTACTGATCCGTTTCAGGCCAGTTTTAAGCGGGATATGAAGCAACGCCTTCATATCTAACCCGTGGCAACGGAACCAGTGCATTCTTAATTCTAATTGTGCCCTGTTCTTGCGAACAGATGAAAACTAACTAACATCTCCGTTTTGACTCACACCAGAAAAAGGAAAACACGCGGTGCCTTCCCCTCCAGCTACAAACCCTCATTGGTCTAGCTGTGAGGTGTTTACACAGGTTATTAACAATGAGCACTCGCCCTCTATATGAGAGGTGTGGAACTAGCCAGTTCCACCTGTTTAAGCGACCCTGGATAGCCTCCAGTAACACCCTCCCAGTTCTTCTGCATTACAGTGTCTTTCTCCAGGTACACCCCTAGGTACTTTAAACCATTACTATTCCACTTTAAGCTACCCAGCAGAAATGGCACCCCATCCGCCCATGTCCCCATTATTAGTGCTTGACTTTTTTCCCAGTTCACCCTTGCTGAGGACAGCTTCTCAAAATTGCTCCACAATAACACTCAGTATGTCCACATCCCTCGGATTATTGGTCATGATCAGCACATCATCTGCGTACGCTGATAGACAAACCCTATCTAGCCCCGGTGCCACTTTCAACCCCTGCAGCCTCATCCTTACCTGACATAGGAAGAGTTTGATAGCCAAACAGTAAAGCATCCCAGAGAGAGAGCACCCCTGCGTGATACCTCTGAGAACTTTAAATGGAGCACTTAATCACCCATTTACCTTCAGTACACTCTCAATGCCCCCATAGAGTGCTTTGATCATGGCTGCAAAGCCAGGGTTGAAACCAAATGCCTGAAAGGTCTGCCACAGATATTGGTGTTCAACCTGGTCGAAAGCCTTCTCCTGATCAATGGAAATAAGGCCAGTATTTAAACCCAATGACCCAGAGACATCAATGACATCATGAATTAGAGATATATTATCCATTATTGACCTGCCATGGACACAATAGGACTGGTCTGTGTGTACGGTCTGCTCCAACACGTTTCTTAGTCTGTTAGCCAGCACCTTAGAAAGGATTTTATAATCAGTGCACAACAAAGCCACTGGTCTCCAGTTCCTGATGTCCTGCAAGTCACCCTTCTTTGGAAGTAGGGTGAGGACTACCCACCTGCAACTCACTGGCAACTGGCCACCAGCCAGACTGTGATTAAACACTGTCAGGAAATCAGCGCCCGAACCCCCCAGAAGGCCTTGAAAAAATCCAGACAGGCCGTCTATACCAGGAGCACGGCCATTTGCCATACCTTGTAGCGTGGTAAAGAGCTGTCAGAGCAAGTGGTTGCTCTAGCTCCTTATTAGCTTCCACAGAGACCTGTGGCAGACCGTCATGGAACTGTTTTGCCACCTCCTCCACTTCCTTATGCTCACACGCATGAAGTTCAGTATAGAACTCCGCAGCCCTTCTCTGGATATCAGTGGACTTAGTGAGCTCCTGACAAGTGGCTGATCGAAGGCTGTGAACGATCCTACAGTGGCCTTTTTTTTCTCCAGGCTAAAAAAATATTTGGTTGGAGCATCCATTTCAGTAATACTCTGAAACCTTGATCTCACAAATGTACCTTAATTTCCAGCTGCCAATGTGGCCTCTCTAGTTGTGAGAGCCTGAATGCACTCTCTATCTCCAGTGGCTCCAGTATGGGCTTGGAGCGGCACAATATCAGTCTCTAGGGACTTAATAGACCTAGCGATCTCTCTTTAAACACATAGCTCCATCTCTCTGGCCAGGCTGGATCGGATTTATCTCTTACATTACATTACAGGCATTTGGCAGACGCTCTTATCCAGAGCGGCGTACAACAAAGTGTATAACCATAACCAGGAACAAGTATGTCGAAAACCCTAGAGAGAAGTACCGTTCCAAGTGCAGGGAACAACCGCATAGTTCAACTTGGACCCTGAAGGTTAAACTGATTAACACTAACACAAACAAGAAAAGTAACAATGCAGTCTATGCAAAAATACAAGCAGTAGTTAAGACAAGTGCTTGAGTACATTATCAATTTCCTCAAAGGAATATACCTTACCTCCACTTCCCTGGATGGCTGATAGCTCAGCCTCCCTGAAATCTCTGATTTCCTTCTCTTCCCATTTGTCTTAAGGAAAAAGACAAAGAAATAAAAGAGCACCGAAAAGGCGAGCTCAGGGGAGAGACAGAGAGAGAGAGAGAGATTGTGTGTGTGTGTGTGTTTCGCAGTCATTAAGTGGCACATCTGTGTACACCTTCTTAGCAAAGTCTAATTTTCAGCTCAGCCTTAACCACATGGTTCTAAACAAAAGAAACGTGGTCAAACCTTGTGAAGCACATCCTCCTCCAGTCATATTGAATGTCTGAACGAGACCAGCATAAGCTTTGGTTCAGATGCAGTCTTCTCCACTCCATTGCCAAAATATTGTTTAGGCAGCCTCGCAGCTGCATGGAAGCCTGCGTTTGTGTACGTTTTTCTGATTGGAATTTGTATTATAGAAAATTTTCTTTATGGAATTTTGATTAATAGGCTACCCACAGAAAACCACCTGGTAGTGCAGATGGATTGCACATGGTAGAAATTACATCACCACTAACCTTCCCCTCCCCCCAGCCCCATAAAAAAAAAAAACAACAACAGCAAAGGCGGGGCACACTCCCATTAACAGTGTTTCACACTGAATGAGAAGCATCTGCAACAACAATATCTGCTCTTGCACTTTGTGCCAGTGCACAAGCGCCCTTTGTTTTTAACTGCTATTGTCCAAATTTTCATGAAGAATCAGATTTTAAATTCAACCTGTGTATACGTACTGTGTTTATTGTCAAGAAGACAGTTTTTGGTCTGTTCCAGGGTACAAACACAATTGGATGTATTTGTTTGCTCAAATAAACTGTTTCAGAGTGAGCAGATGTTGACTGGGCGACTAATCTGTTCTACCTCTTGGTTGGAGATCTTTTCCATATATCATCAGGGTTTTTGTCTCACAATGTTTTTTTTATGCCAAAAGGTATATTATAACAATATTGGCATAATGGCATACCCATTAAAACAGATAATGTCATCATTCAGGATTACTGAGGTTCAAAATAAATGTCTCAGGTTTCACATGTAGACAGTTTCCATGGTTACATTACTGTCTGAATTGCAGCAGAGGTGAGCAAGTTCAATTATTTACATGTACTGGGCTCTCAAATGGTGCACCTGGTTCAGACACTTGTGTAGATTGCTGTGATTCCCACTACTGTCCTGAATGTGCTGGTTTGTTTTTTGTTTTTTTTTTTTGTAATGAATTTGGAGGCAATTGGTTGAACTTGAGCAGATAAGATGCTTCTGTACACTACAACATTCATTATGCTGCTGCTATCAGCTCCAACATTATCAGTGAAGACAAGTGAGCCAGTACTTGTGGCAGCCAGTCATGCCCAATCCATAACACCCCCACAACCATTTGTCACAGAAGGAGGGATGCTTTGGGTCTTGGGCAGTTCCTTTTGGCTTCCACACTTCAATAAACATTCACTCCGATACAAATGAATCTTGGCCTCATCTGTCCACAAGACCCTTTTTCATAACTCTGCAGGTTCTTTTAGGTTTTTCTTAAACTGTAACCTGGTCATCCTGTTTTTGTGGCTAACTAGTGGTTAGCAATCTTGCAGTGTAACCCCTGTAGTTTTGTTTGTGAAGTCTTCTGTGGACAGTATTCACTGACACATCCACAACCTCCTCCTGAAGAGTTTTTTTGATTTGACAAATCTACAGTGGGTTTCCTGACAGCCTCTAAACACCAATAACTTCTTTAAATGCCTCTTTAAACAATCACACTTAAAATAACGTGGGTTTACCAAACACATTTGTCTCTTTAATGATCATCTTATTACATTTGATGAATAAAACAAAATGCTGTGCCTGTATAATTGTATGAATAAGGCCAAAAGATTGCCACCACTGCATGGAGAATTGTCATTGCTGCACTTCAAAGAATCGTGCCTGAAGCAAAGATGCAGTAGAATACATCGACAATGCAGTAATGTTGTGAAGATAAATTCTGCAATCAGGGCAAACTTTAATCCACTACACAGATCCTGGAAAGATACAGGCTACCAAGAGCTAAAATCATCTTCTCAAAGAATCTCATAGAGGGAGATTTGGGGAGATCCACCTGCCGCAACTTTGCCATAACTCCTACAATCCGGTTACTAACAGAACTACAAAATTATGCCACTGGAGGGTACCTGCAGAGTATCAGAGCCATGGTGTCATTGTGGCTGCTGTGTCTAAGGCTGTGCATTCAGTCACAGCCTTGCTCCTGTGTCATTGCCAGAGGCACATCAGATTTCCACAAACACAGGAAGAAATACTGGAGGTCAACCAAGGGTTTCACAGACTAATTCGCCCAGGCATCCCTCAGGTTGTGGGTACCATCGATGGCACCCTGATCCCCATACTTACACCATCCGTGAATGACCCTACCTTCACTGTCAGAATAGGGTATGCAGCTTGAAATGTGGAGATGGTGTGTGATGCCCTGGGTCTAATCCTTGATGTTGTTGCTAAATGGCCTGGCAGCACTTTCATTTACGCAATGGTGAGTACTGGTGAATTTAGAGGCAGGTGGCTATTGGGTGAAAGTGTGTATCCCCTCATTTACTTCGTTCATTCGTGCTGACCCCTGTGGCAAACCCCCAAACTGTACCAGAGGAGAGGTGCAACTCCATACATGCAGAGACCCAGAATGCAAGTGGAGTGAACCATTAGCATGTGGAAAATGTGCTTCTGCTCTTCCTCTGGGGTCAGGGGAGTTGCAGTGCTGGTGCCACCACCTGTCACTCTTTCTCTCTCCCTCCTCACTTTTGCTCCCCTCATATTAGCTTGACTAAAATAATAACCTCATCCCCAGTCCTTGGCCGCTTGCTGGAAGCACTGAGCTTTGACTTTGTATTTTGTTGGTAGACTCGTATTTAGACTTTGAAAAAAGTGTATCGTTGGTGTTCAGTTTCATCCCTTTTGTGAATGCCAACTTTCTTGAGTAATAGGCTAATTGGGTAATAGGGTTTGAAGCTCGGCTTGGGCCTTTCTGTGTGGAATTTGCATGTTCTCCCTGTGCCCACGTGGGTTTCCTCTGGGTAGTCGGGTTT
This sequence comes from Anguilla anguilla, assembly GCF_013347855.1. Classification (NCBI taxonomy): domain Eukaryota; kingdom Metazoa; phylum Chordata; class Actinopteri; order Anguilliformes; family Anguillidae; genus Anguilla; species Anguilla anguilla. The sequence continues at coordinate 22,206,465 of NC_049210.1, forward strand.
ACTCCCATAGTCCAAAGACTTGAAAGTAATTGCCCATAGGTGTGAGTGTGTGGATTAATGGTGTGTGTGTTCTGCAATAGATGGGCGGCCTGTCCAGGGTGTATTCCTGCCTCTCGCCCCATGCATGCAAGGATAGGCTCCAGCACCCCCTGCGACTCTGGTATATAGTAGATAATGGCACTCCAGGTGTGAGCAACAGAGAGACTTGAAAAATTGGTAAAAAAGCAACAATGAACTTGTTCATTGTAGTTTGCAATGAAATACTGAAAGATCCCATATATAAAAGAGGTTAAACTACACATGTCATTAACTCTTGTATGTTTTTCTGTACTCTCCAGTATGTAATGTTTTCTTGTATGGGGATGGCACAGCATGAACAATATTCAACCATCCACCGAAATGTATTGTCAATGTTCCAGCTTCACATCAGATCCGGTGCATGAAGCACAAACACGACTGAGCTACCAACAAACGCTTACGTTACAGTGTGGAATATCCTCATTATAAAATACCACTAACCTATATAGCCAAAATATTTGGTGCAGTAATACTTACATATGGAGGATTAAATCTTATTTGTGTTCAATAGATAGAGATAGAGACAGAGACAGAGAATCTATGGTAATGATGAGACTAAACTTTAAGAAATGCAGGCTTATGAAACACTATTCTAAAAGTAAACCTAGACATGTTATACATTGTTAGAAACCTTATACTCACACCTACTGGATAAAATAATTGCCAATCAAGCCCAACTGTACTAAAAAGGATAATGACAAAAAAAACTTGTGGTTTTACACACCGCTATTTTGGAAGATACCCAGGTGCCATAAATAAGTGTATATTTCACAAACAGATTGTCCAAAACAATATATGACCACTCAGGCTTAAAAGGGACATATCTACGTGTAAAATCAATAGTAAGACGGTATATTTGTTCCATATTTAGTTCCCGATATTTGCAGTAGAATGACATGGTATAATTTTAGAAAAATTTGTCTTATTTTGTTATTCAGTGAGCAGTGTTTTCACCGCTGTGTTGGCATATTTAGGGATATTGTTGCAATGATGTTTTTTAGTGGTGAAATAATATTTTTATGAATTCCCAGATAGACACTATTGTCCATGTGTGTCATGCATGGTGGGTGTAGTTGCAGATGAGACTGTATGGAGGGGGTGAGTGGTAATGGACGAAAATCCGTCTTTGGTATAGTTGTCCTGAATTGTCCGCTAATAAAGCCGGAACACAGAGTTTGCTTTTTCGACTTATAGTTTGGTTTCAGGAGCACTGCAAGTATGAGTTGAACAATCTCAGGATGCCGGCATCATGGCCATTAGGGGATTGCACTAACAAGTTAATGATAACGTGATATATTCTCTTATTTTGAGCTCTTTATTTTTCAGTGGTGATTGGATAAACACGAGAGACGTACAAACACGACATCAATTCTGTAGCGAGAACTCACTTTACAAAGTAAAGTACCATGTTGTACCATGGTGATTTTCACACTTTCTCGGTTTTATGTGCTATTTGCACAAGAGGCATTGAAGAAACACAATGAGCAAAGTATTAAATATGTCCGTTCTGTATTTTTGGAGAAACATGCGTTTTAAATTCATCGTCTGTTTTTCAACCGGTTGAGAAAGTTGTCATTTTTCTACGTCACGAATACAATAACCACTCCTATTTCCACACCCCGTAAAGAAATCTGACAGGACACACCTTCCTGCTGTTCAGACAATGCAAATATTTGACTAACGTTAGGTTCACTTAAATTAGAGTGCCTTTAGATTATTTCTGGTTATATTCATTTAGCTAGCTAGCTAACGTTAGCTAGCTAGGAGGTTTGCTTTCATAAGGCAATGTTATCGATAACGTTAGCTTGCTAGTTTGCTTTTATGAGGATGTTATAGTTGTGCTTTTATCTTAATTTGTCTAGCTAGATAGCAAAAATTATAACTGGATATAAGTCAACTTCCTTACCTTAGCTCTCTATCGATACTTGATATACTACTAAGCTAGCTAGCTTGTGAAAATTCAGTCTCCCAAACAGAGCGCGTATCATGGGGGTAGCTATGGTAACGGAGCACGGTCTGTCAATTATAGCTAACTGACAGTTCTCATTACCACGCCCAGACGGTTCGGGTGAATTTTTATAGTGGGAAATTTAGGCTTAGAAAAATACGTTTTAAAGTACATTGAAATGACTTAAGAATAAAAAAATTATGCACATTTGTTTTGTTGTTGCCTGAAGACAACTGGGAAGTGTCACGTTCAACCACCATGGTACTCCTTTAAGTTCCTCTAAAGAGTCTGTCCAATGATTGTTTGGGAAACCTACTTAATGAGAGGATGTTCTTTGCTTAAGAACCTCATAAACACACTAGTTAATCCTAAAATCAAGCACTACTGGGAAACCCACCCCTGGTCAACTGTAGATGTCTTCCTTAGCCTACCATGCCCTTCGTGATTTCTGAGATCACCAGTGCTGTCTTCTTAATGATGTTCCAAACAGTCAATTACGAGCCTGAGTAAAAGCTGAGAGCCAAAGTCTGTCACTGTACTACCCATTTTCTTTGTAAAATATATAAATGAAGAAGATATTTCATATTATTTATTTCTTTTTGACCTTGAGCTCCTGGGACATGCATTTTTTCTTGAGCCCCCTAGAGAACCAAATGCCTGTGGTTTTCAAAGGTTCATGGCATTCTGGAGTTCTGAAGCAAAGGTCATCCTCCCCTTGACAGTCTTGTGTGTCATTCTGAACTAAGATCTCAGAGTTTCATAAAAGGCAGGAAACACTATCTTTTAAAATCATGGAGGTTTAATCCTTGCCTTCTGATGTATGACTGGTCTCATCTCTGCATGTTCATTTTGTGAACTGCCTCACACAGCCCCCCGATACCCTGGAGATGTTTAACTTTAACAAGACTGAAGTGGAATGAAGAAAATCTTTGACATAAAACAATGGGTACAGCTTTGGATTTGGGTCAACTTTTATAAGTAAAATGAATAGCAGTTATTAAAGAAAGCAACAATAAAAGGATTTTTTCCCCACATGCTGAATGTGTGTGCGTGTGGGTCACACTGCTTTTGAGAAAAACATCTTTCAACATTTTTATTCTTTCAGTGCATGCATGTAAAAGGTATTTCTATTTTCCAGAGGGCATTCTACAGATTCACCTGAAGAATACTGCCAGGTAAATGAGCAATCTATTCAGCATAGTACAATGCACGATACATTCATGTAGGTCATCCCCATCTTGCCTTATTTGTTTAGGTCAGGATGCAGTTTATAAAGGTCACTCTTCCACCAAAGGAAAAGCATGAATCAGTGCCTGGTGTTTTATTATTTCTTGAATTTAAATTAATCAACAAGAGACTTCAGGGCTTAAGGGATTGGTTCCCATTTTTGTGCATCACTGTCCAGTTTCAACTTTGCTTGGGAGTCCTATAGGTGAAAAGGATAGCATAATTGGGACTAGTGTTTCCCAAAGAAGGAGGATTTTAGTAGGCAGGGTACACTGCACCTCTTCACTCACCAATGACTCCTCACGCCAGTTTGGCACCTGTGATTTGTCTGTAACAGCTGTACGGCCCTGCTGCAAACTAGACTGCTTTTATACAAAAAGAAAAAATGAGTCTAGTTTAGCACAAAATAATAGAATTTTGTTGAATTTACTAATAAATCCATCCATTATCTATACCCGCTTATCCTGAGCAGGGTCGCTGGGGTTGCTGGAGCCTATCCCAGCATGCATTGGGCAAGAGGCAAGAATACACCCTGGACAGGCCACCAAATCTATCACAGGGCACACACCATTCACTCACACACAGATACCTATGGGCAGTTTAGAATATCCAATTCGCCTACCTGCATGTCTTTGAACTGTGGAAGGAAACCCATGTGGACACTGGGAGAACATGCAAACTCCACACATAAAAGCCCCAAGCCGAGATTCGAACCCACAACCTTCTAATATAATAATATATTGAATTGAATTGAGTATGTGTGTATGTATGTATGTATGTATGTATTTATGAATGTAGGGATGCAGCATGAATGTGTGTGGTCTTTGGTAATACAGGTAAGAACAGGGAACAAAATGCCCCAGCCCCCCACCCCCCGCCCCACCCCACCCCACCCCCCCAACAAGGACAGTGACGCTACAATTCAAGGAGTCCAAACATATCCAGATGCTCAAGCACTACTGATAGAAAAACAGTACAGCCTGATTGAGAACTGTTTTTGCCTGTTTTTCTATCATACACCACTTATGCAACTAATTTGTATTTGGGGAGAGCTTCAAATGATCCAGCTCCAAGAAAAATTTCTGATATGTCTCACATGTAAACCTCAGTTCATTGGGATAGCTGAGATTCAGCATCTCCACCAAGCCCAGGTGAATTGCCCCATTCCAACCAGTCATTTCTTGTGCATGTTCGATGATGATGTCAATGTTTTCAGGACTGTCTCCATCTGAGGCATCTTCTTTGTATATATTTGTTGTACGACGTCCTCCAAGACAATCATCAGCAGTATGAAAAATACAAGAAAATTATGCTCTCTCATGTAAGGCAAGCATTGCAATATTGAGGATTAAAACCCGCTTTATTTGTTAAGGAATACACAGTGGCATTACATAGTGATAAAAGAGGCAGTCACAAATGTCATGAAAACGTGCCCAATCATATTCACGTAAATCATACTCTTTAATGAGATGACTCGCAGGTAATCAACCAAGCAGTGTATTATGACTTCCTTTATCTTCTCAAATTGGTAGACCATTGGGGTTCCGTAATGTTAAAACATGGAATTCAATATGCATTACCCTGGTCTCCCTGTCTGTCATCCGCATGTCCCTTGAATGTGTGCTGAATGTCCTTTTCCCCTTTAAGAACATTGTACCTGGAGAAGAAGGGACATCTGGGTTTGCAGTTGCTCTCTTGGCCTGAAACAGGGACATAAGCTTTGGGGTGTAGCGATCTAGCATCAACATTAAGTTCGCTTTAGCTGCACATTTGTGATTCTCTGGAACTCACCATTAACCCCTTAGCGCACATGTCAAATCTGACCAATCCTTGCCCATTTAGGGGGTACCCTATTTAAAGCTTTATAACTCCCGATGTGAACACCACATTGAAAAATGGCTTAAATGAAGCAAGACATTTGTACCATTTACAATACTAGCTTAGATTACTTTATATTAATAATTTTGGAAGAAATAGTGCCACAAATGCAATTGTTTAGGCAAAAAATCAAAAATGAATTTGCTCTTTTTTAGTTTGCATATTTACAGAAGGTTAAAGTATACATGTCCTGGATCAAAAGCCTCTTGACCACAAGTTCATAAAATCTAAGGGTGGATATGTTGAACTACTAAAGATCTATGAAGCAAAAACTAAGAAGTGTACCCAGCGTCTCCAAATCTACCCAAAATGTCTAAATTATGCATTGCTGTAAATCACAACATATTCACGTATTTCACTACAAATCTACTGTTTTACTCAAGAAACTCACTGTTGCATCATTTTCAAGTGGGCATTACAAGCTTTCTGTCAATACAGTGGTCTAAAATATCCAGGGATTCAGAAACATGTCCAAAATCTCTCCAAAAATGAATATAATGCTTTTTGTCCATTGTAAAGCATTTAAATGAGCCCCTTATGAAGTTTTAAGATGGAACATTGCTATCAGGTTAAAAAATAATGCAAAAATATTGTCACACAATGTGGTACAGTACCTAAATGTGTAATAATTAACTCTTGTATGTATTTCTATACTCTGTACTCTTGTATGTTTTCTTGTATGGGAATGGGACCACATGAAAACAATTTTCAACTGTCCACCACGTTCTGGCAATGCTCCAACTCTCACATCATCACTGTTGCATGCTTCACAAAAACTATTACACTACTAACTAACGCTTACATTACAGTGTGAAATATCCACATTCTATAATACCACTAACCTATCTAAAGACACTCAATTTCAAAAATAACGTATATAACCAAAGTATTTTGAGCAGTAATACTTACATAGCAATGACAAAATCTTATCGGTTTTCAGTAGAGACAGAGACAGGAAATCAATGATATAGTTCTATCCGCTCCTGTCTCACACCAGAAAACGATGTCAGCTAGGTCTATCAGCAAACTTAAGGCTTAGCTGTGCTCAGAACACCTAAAATAGTTGACAACGTTTCGTTAGCAGCGTCTTTGTTTTACTGCTACCATAGAGTGAATGCCTAATTGAATGCGATGATGAGAAAATTTTCGATTACGCTGACCTATAAAACGCTATTCCAAAAGCAAAATTAGACATGTACATCGTTAGAAAGCTTATACTCTCGACTACTAAATAAATGAATTGTTAATCAAGCCAGACTGTACTAAAAAGGGCGACAACGCCGTAAACAACACGCGTGGTATTATGCACGGTTATTTTGGAAGATACCCAGTCATCACAAATGCGCCTATATTTCACAAAGGGATTGCCCAAGACAATGTATGACCACTCAGTCTCAAAAGGGACATCTCTACGCGTAAAACCAACGGTATGTTTGTATATTCATTCAATATTTAGTCCCAGATATTGACTGTAGAATGACATGGTATCATTTTTTAAAACTCTCGTTTATTTGGTTATTGAGTGAGCAGCATTTTCACTGCAGTATTGGCATATCTTAGGGCTATTGTCGGGTTTATTTGTTGCTATGACGGAATGTGATTTTTTTGCGGTGAAATATTTTTATGAATGGCAAGATAGACAATATTGTCCATTATGTAATGGGTGGGGGGTGTAGTTGTAGATGAGACTGCAGGCAGGGGGGGTGTTAAATGAACAACCAGAGCGACAATGGTGGCGCTGCGAAACTCGGCATACTAATGAAACTAAAACAACGTGTTTCTGTTTTTAACTCATGCTTTCATTGCAGTAGCACGGAAAGTCTGAGTTCAGTAATCTCGGCATGCGGGCGTGCCGACCACTAGGGGCTTTGCGCTAAGAGGTTAATATGAATATTCAGGTCTCCATTCAGGATTAATCTATCATATCTAGTGATAGGCTACCAAGTGAGATCAGCTCTGAGAATTCCTGTAGAAATAGTGAGGAATATCTTTGTGGCCGATATAATGTAATGACGAGCACTGATAATTCTGCTTTGAGCTCAAGAGCAAGATATTCAAATGATGTAAATTCACCCAGGTCAATGTCATTACACACAAACTGTCTAGAGAAAATGACTGCAATCCCTCCTCCTTCTCTGTTTTGTCTGACTGACTGATAAAAATTATAGTTTGGAGGACAAGTCTCTATCATTGTTGCTACACCAGTAGTGCTGTTTAGCCAGGTCTCACCTAAAAACATACAATGCTAATTCTTTTCAATTATCAGATCATTAACCAAAAAGGATTTGTTAGCCAATGATCTGACATTAAAGACAGCTAATTTCAGCTATATGACCACTCAGTCTCAAAAGGGACATCTCTACGCGTAAAACCAATTGTAAGGTTGTATATTTATGCAATATTTAGTCCCAGATATTGACTGTAGAAAGGCATGGTATAATTTTTTTTTAAATGTCTTGTTTATTTTGTTATTCAATGAGCAGTGTTTTCACTGCTGTATTGGCATATTTTAGGACTATTGTTGGGTTTATCTTGTTGCTATGACGGAATATGATTTTTGAGTGGTGAAAGGATATTTCTGTGAATACCCAGATAGACAATATTGTCCATTATGTCATGGGTGGGGGGTGTAGTTGCAGATGAGACTGCAGGGAGGGGGTGCTTGTTAAATGAACGGCCAGCGCGACAATGGTGGCACTGCGAAACTCCGTATTCAGCCTAGTTGCCGTGTATCGTCTACTAATGAAACTAGAACTATGAGTTCCTGTTTTCAACTCATACTTTGGTTGCAGGAGCAATGAATGTCTGAGTTGAGCAATCTAGGCACGCCGGCGTGCCAAACTCTAGGGGGATTACGCTAAGAGGTTAAACCATTTTTCAAGTCTCTGTGGTGTTCTCATTTGGAGTTATAAATAGGGTACACCCTAAATGGGCAAGGATTAACCAGATCTAGCATGTGCGCTAAGGGGTTAAGCCATTTTGTTACAATTTTGGAGGTATGCTTAGGATCATTGGCCTGCTGGAAGACCCAGTTACGACCAAATTTGAACTTTCTAGCTGATGTCTTGAGGTGTTGCTCCAGTATTTCTAGATAATCCTCCTTCCTCATGATGGCATCTATTTTCTGAAGTGCACTAGTCCGTTTTCCAGCAAAACACCCCCCACAACATGATACTGCCACCCCCATGCTTCACAGTTGGAGTGGTGTTCTTCGGATTAAAAGCCTCATCATTTTTCCTCCATACATAGCACTGATCATTATGGCCAAACAGTTAAATTTTTGTTTCATCTGACCAGAGAACATTCCTCCACAAGGCTAGGTCTTTGTCGTGGTGATCAGCAGCAAACTTCAATCTGGCTTTTTTATGCCAGGCTTGGAGTAGAGGCTTCTTCCTTGCGTGACCGCCTTTCTAAACATGGCGATGTAGGATTCTATTAATGATGGGTGTAGATACTTTGGTACCTGATACCTCCAACTGCTTCACCAGTTCTTTTGTTGTTGTCTTGGGGTCAAGTTGAACCGTTCGGACCAAAGTTTGTTCAGCCCTGGGAGTTAATTTGTGCCTCCTTCCTGAACAATGCACTGTCTGAGTGGTCCCAAGATTTTTATATTTGCATACAATTGTTTGTACAGATGCTTGTGGTACCTTCAGTTGTTTGGAAATTGCTTCTAAGGAGGAACTGTGGAAGTCCATAATTTGTTTTTCTGAGGTCTTGGCTGAGTTGCTTGGATTTTCCCATGGTATCAAGGGCAAAACGGAAGTGGCTTTACAGGTGCCAATGATCTCCCAATGAACTCCTAATTATGACAATTGGCCTATCAGAAGCTTCTAAAAAGTCATTACATGAATTTCTGGAATCTTCCAAACTGTTTAAAGAGACAGTTTACAACTTAGTGTATGTAAACCTTTGACCCACCGGAATTCTGATATAGTGAATTAAAGCTGAAATATATCTGTCTCTAATCGATTGCTTTAAAATGACCTCTGATGTGAACAAAGTAGATGCCCTAACTGACTTGCCAAAAGAAATGTATGGTAACATTAAATGTTCGGAGTTGTGAAAAACTGAGTTTGAATATCTTTAGCCTAGGTGTATATAAACTTTTGGCCTCAACTCTATCAATAACTTGGCGATGAAACTTGATCGAGTGAAGTGTGGTGGGCAGCATGTGATGACAGAAGAACTTGTCCAGGCAGGGGCCTTGATTGAATCAGATTGAATACACTTGCACAGAATGTGGGACTTTCTATAACTTTCCGGAAGCCAGCTAGATCTTCACAGTGTTTTATTAAACTGCACGCGCAAAATAGTTGGAAGGGGAAGCACATAAAATTAAGAGATCCACTCATTCAAAATGATTTGTATTCACTTTGTGAGTAACTTCAAAAAAGAGCACACTAAGTACCTTTACATGTTGACTAAATTTATATGTTGGATTCATTCTTCAATTTTTATATTAAATAAACTCAATGTGCTTTCTATGTTAACCAGCTTTCGAAGTTGGATTCAGTTTTTAATTGTTAAATTAAATTTACTTGAAACGTGATTGAGAAGACATTAATTTTCGTAAGTCTGTTTGGTTGAGTCTTTTAGTCAGATCTACTGGACCCCAGAATAATTTTTTACAGTGTAAACACACATCATCCCAAATGCGTAGCCAGCTGGCACTGGTTTTGCTCTGGGACCCACCATCTGAGCTCGCAAATGAACAGAACATATCACAGCAATGGGATGGGCCAGCAAGCACCATTTGGCATTTGAAATTGTGGGAGACAAGAAAAATAGGGAGGGAAACAGCTATTCAAAAAAGAGAGCGACTAACCCAATGTTAATAGTGATATTACTTATAGATGTCTTCCATTTCACACTGTGCTGTTCAGCATAGTAGTTACTTCGAATGTGCCCAATTATATGTATTGTATATGTAACAAGCCTGGGATTGTGTTTTACACAGGCCTACTTTTACTACTATGTCAGTAGCAACTACGTGCCCCCCTTGAGCCCCTTAGACACCCCCTAGGGGCGGTCCCTGCACAAGCAGCTGTTATGAATTTAACTGAATTTGTCATATCAGCAGCATTCATCTTTTGTGTGACAAGTTTTTTGAAGGCTCTTCAGCTGACCTATCGCTAACCAAAGAGAAAATTCAGCATCACATGGACCTCCATAGATTTATGGTTTATTTTAAATAGGATTAGATAAATCCACACTTACCTGCCCTAATCCCTCATGCTGTTCCACAAAGAGCTGCAGACATTTGTTTTGACTATCAGCATCTGCGGCAGAAGAAAAAGTTGAAAGCCATTCTTTGCCAGAGCTGCGGGTTTTCTCACTCTCTTACTCTGTCATCTTTCTCTCAAGTCATTATATTTATGATATATAGTACAGTATCATTTTATTGGAAGAATGCATGACATTACAATTAACTTGATATTTTCCGTCTGTTATCAAAGAACGAGTCTGCTCATGATTCTGTTCACATGTGTAGTTTTAATTCCAGCTGTGCAGTACAGTTATACAGTCTTTACTTAGCTCCTGTAAAATGTACATCCATTATAGTCACTGAAGAAAATATACCATATTTAAATAAAAATAAAAAACATGTTAATGATTTGTGCAATATCCTGGTATCATGGATAAAGTTGTGTCACTATCCCTTTTCTCACAATAATATTTAAGAACATTTATTTCCATATAATCTTCAGTGTGCATGCATGGTGTGTGTGTTTGTGTGTGTGTGCGCGCACGCATTTGTGAAAGAATGTGTTCATATCTCTCTCTCTGTCTCTCTTGCTCTCTCTCATGGGATATCATGCATGCATCCACTGCACATAGCACCAGCCAACTTGTTCCTCCTTCTCCCAAAAGTTGGAGCACATTCATTTACCCTGCAGAGCTGAAAGACCCACCATTTACAGCAATCATATCACTCGTATTTAATTTTCAGTACATGCTTATTAATTTGTCACACTTTAAAGGAGATGCTGATATGCCACAGGAGTCACAAGGCAGGTGCAGAGCAACATTAGTGTGGGTTGGCGATTTGTGAAGAAACAATTTCCATACCACCTACCATGATCTCCCCACAATGAATTTTCCACACCATCGCTGAAAGGAAATATTTCTCTCCACCTGTGCTGACATCCCTGTGGTTTGACTGCAACCATCTGCACTAATTTCCTGAAACAGGAGTAAGTATATGTAAAAAATTAAATCCAATATACATTGTCTGCTTTCAGTGTTTCTTTGGAGTTTATAAAACAGCCTAACTATCCAACTGTCCTAATTACACTCCATTATGCTCCCCATGTAAATAATTAAGTCCAATTCAAACCTAACAAAAATAAAAAGAAAGCAGGGAATTGTGGATACAGTAGTGAAAACACATTGCTAAGTCAATCAGTCATTTGTTTCCCAATGCAAGGCAAAGCAAGTAAGATACTGTATCTAGAGTACCTTTCTAAAAAAGGCTATTTATATAATCGGCCCACCAGTGGAGGGATCATTAAAACACCAAATTAGGGTGAATGACACTAAAATTTAGGTAAAGTCCCCCTTTAAGTAATCACATTTTCATAGATGTTTGAAATTGGCTTAGTATTTTAAAAAATGTGTGTTCACATGCTTGTACAGTATGTGTGTATCATTCATATACTTGTACACATATACATGCACATACAGTGAGCACCATAATTCATTGGACAGTGACACATTTTTTGGTATTTTGGTTCTGTACTCTAGCACTGAGTTTGAGGATACAATGACAATAAAGTTGAAGTGCAGACTGTCAGCTTTAATTTGAGGGTATTTTCATCCATATCGGATGAACCATTTAGAAATGACAGCACCTTTTGTACATGGTCCCCCCATTTTAAGGTACTACAAGTATTTCTTGAATTGGCTTCACAGATGTGTTTCATTAGGCAGGTGTATTCATTTGTGTCATTAGTGATTGCAGAGGAGAGCTGTTGATGTCTAGTCTTAATTCTAGACTTTGCAATTGCCTTTGGAGATTGTTGTTGGGGTGTAACAACATGAGGAAGACAGCAGTGTCGATGCAAATTAAGCTGGCCGTCATAAGGCTCCGAAATGAAAATCAATCAATCAGCAAAAACCCTGGGCATGCCCAAGTCAACAGTTCGGTTCATCATTAAGAAGAAAACAACTGGTGAACTAAATTATGTCAGAAGACCCGGTAGACCGAGGAAGACCACTGTAGTGGATGACAGGAGAATATGGTGAAGAAAACCCCCCTGACAACAGCCCAACAGATCAAAAACACTCTCCTGGATGCAGGTGTAGATGTGTCAAAGTCTACCATACGTAGAAGACTTCACCAGCAGGACTACAGTGTAATGGTTTGGGGAGGGAGGATACGACCGCACGCAAACAAATATTCAGAATATAAGAGGGGCTCCAAGTTGAACGGGGGGAGTGTTCAACCACTAGGTCTCGTGAGAGACAGGGAAAGGAAATAAACAAAAAGTAGTAAGATAAATGAACAGAAACTTCAACCTCACTCTGAGGTAAGGTGAGAAAAAAGCAAAACAAAGGAGGCTGACTGATAGTAGCGTGAATCAAGTCACCAGAAACCCACTATCAGTATAACAGCTAACTCAAACTTTGCTCAAAACTATGTCTCGTCTCGTATGCTAAGCACCTTACCGGCTCTTTGCGCAATGAGAATTAGACGCAAAAGCAACAAGCTGTTCTTAGAGGGGAGTTATATAGAATGAAACCAGATGGAACTAATTGACCGTAATTAGGACTCCACCAATAAGCTCAGTAGTAGGTAGAATGCTGCACAGGTATCAACTGATTGATTGTAATTAGGACTCCACCAACAAGCCCCGTAGCAGGAAGAATGCTGCACATGCATCAACTGACTACTCGTGCTCGTTTGCTGAATAGCTCTTGAAATTAGTAGCCGAGTAGCCTGGATAGCACAAAGGAATACGGAACCATGACAGGACCCCCCCTCTAAGGAGCGGCTCCTGACGGTCCTTCACCTTTCGTATTCCGTCTGTGAAAATCCAGAATAAGTTGGGGGTCAAGAATATTTCTGGATGGAATCCAGCTGCGTTCCTCAGGACCGTAACCCTTCCAAAAACTAGATACTGTTTCCCACGCCCCACACGTCTCTCAGCCAAAATACGTCACACCGTATAAACCCGTTCTCCATCAAGGAAGCGAGGCGGCGGCGGCGGATTATCAGCCGTGCCAACGCACTGATGAGAAGTGGTTTAAGGCGAGAGACGTGGAAAGTGGGGTTAATCTTCATAGACCGAGGGAGTTCCAAACGTACATTAACAGGGTTGATTCTATGGGTTATTTTGAATGGGCCTATATAGCGAGGAGCGAGCTTGCGGGATTCAACCCGTAGGGGGAGGTCTCGAGTTGAGAGCCATACTCTTTGGCTAACTCGATAGGATGGTGCCGGGCGGCGCCGCCTGTCGGCTAGTCTCTTTTGGTTCTGGGTGGCACGCAAAAGAAGCGTGGACCCTTTTCCAGGTTGCCCGGCACCTGCGGATGTAAAGTTCTGCAGAGGGTACCCCAATGTCCTTCTCATGTTCGGGGAACAGAGGAGGTTTGAAGCCAAACTGAGCCTCAAAGGGGGACAGCCCCGTAGACACATTGCGCAAGGTGTTATGCGCGTACTCTGCCCACACAAGGTAGCGACTCCATGAGGTAGGATTGGTGGCCGCCAGGCAATGCAAAGTGTTCTCCAGGGTTTGGTTAGTTCGTTCTGTTTGTCCGTTCGATTCCGGATGGAAACCAGATGAGACCACAGACGCACCTAATAAAGAACAAAACGCTCGCCAAAATCGGGATATAAACTGTGGACCGCGATCGGAAACCACATCAAGAGGCAGACCATGAAGTATAAAGACGTGGTCTACCACCAATTTGGCTGTCTCCGAGGCAGACGGCAGTTAGGGCAGCGTAATGAAATGGGCCGCCTTGGAAAATCTATCCACCACCACTAAAATTACCGTGTTACCCTCAGAACTCGGTAATCCCGTGATGAAATCCAAAGCCATATGACTCCAAGGGCGATTCGGGACAGGTAATGGTCGCAGGAGACCAGAGGGGGCGAGAGAGGAATTTTTATTCCGAGCACATATTGAACATGCTGCAATAAATTCCCTGACGTCTTTCTCCATACGGGACTACCAAAACCTTCTGGTCAGAAATTCTAAGGTTCTGTAAACCGCAGGATGGTCAGTAAGCTGCGTGGCGTGTGCCCACTGTAATACCTGGTCACGGACTGCAGATGGAACGAATAGACCAGGGGTCCTCAATCTTATCCAGAAAGAGCCAGTGTGGATGCAGGCTTTCATTCCAACCAAGCGGTTACACACCTGATTCCACTAATCAAAATCCTTAGCAGAGATTCTTGTGGTTGATTAGTGGAATCAGGTGTGTTACTGCTTGGTTGGAACAAAAGCCTGCACGCACACCGGCCCTTTCTGGAAAAGATTGAGGACCTCTGGAATAGACGATCAGATGGACTTGCTCTCAGATCTCCTGAGCTAACCGAACAACTGATTCGATGTCCCAAGTAACAGGAGCCATGACTTGCGTGACGGGAATAATAGGTTCAGGGCAAGGTGTTATGCCCTCGTGTTTCGGTTGTCATTTGTATTTACTCGTGTTCCTGTTATTTATGTTCCTTGTGCTTTTGTGTTCCTCACCATGTCTTTGCTTTTCCCCACAGGGTGGGTGTGACCTTATTCCCCATGCACTCCCTAATTACTTCCAGCCTTCAGCCATTTTCTCACTCCGTTCAGGTTGCATTCCTCACACCCTCCCTTATTAGTTCTAATTAGTCCCAGATTATAAAGTCACGCTTTTTGTTTCGCCCCTTACCAGATCGTTGAATTGTCGCCTAGCCTTGAACCTCGCAATCTGCACGTAAACCAAAGCCTAGTTTCTATTCTCCGTACCCCGACTCTCAGTATCTTCCTTGTTTCTTTTAAATTGCATCGTTCTCCTGGTCACTGAGTTTTGTTTCATGCACTTTGGTTCAGTGTTCCCCTGTCTGTCGAGTCTACGTGTTTGTCTTCATCGCGTCTCGTTTTCTGTTCTCTTGTTCTCCCCGGTTTACCTCCCCAGCTCCAACCTCCCGGTCCATCCCGTCCTTCGCCGGCCTCCCAGTCCCCGGTCCGCCGCCGAAACCGAAGGAATCCCTTCCAGCGCCACGCCCAGCCAGATCCCGGACCACCTCCTCACCAACCCTCACGGTCCCTGCTCCAAGCCTGCCCTGGTTCCTACCGCATCCCTTCCAGCGCCACGCCAAGCCGGATCCCGGACCACCTCACCAACCCTCACGGTCCCCGTTTCAAGTCTGCCCTGGTCCCTACCGCCCCCTGCTGCTCATAAACCCCTCTTTCTGAATTCCATTGCACTACTGTCTCTGAGTCCTGCATTTTGGGTCCGGCCGAGCACGGAACGTAACAGAACGATCTGGCCAGAGATGGATCCAGCGGACCCAGAGCAGCTGAGAGCGGCCCTCTCCAGGCAAGGTGCTCTCATGGGACAACATGACCAGTCCCTCCCATATCTCTTGGAACAGCTACTGCTCCTGGTTCACAGCGTGAGTACTATGGGAGATCAGCTATCACAGTTAACTGCTCATTTCACTCCTCCAGCCCCTCCAACTCCACCAGTTCCTGAACCGCCTGCCGCGCCCCCTGTCTTCCATGTGAGGGAACCTCACCTACCTGCCCCAGAGCGCTATGCGGGAGCCTTGGGAAAATGTAAAGCTTTCCTGATGCAATGCGACCAGGTTCTCTCTTTACAGCCCCTGACCTACCAAGATGATTGGGCCAAGATCGCATATGTCAGGAGCCTGCTCACTGGATCTGCTCTGGCCTGGGCATCAGCCCTCTGGGGAAGGGCCTCGCCCATTAACGTTGACTTTTCTATTTTTATCTCCGAGTTCAGGAAGGTGTTCGACCACCCGGTGTGCGGCAGGGAGGCTCAACAGCGCCTCCTATCCCTGCAGCAAGGATTCCATAGTGTGGCCGAGTTTTCGGTGGAGTTCCGAACCCTGGCGGCAGAAACGGATCATAATGACTCAGACTGGAGGGCGATCTTCTACAGCGGCCTCAACGAGAACATCAAGGATGAACTAGCAGTCCGGGACAATACCACAAACCTTGACGACCTGGTATCCCTAGCCACCCGGCTGGACAACCGCCTACGTGAGCGCCGCAGAGAGAGGGCTGCTTGTTCCACACCTGGCCAACCATTCCCGGGGCCGAGTCAGCCTCCAGGCCCAGTGCACCCCCTAGGTCTCCAAGCCCAAGCCCAGACTCCGAAGAACCCATGGAATTGGGGAGAGCCCGTGTTACGCCCGGCGAACGCTCCCGGAGGGAGAGGGAGGGTCTCGGTTTCTATTACGGTCAGTCTGGTCACCTCCGGGCTTCCTGTCCCCTTCGGCCAAAATATCAGGCTTGCCAGTAAGGGTGGGGGTCCTGACGAGCCGTATCACCTCCTCACCTTCCACCTCCACCTGCCTTCAGCTCGATGCCACTCTGCAGAAGGGTCAGGGTGGCCACCCACTCAGAGCTTTAGTGGACTCAGGCGCAGGTGCTAACTTTCTGGACGCCACCCTGGTATTCCGACTGGGGATTTCTACCCGTCCACTGGAGGTCCCCTTAAACACCCGTGCACTGGATGGAAGTTCCCTCAGTAAGGTAACTCGCGTCACTGAACCCCTCAACCTCATATCAGGCAACCACCATGAAACCATCGAATTTCACGTCATGCCATCCCCCAATAATCCGATAGTTCTCGGTCTACCTTGGCTAAAGCTCCATAACCCACACATAGACTGGACCAATAGCAAGCTGCTAGGTTGGAGTACTGGTTGCCACTCATGTCTCAAGTCTGCTCTTGCACCTACAGAGGTTGCTGTTCCTCTACCTGTTCCAGAGCCTCCTGACCTGACTTCAGTCCCCTCTGTCTACCACAACCTGGGGGACGTGTTCAGTAAACACCATGCTCTATCACTGTCCCCCCACCGTCCCTACGATTGTGCCATCAACCTGCTTCCTGGTGCTCCCCTGCCTTCCAGCCGTCTGTTTAATTTGTCACGCCCCAACAGAAAAGCCATGGAAACCTACATCCACGATTCACTAGCCGCTGGGATAATAAGACCCTCCTCCTCTCCTATGGGCGCCAGATTCTTCTTTGTGTCCAAGAAAGATCAGTCTCTGCATCCCTGCATCGACTATCGAACCCTGAATGACATCACGGTAAGGAACAAATACCCATTGCCCCCAATTAATTCCCTTTTTGAACCCCTCCAGAAAGCCTCCATATTCTCTAAGGTGGATCTGCGAAACGCCTACCACCTGATTCGGATCCGGGAGGGCGATGAGTGGAAGACGGCATTCAACACGCCCCTTGGACACTTTGAGTACAAGGTAATGCTCTTCGGACTCATGAACGCACCTGCCGTCTTTCAGGCCCTGGTCAACGACGTTCTCCGCGATCTACTCAACCGATCTGTCGTTGACTACCTGGATGACATCTTGATTTTCTCCCGGAACCCTCAGGAACATGTGATTCACGTAAGACAAGTTCTCCAGTGGCTGTTGGAGAACAAGCTCTTCGTAAAGATGGAAGTGTGTGAATTTCATGTGTCCTCTATAAAATTCTTAGGGTTCAACATTGAAGAGGGGCAAGTGAGTATGGACCCAGAGAAAGTCAAGGCGGTAATAGAGTGGGCCACAACAGCCACCCTTAAGCAACTCCAGCGATTTCTGGGTTTTTATAGGCGATTCATACGGGACTACAGCCGTGTGGTCGCTCCCCTCACCCACCTTACCTCGTCCTCCATTGCCTTTGCCTGGACCCCCGAAGCTGACACCACCTTCACAGACCTCAAGAGGCGCTTTTCGTCAGCCCCCATCTTAATCCACCCAGATCCTGACCGCCAGTTCGTAGTAGAAGTGGATGCTTCTGAAACTAGTGGGGGGGCCATCCTCTCCCAAAGGTCAGTGTCTGACAGTAAACTGCATCCCTGTGCCTTCTTTTCTAGGAAATTTTCGCCTGCAGAATGTAACTATGATGTCGGGAACCGGGAGCTGTTGGCGATCAAGATGGCACTCGAAGAGTGGTGGCACTGGCTCGAGGGAGCGGAACAAACCTTCCTGGTCTGGACCGACCATAAGAACCTGGCCTACCTCCAGTCGGCCAAAAGGTTAAACTCCCGCCAAGCTCGTTGGGCACTTTTCTTTGGGCATTTTAATTTCACCATGTCTTATCGTCCCGGTTCTAAGAACACCAAGCCAGACGCCCTGTCCCGCCAGTTCTCCAAGGAAGAACGTCCTGCTGAACCCGAACCCATCCTGCCCTCAGCGTGTGTGGTTGCGGCGGTCACATGGGAGATCGAGGAGGCCATTAAGAGGGCTCAGCAGTGACCAGCCTGACCCACGTCCTAACCCTAACAGCAGTGACCAGAAGAGGGTATATTTGTGCTTGAGTCTGTTCGCTCCCAGGTCTTGCAGTGGGCCTATTCCTCACGCCTCGCCTGTCATCCGGGCATCCGACGCACCCTATCCCTCCTAAAACGGAGCTTCTGGTGGGAATCCATGAAGGCAGATGCCCGGGCCTTCATCCTCGCCTGCACCGACTGCGCCCACAGCAAATCTTCCCACCAAACTCCTGCCGGCCTTCTCCGTCCCCTGCCTGTCCCGGGTCGACCGTGGAGCCACATTGGGATGGATTTTGTCACTGGTCTCCCCCCCTCGGAAGGTAACACAGTTATCCTCACGATTGTGGACCGCTTTTCGAAAGCAGTTCACTTCGTGCCGCTCCCTAAACTTCCCACAGCCCGTGAAACTGCAGAAGAGAGTAATCAGATGCACCTCCTGTCAAAAATAATGATTGATCGATACCACGCCCCTTGCCCCGCCCCCTTAATATGGTCCCCCCTCTGATATGGTCCGATTTTCTATGATGTACATACTGTCAAGATTTGATTGATCAGTTTTACCTTTTGAACTCTGCTATGGTTTGGTTGGTGAGGGAGAAGGGTATGGGGAAAGGGTGGGGGTTGTGGCTGCTGCAGCATGGTGTGTCGTATGACACCATGTCCATCGGGGAGGGGGGAGTACCCCCGACACACAGGAACGTCCGTGACAAGTAGTTTTATAGTGTGGGATGTGGCAGGACAGGTGTGGGTAGCCTGTGGAGCGCGGGCCCTGTGGTAAACGGCAAATTTCCCACGGGATAATGTTTTATGTCTTTTCTTTTTCTGAATACAGGCACAGCCCTAAACTTAAGTTTTTCAACAACCATGTAAGAAAGAAAACATTTCTTAGACTCTAATCAAGTTGTTTGTAAGAAAAAAAGGTTTTCATAATATTACTCACATTTTAAGCCTTTAAAAAGGGGTTTAAGTGGTGATTGCACATGTTAGATACCATATAAGTGTGTATAAAACATATTGAATAATTACACTGATCTTCATAAAATGTTGTATTAAAAATATTTTTAGCTAAAGCCTACATTGCCATCACGTGTTGGTACAAATGGATGTTTATGGTGTGCTCTAGCTTCTGTGAATCCATGCACATGGCAAAGGCATCCCTGCTTTTCCAACGGGGCGAGTGCGCTGAGGGTTTTATAAATGAATAAAGATAATGGAGATAATGGGGTTTTTTATACACCCCCATGTCAGAAAGAAAACATGGGGATACTAGCTACTTCATTTTTAAGTCTTTAAAAAAGGTTTAAAATTAAAATTGTGCACGTTAGGTGCTATATAGAGGTGTTTGGTATCTATAGGCAGCAAAATGTTTGAACGGGGTCAAAATCTTGTTGAATAATTATACAGGATTTTGTAAAGCAGTTTATTTCGAAATACTGTTTATAACTAAATATTTTATTTTTCATTGAGACACCGCCCTAAAAGTGTCAAGGGTGGGGGTTTGGGGGGTTACACACCAACCATAAATTAGGGCCCAGGACACAGCATCTTTACTTTGGCGAGAAGCAAGAATGGCTGGAGTCGACTTTTACGCTGTATCATGTGAGTACCCACATTTATTTGAGTTTCTTTTTCTAATTCTCTGAAATAAATACACTTAACACAAAAGCTTGTTAAAGCTAAAGTTTTTTTTTTGTTTTTTTTTTTTTTTAAAAACAGATACGCCCTGTACTCAAGTCCTGAACGAAGGTGGGTCATCAATTTGCATATGCATTAACAACACTGTTCATGGGACCGCCTTTTGAGTTTGCTTATAAAACAGGATGACTTTTTACCAGTTCTAGAGATCTTGACAACTGATGAAGAGCTGGTGCCAAGTCTACCAACGAATCCACAAACACCGGAGCAAGTGCGGATCAATCCTGCCGAGGAGAGCGCAAGCTTATCGACACCTACACTTATTTGTAAGAATCCTTTCTTTAAACTGTTTAGTATGTTGGTTGAAGGATTTACAGTTATTTACAGATATTCTTCCTTATACAGGGCCAGAAGAACCAGAAAAAAACTTTTGAAGAGGGGAAAAAATCCCATCTAAAGCTCAACAAAAAAAGGAGACTTTTTAGCGGTGAGAATTATTTCAAATATCTTTGTCACCATATTGTTGTTTTGTATGCAATTTAGACAAAAAATGAAACCATTTCTACAGAATCAGGTACTGAGAACCACGTGGCAGAGAGGGCCTTGGGAGAAACGGTGGTGAAACAGATCACAGCACAAAAACCTACACAGATTGAAGAGTGCGGTAAGTCTATTAAGAACTTGTGGTACTTGAAAGTTTTGATGAAAAGTATGGTTTGAAACTAAAGCGGCTAAATATTGGTGCTTTTCTGCAGTAACAGCTGAGGAAAGCAACCAACAGACCAGAGAATCACACCTCCAGGAGCAAACAGTTGAGGAAGCCCCTGGACACAGAGAGGATGGCAGTGCTGAGGAAAGCAACCAACAGGCCCGAGAATCACACATCCGGGAGCAACCAGGGGCCCAAACAATTCTCCAGAAGCCAGAGGACACCGAAAGACGGCCCTTTAAGGTCCCAGCCCATTTGGAAGCTCTGAAAATCTTCAATCGTGAGTTACATTTGGCTAAACAGCGTCTCGCAGTGCTGAAGGAGTCTGAGTATCGTTTGTCAGAACAACGGCTTAAGGTGTTTCAGACAATCTTTGAGAAATATTAGAAATGGCACAGAGGCAACAACCAGATCAGTTAGGCCGGGCACACAGCACAGAGAACATTAACTCACAAATTTTACATGCAATTCAAGCTATAACTCAAAACAACAGCCCACAAGCTGCTGAAAACATTCCAAATGTTTTTATAAACCCAAATCTGCTACAGCTTGTTAACAATATTAACCATGACACTAACGACATGCATGAAATGGCTGGTGATTACTTTGATCGGTTGAACGAGGCTTTGGCAAACCTTACCGCCGGTGATGGTGCACTAACCCCTGCAGCAGACTCTTTTGGTTTTCTGAACGATGCTTTAGATCGACTAAACCAGGAAGGGGGGAATCTTAATGAATCACCACTAACGCCTACCGCTGATAACCCACAAGGTTCTGACGATGTGCATGCTGCCGCTGCTAATAGTAATGATGATGATGTTGGTGGTGACTTGTGGTCCTGACATGGTAGTGGTGCAAAGGCCCTCCTTTAATTGTGTCGAAATTAGGCAATGGTTTAACTTTGCATCCTTACACGACGTGAACAGCTATGAGGACTTCTATAATGTGCTGCTAAACTTACTAGATCATGTATTGCGTAGAGCTATGCAGCTGGCTAGACCCAATGATGTGATTCAGCTGGAGTTACGTGGTGACTCCCTGTCTGAGGGTGTGTCCATAATTGCTAATGGCGCTAGTGTCGATCTGGACACATTTTTGGGAATGGTTGTGGATCTGGTTCAGAGCAATTTTGAAATCCTTTCTGATGATACATTGGAACTGGTGGTTCAGATAGTTCAAAAACCGTAGAAAAATAGCCACGTCTCAGAAATGAGACTAAGAAAAAAACTACGGCATCTATTTGTAAGCCACAATGTTGAGAATAACCTCTGCTTTGCCATTTGCTTGTCTCAGATGTTAAACCCGGAATTCACGTTAGAGCGGGTGGAGCAAGACGCCATACATTTGCAGACGTCTGTAGGCCTGGGCGTGCAGGATATGGTGTCTTGCAGACATACAAAAGTTTGAACAACTGTTAAAGGTCAAAATTGTTGTGTGGTACCGTAATGCTCAGAATGTCTTTTGCAAATTTCAAACAAACCCAGAGCCGCATCCAAAAACCGTGTTTTTGTACCTAGAAAACGAACATTACTTTGGTATAAAGTCGTTGAAAGGTTTCTTAGGCAGTGCGTACGTGTGTGATTACTGCTACACACCTTTCACAGCAAAAGCTAACCACCGATGTAAATACTACTGTAATGTTTGTTTTAGTGCTGAATGTTCTTCGCACCCTTTAAAATCGGTAAAGTGTAAAGACTGTAGATGTATATGTCGGTTCTCCTTTTGTTACACAGCGCATAAAGTCACCAAAATGAATAATTCTACGTGTAAAATGAGCGCCCCATGCGACACACACAAGTATTGCGAACAGTGTGGCAGGATGTACATCATCAGTTCTAAAAAACCTGTACCACATCGTTGTAGTGTGCGGCGTTGCGTCAACTGTAATGATGAGCTGGTTGCTGATAGTAGACATGATTGTTACATTCAGCAAGTCAAACCTGAACAGCCGAGCAAGCGCTATGTTTTTTACGATTTTGAGTGCAGACAGGATGGTGTACATGTCGCTAATCTTATATGCTGTATTGATTTTAACGGGGTGCGTTGGACAGCAGCAGGTGACGGTTGTGTGGAGGCCTTTACCCGTCGGTTCCGTACCCCGAAATACAAAGGGTACACATTTATTGCACACAATTCGAAGGGTTATGATGGCTACCTAATCATGCAACACTTAATTAAACAAGGCGTCACACCATCCATTATAGCTCAAGGCAGCAAACTGCTTTGTATCACCAATGATGCATTTGAACAGCGGTACATAGATTCTCTCAGCTTCCTCACAATGAAGCTGAGCGCCATGCCATCGGCTTTAGGCTTTGAAAATGCCAAAAAGGGCTACTTTCCACACTTTTGGAACACAGTCGCTAATCAGAATTATACAGGCCCGTACCCACCACCTTTATACTATGGTTACAATACCATGTCAGAAAAGGAGAGGTCTGAGTTCATGCAATGGTACGCAACCGTATCTGGAAGGGTGTTTGACTTTCGCAAGGAGATGTCTGAGTATTGTATTAATGACGTGGTCATTTTGCGGGAGGGGTGTCTGAGATTTAGACGCGAGGTACTCCGCTGCACCGGTCTTGACCCTTTTCAGGGTGTTACAATAGCTTCTGTATGTATGAAACAATTCTGCACAAGTTTTTTGCCCAAAGACACACTGGCTATCACTACGCCTGACAATGACATTCTCAAGCAAAAGTCTTTCAACACCGGCAATTCAGTGGTTAGAATCTGAGCCATTGTGACAATGTTTTCATACAACATGCTTTGAACCGGGGGGAGGTTAAATTTGGGCCGTACTTTTTAGACTGGTATTCAGAGGTGGGGGGTGTACGTACAGCCTTTGAGTTCCTCGGCTGTCTGTTCCATGGTTGTCCTCAGTGTTTTGATGCAAACACCATTAATCCGCTCACAAAACAAGATTTTGGCTCCATGTATTGAAAATCTAAAGAAAAAATTGATATTCTGCATTACACCTACAATCTGCATGTGGTTGTTTTGTGGGAGCACGAATGGGTGAGACTAAAGGAGAGCCCCGAGGTACAGACATTCCTGCGTTGTTCTGATTATCCAGAACGTCTGGAGCCACGTGATGCTCTGTTTGGCGGTAGAACTAATGCTCTTCGGCTTAAATGTAATGTGCAAGAAGATGAGCAGATACATTACTATGATTTTACCAGTCTCTACCCTTTTGTGAACAAGACTAAAGTCTACCCTACAGATCACCCCACCATCATCCTCTGTGACTTTGAACCGATCGAAAACTATTTTGGTCTGATCAAAGCCAAAATATACCCACCTAGGGATCTTTACCTACCCGTGCTACCTTACAGGGTGTCTGGAAAATTAATGTTTCCCCTCTGCAGGTCCTGCGCCATGTCTGAACATCAAGGCAAATGTGTACATTCTGACGAGGAGCGTTCTCTCACCGGAGTCTGGTGTAGTATCGAACTAGCCAAGGCTGTTGAGAAAGGGTACCAGGTTGCCAAGATTTTTGAAGTTTGGCATTTCCCACAGCGCTCTGATTCTCTCTTTAGCGGTTACATAAACACCCATTTAAAGGGTAAACGGGAAGCCTCTGGGTACCCTTCATGGGTGTCTAATGATTTGGACAAAGATAGATACATGCAGAGTTATTTGGAAAAGGAGGGTATACATTTAGACCCCAGAAAAATTTGTGTCAATAAAGCCAAAAGGCAAATTTCTAAACTTTTTCTGAACAGCCTTTGGGGTAAATTTGGTCAGAGAACAAACCAAGTTAACACCGCCTTGATCCACGACCCGGAGCAGTTTCTGTTGTACATGTTTTCCCAAAGAGTATGACATCTCACATTTTTCATTTATTACAGAGGATGTGGCCCTTGTGCAGTGGCGTTATGCCAAGGGTTTCTCAAAACCACCCAAACACAGTAATGTGCTTATAGCGGCATTCACCACCGCTTACGCACGCCTTGAGCTTTACAACCTCATGGACAAATTGCCTGACAGGGTTCTGTATCATGACACAGATTCTGTAATCTTTGTGAGTCGGCCAGGTGACTGGGCGCCTCCGCTCGGGGACTTTTTGGGTGAGTTGACGAGTGAGCTGGACACCGGCGACCACATTGTGGAATTTGTTTCAGGGGGCCCGAAAACATATGCTTACAGAACACGGGGAGGTAAAACATGCATGAAGGTGAAAGGTATAACACTACATCATACTAACACGCAGGTTGTTAACCTTTCATCCCTCACTGATTTGGTAGATCACTATGTGTCCCATAAAAATGACCCAGCCAAGGAAGTCGCCACAACCACGCAACAGATTGTTAGGGACAAAAAAGGTTTCATTCTCAGGAACCGCACCGTCTCTAAAAGATTCCGTGTGGTTTACAACAAGCGAGTTTTGCTCCCGGACTTCCAGACATTGCCATATGGATACTAAACCAGTGTCAGAGGGTGAGGGTTTTGACAGCTGCCTACAACACCCCTTTTCCTGCATCATTTCAGGCCCTTCAAACAGCGGTAAAAGTGTTTTTGTTAAAAGACTGCTGGAAAATGCCCATAATGTGTTGTCCTCTGTGCCTCAAAATATTGTGTGGTGTTACACTTGTTGGCAACCGCTGTATGATGATATACTTTGTAAAATAAAAAATGTACAGTTTGTAGAAGGCCTCCCTGAATCTTTGACTGATGAAACGTTGCTGCCTTTACACAAAACCAATTTGATCATCATCGATGACCTGATGGAAACAGCCAGCGAGAGCACAGAGGTGGAAAAAGCTTTTACCAAGTATACACACCATAGAAACTTAAGTATTATATATTTAGTACAAAACCTTTTTTTTCAGGGTAAAAAGAGTCGCACGATAAATCTTAACGCCAACTACATTGTTCTGTTCAAAAATCCTCGAGATAAAATGCAAGTTAATATTTTAGCGCGACAAATGTATCCTAGACATTCAGAGTTTTTCCTTGAATCTTTTGAAGATGCGACCAGAAACCCTTACGGTTATCTTTTGGTGGACTTAAAAGCGCAGACACCAGAAGAGTTTCGCCTCAGAAGTGGTTTGTACCCTCCAGAGTGGCCCGTGGCTTATGTACTAAAGAAAAAGTAATGTCGGCACGTATTAAACGGCACTGGCCGCTTTTAAAAGCTCTATTTGAGGGCAATGCGCAGCAAAGACATGCCATTTTACAGTCGGCTTCTCCGGAACTCAAACACAATTTGTGAAATAGCTCTCAATGTTTTACGCGGTAATATACCCCTAACGGATACTCAGCTGAAAAAATTAAGGAAACAACGATCAAGGATTAAACTACTTGCTAACAAAAACTCAAAAAGAAGAAGAAAGTCATTCATTAAAAAGGGGGATTCCTTCTACCTCTGCTGAGTGTCGCAATACCCTTTCTAACAAGGTTGATAACGTCACGCAGTGGTTAAGCCATGGAGAATGCTCAAAAGATGTATCTAGTACCCCAAAAACAACTGGATAAATTAAAGAATCTCACTTATACACCAGAGCCAATCCGTCAAACTGTTGAAAATGAATTGGATCAAACCATACGCGGCATCTTAGCAAGGACTGATGTAGGACCTCATGAGAAGGCAAAGCTGTACACCGCTGTTTTACAAAGATTCATAGCTCTTGTCAAGCAAGGTGAAAAAGAATCAACTCAATTAACATCATCATTTCCCCCTGCTGGGGGTTCAGAATCAGAAGTCAAAGATGGCCAAACACCCTCTAGCGGTGTTACCGATACTGAAGATGCCCAACTGGTTCAGGACGTTATACTCTGCGTCCTCCGCCCCCTCTGCGTCCTCCGCCCCCTCTGCGTCCTCCGCCCCCTGTTTCTCCACATTTTCTCTCCTCTCAGACACTGAAGTCTCCCAGCTTCTGCTCACTCACCGCCCTACCACCTGCGCCCTCGACCCCATTCCCTCATCTCTCCTTCAAGCAATCACACCAGACATCCTCCCTTTTGTCACCTCCCTCGTGAACTCCTCCCTATCTTCTGGATGTTTCCCCTCATCCTTCAAGAAGGCCCACATCACCCCGCTGCTGAAGAAACCCACACTAGATCCTTCAGTCATTCAGAACTACCGCCCGGTATCTCTCCTCCCTTTCCTATCCAAAACACTTGAACGTGCTG
This sequence comes from Anguilla anguilla, assembly GCF_013347855.1. Classification (NCBI taxonomy): domain Eukaryota; kingdom Metazoa; phylum Chordata; class Actinopteri; order Anguilliformes; family Anguillidae; genus Anguilla; species Anguilla anguilla. The sequence goes on from NC_049210.1 coordinate 22,233,525, forward strand.
CATCTAACCAGCTCTCTGCTTTCTTCTCTGAGAACAACCTGCTTGATCCCCACCAGTCTGGCTTCAGGCCTGGCCACTCGACCGAGACTGCACTCCTCTCGGTCAGTGAGTCACTCCATGCCGCACGAGCAGCCTCCCTTCTCCTCTGTCCTGATTTTTTCTAGACCTCTCCGCTGCATTTGACACTGTGGACCACTCTACCCTCCTGTCCTCCCTGGCAGCAACAGGGATCCGCGGCACAGTCCTTGACTGGATTGAGTCTTACCTCTCTGACCGTTCCTTCCAGGTTGCCTGGGCGGGTAAGGTATCACCACCCCGTCCCCTCACCACCGGAGTTCCCCAGGGCTCAGTCCTTGGTCCCCTTCTCTTCTCCATGTACACCAGATCCCTTGGCCCTGTAATATCTGCCCATGGCTTGTCCTATCACTCCTATGCCGACGACACGCAACTCTTTCTCTCCTTCTCCCCATCGGACACACAGGTCCCTGCCCGCATCTCCACTTGCCTAAGGGACATACAGAGCTGGATGGACAATCACCACCTGAAGCTCAACCCGGGAGAGACGGAGCTAATCTTTATTCCTGCTCTATCCTCTCCCCTCCTCGACTTTTCCATTTCCTTAGCGGACACCGTAGTGACATCACCCTGCGCCAAGAATCTCGGAGTAATGATGGACAACAGGCTGTCCCTCTCCAACAACATTGCAGCAGTAACCCGGGCATGCAGATTTTTCCTATACAACATCCGCAGAATCCGCCCCTCTCTCACCACCTACTCAACCCAGCTCCTGGTCCAAGCAATGGTTCTATCTCGCCTGGACTACTGCAACTCTCTTCTGGCTGGACTACCTGCATCTGCCACCAGACCCCTGCAGCTCATTCAGAATGCTGCGGCTCGTCTGGTCTTCAACCACCCCAGACACTCCCACGTCACTCCCCTGCTCACTACCCTCCACTGGCTGCCTGTTATAGCTCGCATCAAATTTAAAACATTGGTCCTAGCATACCAGGCAGTCAAGGGATCAGCCCCAGCATACCTCCACAAGATATTCAAACCCTACATGCCAGCCAGATCCCTCCGTTCTGCTACCTCAGGACGCCTAGCACCTCCCCCTCTTCGCACCTGCACTTGCAGAACACGTCTCCTGTCTGTTCTGGCCCCACGATGGTGGAATGACCTCCCTGTGGAGGTCAGAACAGCGGAGTCTGTGACCCATTTCAAACGACGACTGAAGACCCACCTCTTCAGGCTGCACCTCTCCCCATCCCTCCCTTCCCCCCTGTAAATGATTAAACTTAGGGTTGTAACTAGGCAGCTGTTTCATAGGTGACTTAGGCGCATCAACTGTCTTAACGACTACTTGTATTTTTATTTATTTTTATTTTTCCATAGATTGCGTTGTTGCCGTTCTCATTGTTAGTGTTAATCAGTTTAACCATCAGGGTCCAAGTTGAACTATGCGGTTGTTCCCTGTACTTGGACCGGTACTTCTCTCTAGGGGTTTCGTCATACTTGTTCCTGATTATGGTTATACACTTTGTTGTACGTCGCTCTGGATAAGAGCGTCTGCCAAATGCCTGTAATGTAATGTACAAAGCGTGCCGTCTAGAAGCAAAAAAAATGCCACCTACGTCTTAGAAAAAATGGCTAAATCCGCAAATGTTGCAACATGGAACGACAAAGGGGAGTTTGTTTTCAAGGGTAAAGCGGTAACCGGCTCGCATATGTTGGATCTAATAAAGAACGTTACAGCGCCTCACAAGGTTGCTGATGATAGACGACCCCTGGGGTGGCAAACATTTATTGAGGCTTTAGCTACAATTAATATGCCTCTTTCTGTCATTCCTAATCACGGTGTACGCAGCACAATAAGCTCGCACAAAAAATTACCAATAGCAAGCCGGACCCCGTTGAAAACTCGAGAAGACTATGAAATTCCAGAGCCTGCTTTTTCAACCCCAGTTTTAGACCATTCAACATGGTTAGATTTTTAACATGTCTAGTATAAATGATACGCTGTGACAATGTAATTTTGATTAATGTTTATTTGATTTAATAAAATTACGTTTTACTTTCGAACTTGTGTCTCTTGACTTACAAGCATGACATTTTTTAAAGGTTTTAAAAGAGTTTACAGTCTGTATACACAATAACAATTTTCATACATTTATCCAGATATATTTTATCAAATATATTTTGAAACCATTGCAAATTTTTAAATGATCAGAGTATAATGACATAATTCTGCTAAAAGGGGTTCCTTTGGCCCTGTGGTGTAAGTAAAACACACAATGCTGGCCACACGTCGCGCTGAGCGGGTCTTGCACTTGCACCGTGTTGTAAACAATCCGCTCGCAGAAATTTACTGATACTGTCTGGGAAATATTCATAGTCCGGAGGGTTACCGTAGGAGTCAAAGAATTCACCCGTTTTATCCGCACACATATACAGAGCTAGCCAGTGTTCTCCAGGCTTATTTCGGGGGTGCGTATTCACAATGTACAAAGCGGGGAAATTATGCAGGTTATTATCCGGTAGCTCATCGCAGGCCAACAACCCTTTAAAGTCTTTTCCTGTATGTGGGTTGTTACTCAAAACGGCTGCTAATTCTCTGGTGTTCATGATTAATAATAGTCATACAGCACGTTCCTCCTCTGGTTCACTTCAATGATATTGTCGAAACACGCATAAACTACCATATTTACGGTTCTGGGTAGCGCGTTTCTGAATCTCATTTCCAGTCGCATGTTTCCCGTCATGATCAGGGATAGATGCTGACTGCAACCTTCATCAGGGGACAGATTGAAAGCATAAAGCGTGTAACCGCTTGTATATTCTTGACGATTTATTAACAAGGGCTGATCCTTCAAATGTCTACCGGTAGCGAGGATCAGGCTATAAAACTCTCGAATAGCGCTACTGTTTTGATAATCAGGTTGAAATGGCTTGGCCGGAAACTGCTGTCCATCAACATACATTGCCACAAACTCTGCATTATAGTGTTGGAAATTAAACGGGTCCTTGTTGTAAACCCCTGTAAAGGCGTCGTTATCAACCAACCCTATAATTACCGTTTTTGGTAGCTGCCCCAAAAATAAATTCTCCTGATTACGAACTCGACTACCTGCGGCTAATGAGAAAGTCTTCATGCTGACCCGATCAATAGGATATTTTATATTAGTGGTCAATAGCGCCTGCGCATGTCCGAGCTTCACAGCGGGGGAGACGCTGACCTTTTTTACAAATAGTGCTTCCGACACCATTTTAAGCTTGTATTGACGGTCATCTGCAGTCATTAGACAGAACTCGTCCTTACCCCGAACCATTGTAATTTTAATATCGACACCATTTATCAACAACCTCTCCTGAAAAAACATGTCTGCGTGTATGTGACCGAGCATTTCAAAAGTTTTGCTCTCTGCGGTATATAGGGCTCTGTTTTTCAGACCCGTGTTGTTACCCCCCGTGTTTGTATCCTCCATATGTCCGCTGGTATCTTTATAAAAGAGCCCGGCTGTGAACTGGTTAGACAGTCTCATTCCCATAATTTAGTAGACATTCCATAACAGACCGGTAGGGGTAAGTATTGCTAGACTGACTCACCAGTCGGTCCCCCAGTGAAACATCCACTTGGGAAAAAATGGTTGCTAGGGGGTGTTAGGATACAGAAAGTTTGTGCTGTAGGAGACAGACAGATTTGTGTATTCCAAAACCTCACGTGCATGTGAGAGTCCGCCATTGTTTTACAAAGACAACCAATAAGACACAGTGGTAGAAATTGCAGCCTATAGGGCAACTCTGTATAACAAACAACCAATCAGAGTTCATGCTGTATTCTGCGCACAAATTTGAATATATGTAAATGTAACTGTATAAACTCCACAAACTCTAACAGTTGAATTGAACATTTTTGTGTGAATCCCTGTTGCTGGCTTTCTGTGTAATAAATGCTTCCTGATTTTTAAACACTAACTTCGGATCTGCTTCTACCTGGAACGACGGTCACTATTGTTCTTGGCAACATTTCTGGTTACCAACAATTTGGCGCTGCGAGCAGGGTGGATTCGTCTTCCAGAACTTTGTTGTTTTCCTGACCAAAAAAGTGAGTAAACGGGTTTTACTACCATTGGCTTGGCGAATTGGACGGCAAAACTGCGGAAGTCTGGAACGCTCCACCTAGTGGTACGATAACGTATATATCTTGACCGGTGTAGAAGCGATCAGTTGTTTGTGCTTAAAAACTGTGTCTTTTGGTATAACGTCTGTGTAACGTTACACGATTGTTTGTTATAAATATCAGTGCTGATGATGTGTTACCAGTGCTGCTGACTGTGATATAGGCCTGTGTATTAAGCCTATTGTGACCGGGTGTTTGTGAGTCACCCCTGCCTATGGAAAGTGTGAATCCAGGCTAAATTCTACACGTGGTTGCGTGGCCGTGGTAAGCGAGTGTGTCGCCCACAGCACAGAAGTGATTAATTTTCACTACTGGGTATTAGGTCGAAAGATACCTAAGAAGCGCAAAGCCGCATCTTTGTTTGTTCGTTTAAGGGAGAGTCAGTCAGTGACGCCCCGGGCCCAGGGTTGAGAGACGGAGTTTCTTTCACGTGGGTAGTCTGTCTCTGTTTCAGGTCGTGAGAGAGCGTGTGTGTCGCACTCCCGACAAGTTTTGTGGACATTATTGAATTTTACGTTTAATATTGGCCTCTTAGACTTTATTGTTTCGTGTTGGTTGTCTTTAGTAACCTATTAGCCAGTAACGTGCGTTTATACAGAGAGACGTAACTTATTACCAACAAAGTATAATTCGCGAGCAAAAATGGCCCCAAACAAGGAGAATGCAAACGGGAGTATAACCACATATCTGCAGCAAAAGTATGTAAAGCAAGCAAAGGCGATGAGTAAAAATGGCTGGGACCCCGAAGGATCTACGCCGGATTCCTTAGAATGGTGGGGGAAACAAAAAAAGAATAGGACGGCTTACGGTACCATTGTACTAATTACGGAGCATATGAGGCTCATAGAGAAGTGTGACGAAATGTATAATCGGCTACAAGCACAAGATACGAAATTAGCTGGTCTGCGTAAGAAGATAGAATCTCTTGAGAACAAAGGCAACAGCTCTGACCAGAGCACAGCGCTTGCGTGCATTCCAACTGAAATAAAAGGTGTTCCATCTTTGTACCCAGATTTAAATTGTCACACTATAACTGACCCACTGTATTTTGAAAAGGAGAATAAAACGGTGCCCATGGCACCTATGGTTACTAAAATTCGCGGTAGAGGAAATGAACAACGACTGCATGTTGATCACGTTCCTTTAAGCCTGATCGAAATGAGAGCTTTATTAAAGGATTTGCCGAATCTTAATGCGCAAGACGACAATTTACCGTTTTGGCGACAACTAAATGAGCTACAGCGTAGCATGTCTCTACACCCTCTAGACATGTTTTCAGTTGTGCGTGCAAAATGTCCAGTTTCAAGCTGGAACAAAATTGAACCAGCTGATCTCCAACAGGAACCATGGGCATCTGGCCCCTGGGCGAATCATAATGAATTACAAAACGCGATTACCGGTTTCTGCGAGGCTGTAAAGACTGCTTTAGGTAAAGGTGCGCCAAAATGGCATTGTTTCACGGCAGTAGTACAAAATAGCTTGCCCTTTGCTGAATACGCCGATCGGAAGTATGAAGCATTTGAAACGCATTGTGGCTTCCCTAATCCAAATAGAGACATGGCTGTTTTTACGCAACAATTACTGGCAGAGGCTGCCCCGCATATTCAGAAGGTACTAGCAATCGGCATACACCCGGGTAATACGTTTAGTGACATTGTTTCGTGGGCCTCGCGATTAGAGGAACAGATACGGAAGAAGAGTTCAACTTTACATCCCATTGCTGCTGTTCGCTACAACTCTCTGAAGTGCGATAATTGTGGGAAAACGGGCCATAGCACGGATCGATGCAAAGGGAGGGACTATAGGAGAAGTAGGCGTAACACCCCCCCAAACAAAGAAGCAGATAAATGCTTTCGATGTGGAGAACAGGGACATCGAGCGCCACAATGTTTAGCTGCCCTACCTAAGGCGCACGCCTCCAGTGGAGAATACGCAACCTCAGACAAAGAAGCTGGGCCTATCGCGCACTGCTCCAATGACGATTACGCGCATTTGAACCGAGAACAACTTGTCGCCATGTTAAACAGTTTGAAAGCATAGGAATTACCGGCCTCCTTTTCAGTCAGTAGTATAGAAACTCAGGCTCATTACAGACCGTATCTTAGTGCGTGGGTAGGAGGCCGGCCATGCGATATGCTAATTGATACTGGCGCTTCTGTTTCTATCACTGACCTACCGCTCCCTTGTACAAAGCATTCCATTGATCTTGCTGGCATTGGGGGTAATTCTGTCCGCGCATATAAATCCTTTCCAGTACTTGTGGAATCCAATAATGCTTATTGGACACAATCATTTTTCATTTGTAGGACTGCAGAAGGTACCATCCTCGGTTCTGACGGCATGAGATTACTGAAAGCTACTGTTGCATACTCGCCTATGGCTTTATCAGTTTGTGACGCTTCTCATAAACGCAAGACATTGCCATTAGCTGCTCTTTCCCATACTGCTATAGCATCTGTTGCAACACCTATTGTCCATTCCTGGGATTTGACTAACAAGTTCCAAGCTTTATGTGCAACATTCCCTGCATGCTGGTCTGTGCACAAACTGGATTGTGGAGCTGCACCATTACCACCACTTGAGGTAACAGGGACTATGCCCTCACCTGTGAAACAATACCCGATTAAACCAGAAGCTACTCAAGCAGTTGGCTCAATCATTCAGTCCTTGCTTTCACAGGAGGTCATTGAGCCATGTGTCTCACCCTGTAATTCTCCTGTCTGGCCTGTGCAAAAACCAGATGGCTCATGGCGCCTGACAATTGATTACAGAACGGTTAATGCTGCTGCAGACAAACTTGCTCCAATTGTTTCTGACCCAAACACGCTGCTTGCTGATATCAAACCTAGTCACTGTATATTTTCTGTGATAGACATTGCCAATGGATTCTGGGCCCTGCCTGTTGCTGAAAACTCAAGAGCTTGGTTTGCCTTCACACACCAGAACACGCAATACACATGGAAACGCATGCCTCAGGGCTTTCATAACAGCCCTACGCTTTTCCATCGCGCAATGGCCAAGATTCTAGCAACAGTTTCATGGTCTCAGTATGAAGGAACACAGTGCCTCCAATATGTTGATGATATTCTCTTGGCTTCTTCTGACCCTGTCTCTCATTTCCAGGCTCTGGAAGCTTTACTCAAAGCTTTGGAAAAATACAATATGAAAGCAAGTCCAAAGATAGCCCAAATCGCACAAGACGCTGTCCAGTATTTGGGCTTTACCATATCCCAGGGCTCGAAGCAACTCACTGTTGACCGGAGAACTGCTATTGCCACTGCTCCGCGTCCCCGCACTGTCCGTGATGTTCGTAAGATTCTGGGACTTTTTAACTTCTGCAGGAACCACATACCTGACTTTTCTGTTATTGCAACACCAATCAATGCTCTTTTGAAGGGCTACCATCGCCCATTGGAGACCGTTGATTGGACAACCGAGTGTGAAGATGCATTCAGCACTCTCAAATCTGCTCTCACTTCTGCCCCTGCTTTAGGTTTCCCTTGTTCTGACCTCCCGTTCTTTCTATGGTCAGCTGTGAAACAAGGCCACATGACAGCCGTTCTTACTCAGCCCCATGGAGGCATACAACGCCCCGTTGCTTACTATTCTTCTCGCCTGGATTCTGTCACTTCTGGTCTTTCCCCTTGCTTACAGGAAGTGCAGGCTGCCGCCACAGCAGTAACGGTCTCCGCTGCACTAGTCTCAGGAGCTCCACTCTCTGTCAATGTCTCTCATGCTGTGCATAACATACTAACCCAAGGCCGTTTCTCTCGTGTTTCAGCAGCCAGGTGGACTAGATGGGAAGCCATCTTGTTAGCTCCGCTTATCACACTCATCCACTCCCCAGCTGTGAACCCAGCCACTCTCTTACCTGTCGAGGGAGACGGGGAGCCACATGAGTGCCCATTGTCTCCAGATCACCCATCCAATTCAGACATCTCTCAAACACCTCTTTCTGACAATGATTTCTCACTTTTTGTTGATGGATCTCGTTTTTACAATGGGGCCCACCCAGTTACAGGATATGCAGTTGTTGACATTGCTGGTCAGGTAATGGCATCAGGCCGCCTTCCAAGTTCAGATTCAGCACAGGTGGCTGAACTTGTTGCCCTCACTCATGCCTGTGAGTTGGGTTCTGGGAAACGACTTACTATATACACTGATTCCAGGTATGCATTTGGTGTTGTCCATGACTTTATGGTTAACTGGTCATCTCGGGGTTTCCTGACTTCATCAGGTACCCCGATAAAAAATGGGGGGGTTGTTCAGAATCTCATAACTGCCTCTAAACTACCAAACAAACTAGCAGTTGTAAAAGTGAAAGCGCACACTAAAGGACAAGATGCAATCAGCTTGGGTAACCACTGGGCAGATGAAGCTGCCAAAGCAGCAGCTTTAAATGACTCCCTGCCTACTTACAAAATTGCAGCTATTGACATGTCGGGTCCAACTAACATTGACATAGCTAAACTACAGGATGCCTGTACAAGAGCTGAAAAATGGACGTGGATTGAAAATGCATGCACTCTTAATGATGACAACATTTGGCACACACAGGACGGGAAAGTTGTTGCCCCTCAGAGCATCCTTTCATTGCTTTGTGAAGTATACCATGGCATTGCACACAATGGAGAAAGAACAATGCGGCACAACATGTCACTTCATTGGTGGTCTCCCAAAATGACCAAGGTAATGAAAGATTTCGTTAGGCGTTGCATCATTTGTGCAAAAAGCAATCAAGGTCCAAAAATAAAAGTAATGATGAAACACCAGCCACGGCCTACTGGACCCTTTCAGCAAATCCAGATGGATTTCATTGGCCCTCTTCCAAAGAGCCATGGAAAAGAACACTGTCTCGTTCTCATAGACCACTTCACACGCTGGGTAGAAGTTTACCCTGTAGCCTGTGCAAATGCCGCAACCACGGCAAAAATAATCGCATCTGAATTCTGCCCACGCTGGGGCCTTCCCTGCTACATAGACTCAGACCAAGGGACCCACTTCACCGGTAAAGTAATGAAACAGACTCTGAAAGATAAACAAAAGGAGGGGGGGCAAGAATCGCAGACATATGAACCTGGACAATGGGTTATGATAAGAGCCCCTCATCCTAGATCTTTCCAACCTCGATGGCAAGGACCACACCAGGTCTTACTAACCTCTGAGACTGCTCTTCGAGTTACAGGCATCCCGGTCTGGATCCACCAATCCCGGACCAAACCATGCCCATCACCCGAAAACCTCAAAAAGCCTGAAGAACTCCCTGCCACGGACGACTGCAGCCTTCACGAATCAGGTGCAAACGTTCCAATTTTTTCACATACTCAACCAAATTGAGCATTCAAGTTATGCTCCCATCCAACATGCTGAATTCATTTGTAATTATAATCACAGTTTTGAGCCATGGTGGAGTAAGTGCTGTGGACAATAACATTTACATGCAATTAGTTCACATGACAGCCAAACATGCAAATAAGACTGGCTGCTATGTCTGTGGATTAATACCACATTCTGTCGCACTTGGTGTTCCAATGATGTCCGTACCTATCGCCTCCAAGTATAACACTGCAGATAGCGATAGCAAAAGTGAACTTGTTACCAGACCTAAACATATATGTGATCCTGAACCCATTAACATTGCTCTGTCTCTTGGCCCATATCTGTGGTGCCTCAAACAAAATGGCTCTATTTATGTTGGAGAGACCCTGGACTGCAATACGGTTATTAACTACCATGATAAACCTGTACAAAACCACACAGCTATGGGAGTCTATTGGGTTTGTGGGAACAATGCCTATTCTGAGTTGCCTAATTCATGGTCTGGTATCTGCGCCTTAGGACATTTGGTCCCGGCTATGAGAATTACATCTATTCTACCGGACCGAGTCAGATATGAAAGATCAACTGACGTCTTTGGAACTCACCATCAGTCTGTTTGGAACAGAGCACTTGGTGCTCTCATTCCTACTTATGGGGTTATGTCCGCTCTAGATCAAATTGGCGACCTCTCCAAAGAGGTAGAGCTTTTGGCCAATAGCACGGCATTAGGTCTAGGCAAAATTTCAGAGGAATTGACAGCTGTCAGAGTGATGGCTCTACAGAACAGAGCTGCATTAGATTATATCCTCTCAGCTCAGGGTGGGACATGTAAAATAATTGGCATCGAATGCTGTTCCTATATTCCCGATAATCAGGATGACCTGAAACGTGTGATCTCAAAAATCAATAATGTTTCCCGGTCCGCACATGAAATATCACCTACAACACCTGGTTTTCTTGAATGGTTATCGAGCTATTTGGGTGACCTTGGCAAAATTGTAGTTGAATACATTTTTCTGATTATACTGGGATTAACTGTACTGGCATTGATAATTAAAGGTGTGAAATTAATTTTCGTACAGTTGTTCACTATACAAAGACTCCGACAGCATACATAATATAGAACCAAGTTGTAATAACTTGGGAGTACTTGATAATGCCCTCACATGGTATTCTGTTTTCTTCCTCATATGCCGGAGAGGACACTCCCATGACACCATACCGGCGCCGAGGACACCACCCCTCCAAGACCATGTTGCTGCAAACCAGGAGTAAATTGCAAGAAATCCCACCAAGCCTTGAATCGAGCCTTCCCTACCAAACCAATGTCACTATCCATCCAGCCAGCAACAGAAGGACTTTTTTCTTTACAAGTTATGTTCTATCATCACTCTCCACTGCCATTAATACCCTCTGTCCTCTTGTCTCCAGGCCCACACGCCCATCTCCTCCATGCCCGTGGCTGACTGACGTTCTGCGATCTTCCAGGACTGCCCTGCGTGCAGCAGAGCGGAACTGGAAGAAGTCTAGAATGCCAACGGACCTCTCTGCCTACCAGTCCCTACTGAACTCCTTCTCCTCAGCAGTTGCCACTGCCAAGGCAACATACTACCACTCTAAAATACACAAATCTATTGCTAACCCCAGGCAACTGTTTTCAATTTTCTCCTCTCTCCTCAGTGAACCCTCACCTCCAACTCAGACCTCCCTTACTGCTGAAGACTTCGCAGCCTTCTTCGAAGCAAAGGTCACACTCATCCGCAGCTCCCTTGACCCTCCCGACTCCCCACCCTTCCCTCCCCCCATCCCCTCTATGACCCTCCCCACATTCTCCACCTTCTCCCCACTCTCTCTCCCTGATGTCTCCCAACTCTTGCTCTCCCACCGTCCCACCACCTGTGCCCTTGATCCCCTCCCCTCTACCCTCCTCCAGCTGATCTCACCAGAGATCATCCCCTTCATCGCCCACCTGATTAACTCCTCCCTGACTTCTGGCACCTTCCCGTCATCTTTCAAAAGAGCCCACATCACCCCCATTCTGAAGAAACCAACACTGGACCCCTGCCTCACCCAGAACTACAGACCGGTATCCCTTCTTCCATTCCTATCTAAAACTCTCGAACGTGCTGCGTCCAACCAACTTTCCTCTTTTCTTTCTAAACATAACCTCCAAGACCCTCAGCAGTCTGGTTTCAGACCCGGTCACTCGACGGAGACTGCCCTGCTCTCCGTCACTGAGTCTCTCCACGCAGCACACGCAGCATCCCGTTCATCTGTCCTAATTCTTCTTGACCTCTCAGCTGCCTTCGACACCGTTGACCATCCTACACTTCTGTCTTCCCTGACAGAATTGGGAATTTGCGGACCAGCCCTCAACTGGATTGCGTCCTATCTCTCCGGCCGCTCCTTCCAGGTTGCCTGGGCCGGTGCAGTATCAGCTCCTCGTCCCCTCACAACTGGGGTCCCTCAGGGCTCTGTCCTTGGTCCCCTCCTCTTTTCTCTGTATACTAGGTCCCTTGGCCCTGTTATTGCCGCCCATGGCATGTCATATCATCTCTATGCAGATGATATTCAACTTTTCTACTCTTTCTCTCCCACAGACACTCAGGTCTCCGATCGCATATCCGCCTGCCTGAGTGACATCCAGAGCTGGATGACCAAACACCAGCTCAAGCTCAACACAAACAAAACGGAACTTCTCCATATTCCTTCTCTTACCTCTCCCACTTCTCATCTGCCCATTTCTTTAGGAGACACTCCCCTACACCCTTCGCAGAGTGCCCGAAATCTTGGAGTTGTGCTGGACAACAGGCTGGCACTCTCTGAGAATATCGCGGCAACCACCCGGTCGTGCAGGTTCATCCTGTACAATATCCGCAGAATAAGACCACTCCTCACCAATTATTCCACACAGCTCCTGGTCCAGGCCATGATACTGTCACGTCTGGACTACTGCAACTCCCTCCTGGCTGGCCTCCCAGCATCAGCCACCAGACCCCTTCAGCTCATCCAGAATGCAGCAGCACGTCTGGTTTACAACCTCCCTCGTGACTCCCACGTCACTCCCCTCCTCATCTCCCTCCACTGGCTACCAGTGCAAGCTCGCATCCGGTTTAAGACACTGGTGCTTGCTTTCCAAGCAGTCAAGGGGTCAGCTCCTGGTTATCTGCAGAAGATGATCAGACCCTACAAGCCGGCCAGATCGCTCCGATCGGCTACTACAGGGCGGCTGATTCCTCCCCCAACACGAGCAGCAACAAGGTCTCGACTCTTTGCAGTTCTGGCCCCACGATGGTGGAACGATCTTCCAGTGGAGGTCAGAACAGCAGAGTGTCTGAGCACCTTCAAACGGAAACTCAAGACGCACCTCTTCTCTGTGTACCTCTCTCCTCTTCCCTAAACCCCCTCCCATAACTATAAAAAAAAAAAAAAAAAAAAAAAAAAAAAAAAAAAATTTTTGGTTCAGACTATCTTGTTTCTCCTTAATGTATGCTACCATAGTAAAGGCTTTTTATCTGCATTTTGTTCAATGGACTTAAGTGGACTTGATCCTGAGTTTGGTTACACTGTTGTAAGTCGCTCTGGATAAGAGCGTCAGCTAAATGCCTATAATGTAATGTAATGTAATGTAATGTTCTTGGAGTACATCTCGTTCGCCCGTAAGGGGGACGTGAGGGAATTTTGCCTGAAGTTTTCCTAACACAGGTTTTTGACAGGTTTTCGCCCTCACCCTGAACAATGACTAAATAAATGTAACTGTAAAATTGACTTAACCATGAGATTCATGTTGTGTCAAAAGGAGGGACTGTTAGGATACAGAAAGTTTGTGCTGTAGGAGACAGACAGATTTGTGTATTCCAAAACCTCACGTGCATGTGAGAGTCCGCCATTGTTTTACAAAGACAACCAATAAGACACAGTGGTAGACATTGCAGCCTATAGGGCAACTCTGTATAACAAACAACCAATCAGAGTTCATGCTGTATTCTGCGCACAAATTTGAATATATGTAAATGTAACTGTATAAACTCCACAAACTCTAACAGTTGAATTGAACATTTTTGTGTGAATCCCTGTTGCTGGCTTTCTGTGTAATAAATGCTTCCTGATTTTTAAACACTAACTTCGGATCTGCTTCTACCTGGAACGACGGTCACTATTGTTCTTGGCAACATTTCTGGTTACCAACAGGGGTAATTAATAAGCCCGACATTGTCAGCTTGCGCAAGGTTAGTACCATCTGCGCGGGTGATCTTACAACGAAGGTATAAAAGTGTATTGTTCAAGTCAATGTAATCTTCACCATTACCAGCAATAAAGAACTCTAGAGGTCCCGTGTCTGAAATGGCTGACAGTGGGGGCACCTCCACATAGATGTTCTTCTCAATGCTTGTTTGTGTATACGGAACTGCAAAAAGATCCAGTTCCGACTTCATGCATTCCCCCGACATGTGTATGTAGGCCATTTTTTAAAAATGTATCTACTTTTCCTTGTAACCTTCTTCTTTGTGTGCTTTTTCACCCTCCTCTTGCTTTTACCAACTGTGCGCCGAATGCTTGACACCTTCCGTTTTTTAGACTTTGACATGTTTGAGACACGCCCCCCTGGAGGTCTTTTCTGTCTACGTCGCGTCATCACCATGAGCCCTGATCCTTCCTGGTCGCCCGTGTTCAAACAACTTGTCACAACATTAGTGATCACATCCTTGGCTATGTTCTTAGCTGCTGAGGCCAAATCGGGTTAGTCCTTTCTTTAGTAGCGGCAAAGCCATTCGGAACAATCCTCGAAAAATACATAAAAACTCCCACCACTAAACCCCGGCAAACCATTACCCGCTTGCACCATATAATAATCAACGTATCTGTGTGGATCTATGTGCAGGCCAGACCTAGCCATCTTTTACTCGTGATAATGGTGTTTCACCGGTCTGAAGTGCAGCTTTGCTATGACTTTCCCGTAACGGAAATTTACGTTATGGTTCTGGTCCGTTTTCAGTTCAATTGTAATGTTGTCAATGTGCTTCTTGCTCACAGGTACGTAGTGTGGCTTCTCATACGAGATTGTGATTATGTCGTTGTTTGTTCCAGATATATGTACATTTCGTAGCAGGGGCACAAAACTGTCACCAACACGTTGGTAGTCGATAACGTCCGTGTAGACGTACAGTGTGTAGAACCTGGCGCTGAGGTCGACAGGGTGTGGCGCCACCGGTTTAGCGGCTGTCAAGTTGACTCCTGGTTCAAGACCGAGCATCCTAGCTATTTTTCCTTTAGCCATCATTGTGATGTGTGGCTCGCATACGATGTAAATTTTGTTTTTTATAGGACCATATGCAATTTCAAGTCCTTCCAGCATGGGTTCAGCATTGTGGTTCATTTCATCCAGTAGAATAGCAATACTCTTGTTATACCCGCAACTAATTGAATGAGCTCTTCTGGTTTTTTTTAATATGATCGTACGTATAAATGCTCAAAGACGCATTACTCGGGAGAGTAACGTAGAAACCTGTATCCTCCATGGTTACCTAATGCTTTTGTAGGGTCATGTAAGCTTTTCAAATAACTTATTGCCTATATGTCCTAGATGTCAGACACATGGCTTGCCGGTATCCAACTGTTGAACTTTTCAGGCCAGCCGACCCATTTGACTAAAACCAGCTTTTTACCCTTCTGTTTCTTCTCCGCTACTATCTTTTCAACCTTAAACATTTTGTCTTTTCCCACAATAATCTTCTGTAATTCCTTCTCATAAAACGTGCCTTCGATGTTTTCGCCGTCATAATCCTTCAACCTATATACTGGCGGGGTTTTGTGGACCCTTTCAGCAACAGTGAAATATGCATCTGTATATGTCTGTTCATAGCCTTTTGCAAACTTTCCACGCACTTTGGAAACTCTGACAGAGTCACCCTCCTCAAACTTAAACTTTAGCTGTTTAGGTCTTTTTAGAAGCAGACTGTACATATTTTTGAACACTTTAAAATTATTAGTTTCATTTACTTCAACAGGCTTCATTTTAATTGTACTGTGGTAGCTGTTATTGTATGACCAGACCAAATCTTTTACAGCGTCTATGTACCGTCTAGTGTTGTGCGCTGTGAAGTAACGCCACATCCTCGTTTTCAAGGTTCTATTAAACCTTTCCACCACAGAAGCTTTCACATCATTATTTGTGGCAAAATGTGTTGTTGTATTTCTTCATCAGCTTTTGGAACCCCTTGTTGAAAAATTCTTTACCCTTGTCAGTTTGTAGTTTTTTTAGGTACACGTCCTTGTGAGAGAATGTCTTCAAAGGCCCGAGCCACTTTCGCACCACTCTTGTTCTCAAGAGGACAAACCCAAGCAAATTTAGAAAAGATATCTATACATGTCAACAAATTTCATATCATTGTTATGTCCAGATAAACTAGACAAAGTCAACTAAATCAGCCTGCCACTGGGAATCAATATTCATCACAAAAACTCGATTCCTCTTGAAATGTACTCTGGCGGGTTTATGTAAAGTATATGCATCCTCACCCTGCAACCATTCTTTAACTTTCTTGTCAGACGCCCTATGCCCGGCTGTTTCAAGCAAGCCCCTTTGCAGACGTTCTTTACCCCCATAAGAACCAGGATTTTCTGGCGAATAATAATCAGACTTCATACACTTCTCATCAGCCATCCTTACAACTAATGCAATAATGATATAAGATATTAAAAAACAAGGCTTTTATTTTCAAAGTGTTGTACAGAAACTCCCCATGAATATAAAATGACGCATGTATACATTGGACATGCGCTCAAGAATTTGACACCCTTCAAAGAGCTGTTTCTAAACAAGAATCAAGCGGTAGGGTGTCAGCAGACCACAGTTCAGGCTGGAGAGCGGTCTCAATGTCCCAGAATTCTCTCTTGACATCGTTGATAATTTTCTCACTCACGGGCCCCAGGTATGTCTGGTTTATCCCCCTCAGCTTCTGATGTGCGGTTCCTCCTTGAGTTCCGAAACCAGGACATCGACGGCTCCCTGAATTCGGGCTGGTGCTGGTTTAAGGCCCAGCACGCTGAGAGCTTTGGCTATTAGGCCCGCCAACCAGGGCTGCTTCAGTTTTTCAGTCAGTTTGTCAAAGTTGGCCGTGAAGTAGTAGGCCTCAGGATCGTACAAGCAGGTGTGGCGCCTCTGGCTGGGGTGGTTCACAGCACAGCCGGTACAGTCATTTCTCAAATCGTCCTCAATAACATGGTCCAGAATGCAGGCGGTCAAAGACTTTATGATGTTTATTGCTGGGGTGGTTATGCACCCGTCCACTTCATCCGTTTGCATCGGGTGGTCGGTTGGTTTGGTGTGCCTGCTGCAGCATGGTGTTGTATGACTCCATGTCCATGTCCAGATCTGACTGCTTTGCTGGTGAATAGGTAATATCCATTTTTTCAGATTTACCCCCCAGGTCCTGCAACAAGTTTGTCGAGATCTTCAGCAGCGGTTGCTGCTGCTGCTGAGGCGGCCAGAGCTGCAGCTGATGGCTCTGCAACAAGTGACTGGTCTTGGAAACCATCCCAGTCGTTGTCGTCATATCCCCAAGATTCTGCGGGCTTGGGCTGTTGGAAAAGCGCGGCCGTACGCAAGGGCTTATACATTGTCTTAACCTTGGTTGAAGTTCTGGTGCCGACTGTGAAAACCTTGAAATTTTGTGACTTAAGGACCATCGCCCCACCTACCATGCGTCTAAAGGTGTGGCCGGGGCGGGTGTGTGTGTGTGTGTGTGTGTGTGTGCTTGCTCATGTAAGGCCCACGGGAACAGGCATAGAGTGGAATTTCCTCTCTGACTGTCGTAAAGCAATTCGCCAGGTGCAGAGTCTGATATTGTCGGGACAGAGTGGCCCGTAAGACCTTGGCATCTGGTTTTGCGACAGTTAACAGGTGACACCTCTTTTCTACGGGAAAGCAATTCTAAAATTACCCCAACGTCCTGGAGGTTTCAGATTGCAAGTAATAAAATCACATGATAGAAATGGGGCAAATTGCTCAGGACAGTTGAGGGACAGCCAAAGTGCCCTCACCTGGTGTCACTGGGTAACTTGTCTCCCTACCTTCATAAGGAAAGAAATTTACTCAAGCACACTTTTTGTTAGGAAATAAATCCAGATTTGGGTTGAATACATTGCTACACTACACTATGCAATCTTAATACACTGTGGAAAGACATTGAGAGTTGGCAGTTGGTTCATGTAAGAGATTGTACAGTTATTTCATGTTTTTCAGAGTTTGACAATCACAAGAACAAATATTCATATTTGGTATGGTTTTTATGGTCTCTGTGCGAGTGATGCTCTGGTTTAGGTTTTAAAATCAGCAAACCTATAGAAAATCTATTTCAATAAATTTGTAAGTAAACTGTTTTTTTGGGACACTCCTCCTAGTAAATCCATCTGTCTGATCCGGTCTGAACCAAAATCCAATCTTCCCCCTCCAAGTAAATTTATGGTTTTATGAGCCTTTTGTGGCGACATCCACCTGCCTGCGCTGGGTTCTTATAGGAGAGGAACAGGGCCCTCTGGGAGTCTGCAATCAGACTTCCCACACAAGACTCTCTGTGTGTAGACTGCTGTCAGGTATGCTCATCTTTATCTTTGATTGTTAGACTATTTTCTAAATTCTGTAACTACAAATTGACTATTTTAAGTGTATAACCTACCTGACATTAAAACTGTAAATGACTTGATTTGTGTGGTCTTGGTCAATGTTTCGTTCTTGTAACAGCCCTCTAAGTCGGTTTCCCCTAATTATGACTAGGGAACTGCCCGTTGGACTTGTTTGATCACCAAGTTTTCAGTTAAGGCGGGACCGTCAGCAGAACCAAGTTGATCCTGGGATGACCAATATTGGCCCTTTCGGAGTCCCTGAACCCTAATTAGGTTATACTCCCCATGAGGGAAATCTCACAACCGCTGTGTCGTCTGCAAACAGCTAGTTAAATTGTCGTTACGGGCGCATCCGCGGTGCGTACCGGGTGAAACTGCGTTGACCCTCGGTGTAGAACTTCAGACGAACTGAGTTCCATTCTAAATCAAGCCTAAATTCTAATTTGGAACATAATCTGACTCCATATTAATTAATAAGTTATCACGAGGGTAAAACCTAGTAACTGTTACGCTTTCTTGCTGTGGTCATGGATATATTTGATGTGTTGTTCCGCGCATTTGTGAATATTCTGATGCTCCGATTGGGATATTGACAGTCCGGCGACAGATCGGATATATCTCTGATGACAGCATAGCCCCGTTTGCGAACGGAGAGTAACCTGAATGCTACTGATCCGTTTCGGGCCAGTTTTAAGCGGGATATGAAGCAGCGCCTTCATATCTAACCCGTGGCAACGGAACCAGTGCATTCTTAATTCTAATTGTGCCCTGTTCTTACGAACAGAGGAAACATAACTAACATCTCCGGTTTTGAATCACACCAGCCAAGGGAGAACACGCGGTGCCTTCCCCTCCAGCTACAGACCCTCATTGGTCTAGCTGTGAGGTTTTTACACCCATATATGGTTAAATATTTTAAGTAACTATATAAGATGACACTGTTGTAAGTTTTTTTTTTTTTTTTTTTTAAACAGCTTTTTATTTAAAACATAACATTTATTGAAAAATAATCATTTGCAAA
Organism: Anguilla anguilla; assembly: GCF_013347855.1. Lineage (NCBI taxonomy): Eukaryota > Metazoa > Chordata > Actinopteri > Anguilliformes > Anguillidae > Anguilla > Anguilla anguilla. The sequence goes on from NC_049210.1 coordinate 22,252,667, forward strand.
AGGCACATTTATTTTGAAAATGTACAGACAACAAAATGTTTAAAAAAAAGAAAAGGTTTTATTTTTAAAAGCTCATATTAAATCACCAAAAAAACGATAAAAGACAGTCATGACATTCTATACAGTCTACAACTTCATAATATACATGGCCTAAATGTGCGTAGACATTTCAAAACAGTTTTTACGATTGTTAAATCTTAATTTCCTCAAACCTCCGACACAGGTTAATTTTCACAGAGTCAAATGAGCTCAAAAGCCGGTGGTCTTCAAAAATTTTATCGGCTTGAGCAAGCACGTTGTTCAATAGATACAGTTCTTCGAACAAAAAGAATGCGCTGTTACCATCCGTTGTTGAGTCTGTTAAAGCACCCCCGTTTTGAAAAAAGCTTTCCCAAATGATCAGTGCTTTTTTCCCCATCCACATTTGCGGCATCGCCTCCACGGTGATCCGTCGTTGACGCGTAGCATCGCTGGTCCAGCTTAAAAATGTACTTTTGTCTTTTAAACCGGTGGCTACATCCACATAGCATCTTCTAAAATCACCCCAGTCACAAGCCTCGCACACGGCTCCGCAAGTGTTAATAGGGCTGTACTCCTCATCAACATGCAGGTTGAAAAAACAAATTTTTGGAGCATCTCCATCCACGTCAATATGATAACCGCAGCGGACACCCTCCGGCATCGTCCCCCACTCGCAGTGTAGACCCCCGGCATGGACTCTTGCCAACGCTGCAAAAGGCTTCTTTGGTCTCCGCAACACCATCTGCGGCTCGGGCATCACTTCTTCTCCAGAGGTAGGTGTTGAAATTTCAGCGGTAGACATGTTCGTAGGTTACACAGAGCTGATGTCCGATTCTGACAACCGTGTTGTGCAAAGGCCGTTGTTGTGAGATCTTCAACACCTCTGCTATGGCTTCCAAACCAATAGACTTTATACACATTCTGAAAAGTGGGCGTGATCCTGTTTGCACACCCAAAATACTAAATCAGGGCGGCGCAGGCCTGTGTGCGCGCACGTGTCTGTACTCCCCCCGCGCTTCACAGGGGACCCACACCTGCCCCGCCACATCCCCACTATGTGTCACGGGCGCTCCTGTGCCTTCTGCATGCATCTCCCGGAGTACAAAACGTTGCCGCCTATTGTTTGATGGGGATCTTCAAAACTTTGTGTGGGGGGGGCATTGCTCTAAAGCTACAGTGGCTCCTGCCTAACTCTGTCCATGCTTACCAGCACACTGTGGCCATTTTGATCCTCGCTACTCAGCTGTGAACATCTACCTAGAGACCCTCCGCTTCTGTTTTGTCGCAGGAAATCAGCTAAGTAACTAACGCGTGTGCTTTTTTTCTACTTTAGCTTTCTTAAAAACCTCTTATACCGCTTTAACACTCCCTGATTCAGCCTGTTAAGACTATGCATACATGCCTGGGCTTGTTTTCTTTAAACTAACGGCCAAAGCACTGCTTTAAAACTTAGTTACTTACATATTCTCACATATTGCCTGTTTTACTGGTAAAGGATAAAACCTTTTTTTTTTAAGTTTCAAGTTGCACAAACACTTTGCCCCACAAGGCGTGTAGTTACACCAAGCATTCTAAACATTTAAATTTTTTTTTTTTTTTTTCCCCCTCTATTTTATCCACCCCATCTGGCAGGCACAACCCCCACCCTTTCCCCATACCCTTCTCCCTCACCAACCAAACCATAGCAGAGTTCAAAAGGTAAAACTGATCAATCAAATCTTGACAGTATGTACATCATAGAAAATCGGACCATATCAGAGGGGGGACCATATTAAGGGGGCGGGGCAAGGGGCGTGGTATCGATCAATCATTATTTTTGACAGGAGGTGCATCTGATTACTCTCTTGCAGACCTGCTAGTGGCACAGGTAGTGCGCCTCCATGGGATCCCCGCAGACATCGTCTCAGACCGGGGCCCTCAGTTTGCGTCCCAGGTCTGGAAGGTCTTCTGCTATGCCTTGGGGGCTTCGGTGAGTCTGTCTTCTGGGTACCATCCCCAGACTAATGGGCAGACGGAAAGGGCAAATCAAGACCTGGGAACGGCCCTGCGATGTATGACCCATCCTCTTGGAGTAAGTTTTTACCGTGGGTCGAGTATGCCCACAATTCGCTCACCTGTTCCGCTACCGGCCTATCCCCTTTCGAGGTCTCCCTAGGGTACCAGCCACTGCTGTTCCTGGCCCAGGAGGAGGTTGCTGTCCCGTCCGTCCAAGCCCACATACACAGATGCCATAAAGTCTGGAAGAACGCCCGCGCCGCCCTGCTTCGCTCCTCCAAACAGAACCAACGCTTGGCTGATCGTCGCCGGACCCCCGCTCCAGACTACCAACCAGATCAGGAGGTCTGGCTTTCTACCCGGGACATCCCACTGTAGGTGGAATCAAGAAAACTCCAGCCCCGTTACATAGGACCTTTCAAGATCTCACGCATCAACCCTTCCGCTGTCCAGGTAAAACTACCACCATCCCTAAAGATTCACAACACCTTCCATGTCTCTCAACTGAAGCCTGTGTCCAGCAGCAGTCTGTGCCCTCCAGCCGTTCCCCCTCCACCCCCCCCCCCCCCCCCCGAGTTATTGATGGCCACCCTGCCTACACAGTCCAACGGCTACTGGATGTGCGCCGCAGGGGCCGAGGCTACCAGTATCTGGTGGACTGGGAAGGCTACAGTCCGGAGGAACGGAGCTGGATCTCCCCTCGACTCATCCTTGATCCCTTCCTCATTCAGGACTTCCATCGTGCCCACCCTGAAAAGCCTTGTGGGCCACCAGGAGGCGTCCGTTGAGGGGGGGGGGGGTACTGTTATGCCCTCGTGTTTCGGTTGTCATTTGTATTTCCTCGTGTTCCTGTTATTTATGTCCCTTGTGCTTTTGTGTTCCTCACCATGTCTTTGCTTTTCCCCACAGGGTGGGCGTGACCTTATTCCCTATGCACTCCCTAATTACTTCCAGCCTTCAGCCATTTTCTCTCTCCGTTCAGGTCGCATTCCTCACACCCTCCCTTATTAGTTCTAATTAGTCCCAGATTATAAAGTCATACTTTTTTGTTTCGCCCCTTGCCAGATCGTTGAATTGTCGCCTAGCCTTGAACCTCGCAATCTGTGCGTAAACCAAAGCCTAGTTTCTATTCTCCGTACCCTAACTCTCAGTATCTTCCTTGTTTCCTTTAAATTGCACCGTTCTCTTGGTCACTGAGTTTTGTTTCATGCACTTTGTTTCAGTGTTCCCCTGTCTGTCGAGTCTACGTGTTTGTCTTCATCGCGTCTCGTTTTCTGTTCTCTTGTTCTCCCCGGTTTACCTCCCCAGCTCCAACCTCCCGGTCCAGCCCGTCCTTCGCCGGCCTCCCAGTCCCCAGTCCAGGTCCGCCGCCGAAACCGGAGGAATCCCTTCCAGCGCCACGCCAAGCCGGATCCCGGACCACCTCACCAACCCTCACGGTCCCCGTTTCAAGTCTGCCCTGGTCCCTACCGCCCCCTGCTGTGTACTCAATAGACCCCTCTTTCTGAATTCCATTGCACTGCTGTCTCTGAGTCCTGCATTTTGGGTCCGGCCGAGCACAGAACGTAACACAAGGGTCAGTGTCTGACTTGTCGTGTATCCTGGCTAGGGCGTCTGGTAATGTATTCTTTGACCCAGGTCTATATGTCAAAATAAAATTGAACCGGGTAAAAAATAACGCCCAACGTACCTGCCGAGGATTACGCCTTTTTGCTTCCTTTACGTACTGGAGGTTTTTATGATCCGTCCAAACCATGAACGGATGTTCCGCCCCTTCCAGCCAGTGGCACCATTCCTCCAGGGCTACCTTAACAGCCAACAGTTCTCTCACATCGCAATTCCTTTCGATTGGGGACAGAGAGCGGGAAAAGTAAGCGCAGGGATGAATGATGCCATCACGGGGGGAACGTTGGGATAGGATAGCCCCGACTCCTACCTCTGACGCATCAACCTCCACAATGAATGGGAGAGATGGGTTAGGGGAGGTTAGGATGGGTTCAGTGCTAAATCGCCTCTTGAGGTCAGAAAAGGCTTTTTCCGCTTTCTCAGTCCACCTAAATGGTGTGGGCACATTCTGCCTTGTCAGGGCTGTTATTGGCACCACCACTGAACTAAAATCCCAGATGAATCGCCTATAGAAATGAGCAAAACCGAGGAAACGCTGAACCTGTTTGACTGACTTCGGAGTCGGCCAATTCAAAACAGCGGAGACCTTCCCCGGGTCCATATGGACCTCCCCTTCTGAGATAATGAACTCCAGAAATGAAACGATCTTCGCGTGGAAGACACATTTCTCCGCTTGGACGTATAGGTGTGCATCCAGGAGACATTACAGCACTTGCTTCACATGCCCAATATGCTCAGACAGACTGTTCGAAAAGATCAAGATGTCGTTGAGGTAAATGAAGACAAAAACGATCTAGCATCTCTGAGCACGTCATTTACCAATGCCTGGAAGACTGCGGGGGCATTGGTAAGACCAAATGGCATCACCAGATACTCAAAATGTCCATTATGCGTATTGAAGGCGGTCTTCCATTCGTCGCCTCTACGGATGCGTATTAGATTATATGCATTCTGGAGGTCGAGCTTAGAAAAGACGGACGCCCCCTGGAGGCGCTCAAAGGCGGAGTTCATTAGAGGTAGGGGATAGCGGTTTAACAGTGATGGCATTTAGCCCTCTGTAGTCTATGCATGGCCGTAGCCCACCATATTTTTTTGCCACAAAGAAAAATCCAGACCCTGCCGGTGAGGTCGACGGGCGGATGAACCCATTTGCCAATGCCTCCTTGATATATTCATCCATCGCCACACGTTCAGGCATAGATAGAGAATATAACAATCCTCGCGGGGGAATAGTACCGGGATGTAACTCGATAGCACAATCATAAGGTCGGTGTGGTGGTAAGGGACATTTGAAGGAAGTGGAAATTGACGGGACTCCACCGAGTTGACGTTCACAGGATCATCACATGCTACTGAGCACATTTCTATTTCCGGGTCATCACCCAGGGACTGCCAATCAAATTCAGACTCCCAGACTAGGCTCTCTGGATTGGATTCAGAGGAGCAACCATTCCTATCCAATCTCAGATTAGATAAGCCTCCGACTAGCGAGTGATCACCACTGCTCGGTTAAATCATAGGAACCTCAGAATCACGTGACTGGGAACTGTCACTACCTGATGCTCTGTCAGAGGCTTCCTGGGAATCGTCATGACTGCCAAAACTTAAAACTGACAGTCTTCTCCTTAATTGAGGTACATTCATCAGGGTAATTTGTGACACGTCCATAAGAGGATCTTCCTCAATGTAACCTCCCTCGTCCTTACATAATAGACCTGAATCGCTATCAAACCGAGGGAGACTGGTAGAAGTGAAATGTGCACTTTCAGCGCCAGATCCTTCCTCGTAATCCCTGAGCAGTTCCCCATCCATAGTAATTCCATATTCGTTACTAGAATGGGGAGGGACAGGATTAACCAATCCCCTCATGGTCAGCGGAATCTGATTGTAGGACGAGTGGATGGTACGTTGTGTACAATGCTTGGCATATTTAGGATCCCAACCTTAAACAGCATTTCTGCTACTACCCCAGTTAACATAGGGTCTGTGTGTTTTTAGTGAAGGATGGCCCAGAACCAGTGGTTGTGTAGGTGAATCGACCAAATAGAATTGGATGTTTTCATGATGCTCACAGAAGGGAACCCCTAGCATGATTTTTATGGTACAGTTTTACCACTCCTGTACCCAATGGTTGTCCAAGGCTGTGATACGGCGAGACTGGGGGAGAGAAATCAGAGGAACACCAATTTCCTTAGCCCAAGCAGCATCAATAAAATTATCCATCGCCCCTGAGTCTAAGAAAGCATCTACCTCCACAACCTGGCAACGCCAAGTGAGGGTAACCAAACAAGTGCGAAAGGTTGATGAAGAACGCCTCATTAGTACCTTTCCTTTTCCCAACGAGGCTTCTCGTTTCCCAATACCTGACCACCATCGTGTTTGATCTGTCCCTGTGTTTTAGCACGCTGGTTAGAGGTAAGCCTAGAACTGCCTAGTTGCATAGGTTCATCCAGACTCTCAGACTGTAGGCGGAACTGGTCTCGCCGAACTGGGGGCAAACCGAGTGACGGACTGGTTTCTCCTTCCTTGCCTGGGTTCATAGTTCTCTTGTCTTTCCCTTTTTCGTTCCCTTACTCTATTGTCAATTCAAATGGCTGTCATGACCAGGGAGTCTAAAGTAGCTGGCAATTCAAGCGCAGCCAGGGCGTCCTTAACAGGGTCAGACAACGCATTGCGAAATAGAGTTATGAGAGGTGCGTCTGGCCAAACGGTTTCGCCAGCCAAGGAGCGCAAAGCAATTGAAAATTCTGCTACACTATCGCTTCCTTGTCTGATACGCGTCAACCTAGTGGCCGCCTCCTCGCCCGTAAGGTCATGGTCGAATACTGAAGTCATTGCATTCATTAATGTATGCAAACTTGTCATGACTGGAGATTCTGACCTAATGAGGCTCTGCCCAAAAGAGCGCTGTTCCAGCTAACAACGAGAGGATGAACACTGCTCGAGAATCCTCTGTTGTAAACCGTGAAGGTTGCGATCTAAAAAATATCTGGCACTGTGCCAAAAAGCCTCGACATTTTCCCGACTCCCCACTGTAACGCAGGGGAAGTTGTAATTTCGGTTCACGTGGCGGGGAAGACCTGGGTGGCAGGAGATTAGGCGAGGGGTGGAGTGCTTGTGCAACATTAGGTGGTGTCCGTGATGAGGTAACTAAGTCTGCCAAGCGACAAATACCCTCGGTTAATTCACGGATCTCTGCACCCTGATGCTGTTGAACAGCTAACAGCTGTTTTAACCCCTCATCATGAGTTGTAAGTACCTGACCTTGGGTAACTACAACCTGATTTATATCTGAATCAGTTGCTGGTTCGTACATAATGGCTTTTGCGTACTGTAATGGTTTGGGGAGGGAGGATACGACCGCACGCAAACAAATATTCAGAATATAAGATAATATAACTTAGAGCTCTTTAAGTTGAACGGGGGGGGGGGGGGGGGGGGGGGGGTGGGGGGGGGAGTGTTCAACCACTAGGTCTCGTGAGAGACAGGGAAAGGAAATAAACAAAAAGTAGTAAGATAAATGAACAGAAACTTCAACCTCACTCTGAGAGGTAAGGTAAGAAAGAAGCAAAACAAAGGAGGCTGACTGATAGTAGCATGAATCAAGTCACCAGAAACCCACCATCAGTATAATAGCTAACTCAAACTTTGCTCTAAACTATACCAAGTCTTTTCCTTTCTTTTCCTTTCTTTTCCTTTCTTTTCCTTTCTTTTCCTTTCTTTTCCTTTCTTTTCCTTTCTTTTCCTTTCTTTTCCTTTCTTTTCCTTTCTTTTCCTTTCTTTTCCTTTCTTTTCCTTTCTTATGCTAAGCACCTTACCGGCTCTTTGCGCAATGAGAATTAGACGCAAAAGCAACAAGCTGTTCTTAGAGGGGAGTTATATAGAATGAAACCAGATGGAACTAATTGACTGTAATTAGGACTCCACCAATAAGCTCAGTAGTAGGTAGAATGCTGCACAGGTATCAACTGATTGATTGTAATTAGGACTCCACCAACAAGCCCCGTAGCAGGAAGAATGCTGCACATGCATCAACTGACTACTCATGCTCGTTTGCTGAATAGCTCTCGAAATGAGTAGCCGAGTAGCCTGGATAGCACAAAGGAATACGGAACCATGACATACAGAGGGTACACTACAAGATGCAAACCACTGATAAGCCTGAAGAACAGAAAGACGAGATTACAGTTTGCTAAAAAGCACATAAAAGAGCCCCAAGAGTTCTGGAACAAAGTCTTGTGGACAGATGAGACAAAGATTAACATGTACCAGAGTGATGGAAAGAGGAAAGTGTGGAGAAAAAAACTTGTCTTCATCAATGATGTGACTGCAGACAGAAGTAGAACAATGAATTCTGAAGTCTACAGAAATATTTTATCTGCTCAGATAAAACCAAATGCCTCAAAACTCATTGGACGGCACTTCATCATGCAACAAGACAATGACCCGAAACATACTGCTAGAGCAACGAAGGGGTTTTTGACGGCCAAAAAGTGGAAAATCCTTGACTGGCCGAGTCAATCACCGGATCTGAATCCAATTGAACATGCATTTTACATGCTGAAGAGGAGACTGAAGGCATAAAGTCCCCGAAACAAGCAGGAACTGAAGATGGCTGCAGTACAGGCCTGGCAGAGCATGACCAGGGAAGATACCCGGTGATGTCTATGCGTCGCAGACTTCAAGCAGTCATTGCATGCAAAGGATATGCAACCAAATATTAAAAATGATTACCTTATTCTACATTATGTTAAACTGTCCAATATTTTTGATGCCCTTATGTACAAAAGGTTCTATCATTTCTAAACGGTTCATCCGATATGCATGAAAATACCCTCAAATTAAAGCTGACAGTCTGCGCTTCAACCTCATTGTCATTGTATCTTTTCAAACTCAAATTGCTAGCATACAGAACCAAAATAACAAAAAATGTGTCGCTGTCCAATGAATTATGGCGCTCACTGTATGTACAGGCACAAACACAGGCACACGCACGTGACACACACCAACAAAATTTGAGCCACTGCGTTGCAAAACGTTCAATAAATAAGTTCTGTGCGTCAGCTATTATGTTTCTTCAAATAGATTCATATCATTGTGGATGGCCACAAGATAAAAAAATGCCCATTCTGTTTGCAACTTTGATTTCACTAACTAGTCGTTTCATTTACTACACATTATTGAAAAGTGATCGTTATATTCTGTAGTCGCCCCCACCGAGTCAGCGCACAGCAGCGGGGTGACAGCACACATTCTAAGCGGGGTGACAGCTGACTGTTCCCGGCTATCACTCAGGGAAACTCTCGCATCGAGGAGGAGGCGTCAGGTGCATACAGTTCATACAGTTCATAAAGTTCATAAAACTTAGTTAAGTTAAAAATTAAAAAATGATGATGTGGAAATATATTTCATAATTAATTAAATGCCATTATTAAATAAATTTGATGCTTTGAAGGCACAACAATTGCATTGCCAATGAATATTAGGTTAGAAAATACAACATTTGCCCAATTTAACGTGACTTCCAGTATAAACCACGCCCACTTCCAGTGTTCTATCCGAATACAGATACAGAGGCAGATAATTTTGTTGGTTGAATAGATACAGATACAGATAATGACGTCTCTGAACACCCTTAGTGTGTACATGTCTACATGTATGTGTATGTACATGTGCATTTATGTTTATATATTTAATTCTAGTTCTGTTATGACCAGTAATATTTCTGATGGTACATATATCAAGGCTGTGAGAGAACATGCCCTTGAACATGAGTAACCAGTTAGAAAAGACTGATGAAGCAGCCTTTACAGAAGTGACGTCATTATTCTGAGCATGGCTTTTTTAAAGACTCTTCAAAGACCCAGGCAGTCCAACGTCATGAATAATGATTGTTCTGGATAGTCACCGTTCTCTCTCATTTTAAGGTCTAACCAAAACAGTACAAGATCACAACACTGCTAATAAGGAGTAATAACATACTTATGAGACAGGTGGAACAAAAGCAAAATTTTGGGGGTCTTCATTGGTGAGGAACATATGTAGATGCCCAGGGCAGCACGGTGGTGCAGTGGGTAGCACTGTCGCCTCACCTGGGCCTTTCTGTTTTCATGTTTTCCCTGTGTCCGTGTGGGATTCCTCCGGGTACTCCGGTTTCCTCCCACAGTCCTAAGACATGCAGGTAGGCTAATTGGCAAAGACATGCAGGTAGGCTAATTGGAGACTCTCTCTAAATTGCCCATAGGTATGAGTCTGTGAGCGAATGGTGAGTGAATGGTGTGATAGATTGGCAACCTGTACAGGGTGTATTCCTGCCTCTCGTCCAGTGCACGCTGGGATAGGCTCCAGTACATACATTATACATACCTCCTTTTTAAATTATCATTTTTGAGAAACAAAAGTTTATTTTGTTTAATTTGTATTTATATCAGTATAATTTGTTTGAACATGGAAATGTATTTGTTTTTTCTTATAAGTTCTTTTTTTTGTTACCTCTTCTTACAATAAGGTCTATTAAGGACTGTGTCAGATCCCACTTCAAGCCTGTTTAAAACATGGAAGAATACCATTGAATTCTAATTATTTGTATGATTTTAGCATCCTGATACATTCCCTGGATGCACTACCATAGAAATATACCCTGCAAAGAAATCCAACTGAATTGACCCAAAGTACCATGAACATTTTAAACTAACCTGTAACCACCAAAAATGTTCTAACAATTCTGATTAAGGCACGCAACTGCTAACTAGTCGTGTGTCGTCTGTGAACGATTTGTTCTTTTTGAACAAATTTGTTTTGGTGAATGAATTGTACTGACTCAGCTCCATTTAAAAATGTGTTCATTTGCATCAACTCTCAGTAACTTACCATTCGCTGAAGCTGCAGATACTCCTGTTAAACTATTTTCACCATTGGGCTGTGTACTAGCAATTATCCAGCGGCAGCATTGATCCGCTTGAGCGGGGCGTGCTCTACGAGCCTCTCCTGTCCGTGTGATCAGAAGCAATAGTCCCTAAACTGAAAGCAGTGGCAGTGTTGAAGACGTGAAGGGACCAACCGGATCTGCAATGAGCTACCTACTGTATGCTGTTGCTGGATCCCTACTGCTCTCCCTCACCCAAACGGCTTCATATTGCAATGACAAGCACTTGCCTGTGTTAAAGCTCATAGAACTGCATGATATAATGTAGCCAAAATAAAATGTGAATTAAAGAGTATGTTTTCAGTAGGCATTTCCTAATGGATTCTGTATCAATAAAGCTTCACATTCAATAGAAATTGTCCCACACTGCTAACTAGTGTCCTCTTTTAATAAAATAGCCAATAGATTATATTGTTATAATCAGTCCCTTGTTGGTTGCAAACGATTTTGTAACTTGAGTCACCTATCTTGCTCACTTTTTACTTTAAATGCAGGCTAAATTTTGCGCAAACATCAATGAAAAGCCTAACAATGGTGTATGCTATGTAGAAATTCAGTAGGTGACTTATTTCTGAGCAGTTTTTCATCACGAAAAACAATACCTTATCAAAACGTAAGCAACTGGCATATGCCTACGGTATTTTTTAGTATTTGCACTATGCATTGCAAATACTATTTATGTCATTAAATAAATTATAAGAAATTGCTTGTGTACTATTGTGCTGGAGTGGAAGCCCGTCAGACTGGTCTTTCATTTGTTTCCTTCAATTCTTTCGAAGTTCGAAAGATTCAAATGAACGAGATGAACTGAATGTACTGATGACTAAAATAACTGAAATGAACAAAATGTACGGAAAGACTCAAATGACTGAAATGTACTGAAAGACTCAAATGAAAAGACTCTAAATTAACTGATTGTGCTGAATATAGCCTACTGAAAGATTCAAATGAATGAAACTAACTGAAAGATTTAACTGGTATGAAAACTCGAAAAGCTTACTGAAAAAGAATGACTCAAGGAATGTAGGCATGCTAATGGCTGCTGCGAGCATTACATTACATTATAGGCATTTAGCAGACGCTCTTATCCAGAGCGACGTACAACAAGTGCATAGGTTTCATGATGTAGAGGCGCAAAAGAAACACTAGAGTGAAGTAAGGATCGTAGTGCCAGAAGTGACCACATCGATCAGGACTCCAACCCTGTAGAGTAAGCTTGTCCAGCAAGCAAGAATCCTACCAAGTACAAACTAGCACTGGAATCACACCTAATCATACAAAAACAATCCTGCCAGATACACTAACATAATCAAATTATCCTAGCTAGGTACAGTGAGCTGAACTATAGGCTAGGGAGGGGTGGGGAGAGGTGCAGCCTGAAGAGATGAGTCTTCAGTCTGCGTTTGAAAGTGGTGAGATTCTCTGCTGTTCTGACCATCACGGGGAGGTCATTCCACCGGCGAGGGGCCAGGACAGACAGCAGACGGGAGCGGGAAGTGCAGACGCGAAGAGGGGGAGGTGCCAAGCGTCCAGAGGTGGCAGAACGGAGAGGTCTGGCTGGTGTGTAGGGTCTGATGATCCTCTGAATGTACCCTGGTGCTGACCCCTTAGCTGCCTGGTATGCAAGCACCAAGGACTTAAATTTGATGCGAGCCATAACAGGCAGCCAGTGGGGGTCAGTGAGCAGGGGGGTGACATGGGAATGTCTGTGGAGGTTGTAGACCAGACGCGCTGCAGCATTCTGGATGAGCTGCAGGGGTCTGATGGCGGATGCTGGCAGACCAGCCAGTAACGAGTTGCAGTAGTCCAAGCGGGACAGGACCATCGCTTGAACCAGGAGCTGGGTTGCGTAGGTGGTGAGGAAGGGGCGGATTCTCCGGATGTTGTACAGGAAGAACCTGCACGTTCGACTCACTGCCGTGATGTTCTGGGAGAGGGACAGACTGTTGTCCATCACCACTTCAAGGTTTTTTGCGGTGGGTGATGATGACACCACAGTGTCCCCTAGGGAAATAGAAAAGTCGAGAAGGTTAGAGGATGGAGCAGGGATGAAGATCATCTCCGTCTTGCCTGGGTTCAGCTTAAGATGGTGGTTATCCATCCAGCTCTGGATGTCCCTCAGGCAAGCAGAGATGCGAGCAGAGACCTGAGTGTCAGAGGGCGGGAAGGAGAGAAAGAGTTGGGTGTCATCGGCATAACAATGATAGGACAACCCATGGGCAGAGATTACAGGACCAAGAGATTGGGTGTACAGGGAGAATAGGAGGGGACCAAGGACAGAGCCCTGGGGAACTCCTGTGGCAAGGGGGCGAGGTGCTGATACTGCACCAGCCCAGGTGACTTGGAAGGAGCGACCGGAGAGGTAGGACTCAATCCAGTCTAGTGCGGTGCCACAGATCCCATAGCTGCCAGGGAGGACAGGAGGATGGGGTGGTTAACGGTGTCAAAGGCAGCAGAAAGGTCTAGGAGGATCAGGACAGATGAATGGGAGGCTGCTTGTGCGGCGTGAAGCGACTCATTGACCGAGAGGAGTGCGGTCTCTGTCGAGTGGCCAGGTCTGAAGCCAGACTGATAGGGGTCTAGGAGGTTGTTCAGGGAGAGAAAAGAGGAGAGTTGATTAGAAGCAGCTCGTTCAATTGTTTTGGATAGGAAAGGGAGAAGGGAGACAGGACGGTAGTTCTGGATGACAGAGGGATCCAGAGTGGGCTTTTTCAGCAGTGGGGTGATGTGGGCCAGCTTGAAAGAAGAGGGGAAACATCCAGAAGACAAGGAGGAGTTCACAAGGGAGGTGACATATGGGAGGATGTCAGGTGTGATAGTCTGAAGGAGAGAGGAAGGGATGGGGTCAAGAGCACAGGTGGTAGGGCGGTGGGAGAGTAGGAGCTGGGAAACATCAGAGTCAGTGAGGGGAGAGAAAGTGAAGAAACAAGGGGAGGGAACAGAGATGGGGGAGTGGGGAAGAGTGGTGGTGGACGTGAAGGAGCTGCGGATGTCTGCAATTTTCTCATCGAAGAAAACTGCAAAATCATCTGCAGCGAGGGAGGACTGAGGTGGGGAAGGAGTGCTGAGGAGAGAGGAGAAAATGGAGAACAGCTGATGAGGGTTAGAGGCAGATTTATGAATTTTTGTTTGATAATAATTAATTTTGGCAGAGGTTACAGCGGTAGAAAATGTAGCTAGCATAGACTGGTAGGCAGACAGGTTGGATTGAGCCATGGATTTCCTCCACTTCCTCTCCGCTGCACGTAGGCTGGCCCGGTTGGTTCGGAGGGGGTCAGACATCCACGGACTGGGAGGGGACGAGCGTGCCTGCCTGGAGACTAGAGGACAGAGAGAGTCAAGTGCTGAGGAGAGCGAGGAAGACAGAGTGGAGGATGCAGAGTCAGTGGGAAGGTTGGAGAAGGATTCAAGAGTGGGGAGTGAAGCAGTGACACTGGAAGCGAGAGAGGAGGGAGAGAGGGAGCGAAGATTACGGCGGACGCTCTTATCCAGCAGCGGCGACACAAACAGAAACAGGAAATGCTATGTTTTGCGAAGGAAGTGTTTAGGTTTTTAAAAAATATCACTGGGATGTTTACAATGACGTCAATGGCAACGTTGATGATAATTAGAGATTTTTAAACAGTATTATGAGGGCATACTCACTGCACTTGGTAAAAAAATAAAATTATCACATGGACCATTTCTCTACACAAAATCCAATGAATCTGTATAGCATTCTATTATTTTGCATGTGCTGAGAAACATCCTTGCCCTTAATTATACAGTACGAACAGATCGTAGCAATGAAATTAGTCTTATTTGTAATTCATAATAAACAATTAAATGACGTGTAGGACTTCACAGCAAATGTATGTATTTATGTCAACAACAAAACAGATAATAAAGATAAACAGAAATATTTGAATATAAAATATGCATGCAATCCAAGTTAAAAAATGTAAGAAATAAAGGCAGCCTATGGCAAGATCAACAAACGAAAAATAACAGCCAAGAAAAAAGAATAATAAGGAATTAAGAAAAATGTTTGAAACAAATAAGAACATAAGAAGAAAAATATGTTCTAAGTGGACCCATCTAAATACAACAACAATAATAATAATAATAATAATAATAAGGAGTGAGAATGAATATAGCCTTTATTATTTCAATAGTAGGTAGAACCTTTGACATTGTGAACCGAACTTAACCATGGCAGAAAATAAGAGTAAATAAGGCAGACCGGGGCAAAATCTAACGCTGGGTAAAATGCAACACTGACTTTTCAGGTAGATGCATCAAGCTTGCTTTCAACGACGCATTTCAGGTAAACACGCAGAATTATCCTCCTTGTCTCCAACGAATGCCTGGAGAGTTTAATAAATATTTCGGGAGATATTGCCAGAAGTGCAAGGTAATTATTTTTTACCTGAAGTGTTTACTGCAATGTGTGTGTATGTCAAGGAATCCTGATGTTTGTAATCGTAAACAGTCATTTAGTGACTAATGGATAGTTTTTTGATATAGCAGCTTGCTGGGATTGCTAGCCATGTAAAAGTGACACGGCCCATGGGGTTGTTAGCCTGTTTTCAGTCAACTATTATTTAACCAATTGGTTGGCATTGTTCAACTCCCAGTCTGAGATGAATCTGCATTTACTTAACTCAGTTTTAACTATAGGCAAGGTGGTGACATGCGACATCAAATTTCATCGTGGTGTAATCATAGCCAATGTTGTTTGTATTAAAAATGATCAATCTATCTCATTTTCAGAATAAACCCAAACATGAAATCTGTTAGTTATTTTCCTGCTTTCCCCTATGCTGGCAAAAGTTATTTATTATTATTATTATTATTATTATTATTATTAACACAGCAGAACCAAACCGAAGCATCACGTAGGAGGCGCCCTGCGGTCTGGGAAAATAAATTGAACAACTCAATGACTCGAAATTACGATTAATTTAGATGAACTGACTCAAACATACTGATTCATTTTAATGAATCGAACTTCCAAACACTTTTGGCAACATATTTCTTCCATTCAAATTTCAATACATTTGAACTTTGGATATTTCAACTTTTTTATATTTGAAGATTTTCTTGTCATGGCCTAAAGCATAGTTGTAATTAAGATTTGGATCAAGAAATATCTTTTAAGACTGCGTTCTGAGATTGCTGGCTCCAGGCTATGACATATATCTCTACATCTGCATGTTGCTGTGATCGTGTGTGCAGCACATATTCAGATCATATGTTTGTATAATCTAAAATCTGAAGGCTTTAATCTTGTTAGGCTGTTTACCTTTGTGCCTCTGGAGGAGATGTTGCTTGTGTTTCTGGAGGTTTTGTTCTCTGTTTTCCTTACTTTAGATTGCAGTGAACACATATAACCCCATTAGCGACATACATTCACTTAGCATGATCAAAACCCCTCTGCTTGGATTATGATGATAAAAAAAATTGATAAATACATGAAGTAAAATGTTTCAAATGATTTCTAAAATATCACCTGCTGTGTCTGTCTATTTGCACTTAATGGAAATGATTCATCTTCTAATCATAGAGAAACCCGACAAAGATGAACCTCAGAATCGACCTGATCTGCCAGCTGAACAAGGTATGAACCCAGAATACATAATTACACCTTTTCCATCTCATGATTATAGAATCTCTTTGTTATTAACTCTGCAAAATGGTGAGAGTCAAAGAGAAATGAGTCACACTTTCCATTGAATAGAAATAAATCAATAAATTAATAATAAATAAATAATTGAAGTACTCTACACTGTTCTCTCTAATTGTGTGTTGGCCCCCATCAGCACATTTTCAAGGGGAATACACTTCTGAGGGAGGGTGCATCGTAAATGAAACAAAAACAATTATATCTATTTGTATATGATAAAAGGCATGTGCTAATGCATTGTTTCACAAATACGTGTATTCATTAACAGTCCTTGAAACAGTTTATGTTGAGAAGCCTCCTACTCATAGAAAGACTGCTGTTTCAATGTTCCCTCACTTATGACAAGGCAAAGATCATCTTTATTTTGCTTTCAATTCACAGTTTCGTGTATCTTACCTAATGATATCAGATTCTATGTAATGGACACCCTTACATTCTGTATAACAATAACCTTTATGTGCAGAGCGCCTTTCATACAAGGAAACAAGAAGCTCAGTGTGCTTCACAATCATTATGATGTTTCAACTTACCTTTTTTGCTTACAATGGATGTTCATATGGTAATCACACCCACTGAACATGAGCTGTGGGCTATTGTTGTTCAGAAAGCCAACATAGAAAATGTCTGTTTAATTAATGGCTAACGTAAACATTAGAACTACAAAATGAGTGGCCATTTCTAGGGTTTGAATAACATTAAAATTAATAATTGTTTTAACTTCACTTCTGAAGTCACAAACATTAGAGACTAGCCCCCTTTCCAGAGTTTAACGTCTTCATACATGGATAAAAATGTCTGTGCATTCATTGTTTCTGTCATGGTTCTCTATTTTCTGTTTCTGTTTTTCCTTGTTGGGCCGCCAGATGACGGCACTTCTGTTTTGTGTCCTGCTCGTTCCCCTGTTAATTGTATTATTGCTTTCAATTATTTTAGTAATGTTTCTGATTGTGTCTCGTTGTTCCCACCTGTGTCTTGTTATCCCCTCCTTTTCTGGTTTGATTGTTCTTTGAGTTCATCTGTGTCTTGTTACCTCTGTCTATTTAAGTTCTTTGTCCCCTTGACTCAGGTGCTGGTTCCTTGTGTTTGTCTCCGACTGTATGTACCTGCCCGTTTTTTTCCCCTGCCTGCGGTTCTTTTATGTGTATGCCTGTGTGTTCCACATGCCTGTATTCTGCCTGTCGTGTTCTGTTCTGTGTTTTTTTGTTCTTAAGAATTTTTTTTGTTTGTTGTTTTGCCCTTTGTAGCCTTATCTGTTCCCTGTTTGTGTTTGCCTTTTTTGTTGTAGTAAAGTCTTTCTTTCCATTTACCTCTTGAGTTTTGTGTTTCACTCTGCGCCTGTGTGTTTCACTCTGCGCCTGGGTCCAACTCCCCCGAAACCATGACAGTTTCTTTTAGTTGATTGCAATTTCAGTTAATCCCCTGATAAACCAGAACTCTTACAGGTCTTTGCTGTTCTCTTGTTTGACTCTCTTAATACTCAGGCACCATGTACATTATTCACACACTTCTCCCATGATCATGGTGATGGTGTAGCAGTATTCAAATTCAAAATTCATATTCCAAGTGCTTTATTGGCATGACAGAATTTGCATTTGTATTGCCTAATAATGTCAAGGAACATGTGAAACACCTGTGGATGAACACCTGCAGCTACAAATCAATGATTTCAACGTTAGAAATGTCAGTGTATATATTAATCTGCTTGCACTAGGAAATAATTTTTTTATTATTTTTATTCCATAATTCAGTGCAGTAGCAATGGACTTTTCATAAATTTCAATACTTTCATCACATTTAAGCAGAGCACATGAAAATTGTATTTTCATAAATCATCAACCAATGAATCAATAACTATTTGGATAAATCAACACGTGATAATAGGGACAGGGAGATTTGGTTTCATACCTCTTTCAGACTGTGCTGAATGCTCCTATTATGTTACTACAGTACAAGACAATCCATTTATTCAGTTTTGTTTTCCAGTTGCAGCTGTTTGTGAGACTGGATATAAGTAAGCTGTCAGCTGTGTGTGAGAGTGGGTGTGAGAATAAACCCATTAGTAAAATTGTCTCCTTGGATTGTTGTTTTTACTTGTTTTAAATCTTGCTGATCATGATCATGATCATGTTGAAAATGATGATGGGGATGCTGTTTATATCAGCATGCTCGTCACGTATCAGTGGTTTAAAATATGCAAACCTAAACACAGGGAGTGGCAGAAATTTCTACTTGGAAAGTCACTGGCATTAAGCATTCAACAGCAACATTTTGAACTGTGGATTTTGAAAATTATTTGTTACATCCCATAATGACTGAGTTGGAAAGGGGGGTGGGAGCCCCCTAAGCCCGAGAGAGCCCCCCCGGTACAACCTTTAACAGCCACTGAGCTAAAGAAAGCTGAAAGGTGTATCTAGCTCCACCATTGAGAAGCCTTGTCTGGCTGTATTGCTTCCGGCTGGTCTGCTGACCTGGCTCCATAGCTGTCTTTCGTCGCCTGTCTTCACGCAGTGTCATGGAGATCGACGCTTCTTGATTCAGCGATGAGCCATCAGGCACTCTTCACGGGTCAGTGGTGCAAAACATAGTGGAAGGGAGGCTCGAAAAAAGGAGCACTTGATCTGAATTAAAACAGAGGTGCTCTTGGGTGTCACATGGGTCTGAGCAGACAAAGAGGTGGGTGTGACCTTTTTAACCCTTCACAGTAAGTGGCCCTTGTTAATGATGGTAGAAGGGTTAAATTGGCGTCTCTGTGGCATGCTCCTGCCCCTCTATCCGTGAGTGGTCAATAAGGTCTGGTGGCTGGAATGCCCAGAGATCTCCAGCGCCTGAAAACTCAATGACATTACATTGCATTAGAATTGTTCAGCAGATGCTCTTGTCCGCAGCAACATACAGTAGTGGACAACATCTGTATTATTTGCAGTAATACAAAGATGCAGGATCACCAAGAAGGCACTGAGGCCGATTTGGGGGAGGCCGACTTTGGGGTGGGATATGATGTCAGACATGTGGAAATGGAGAAAAGAGTGTGTAGTTAGCTGCTGCAAATTAGAGTCCCGTTTCAGAGTGCACCTTTCTCTGTCTGACAGATGATGTGTATGTGTTGTGAGTATATGTAGTGCAAGGGGCGCAACTTTAGTGTGAATACTGGGGGAGGTTGAAATGCATAGACCCCGAGAAATGATAAAGGCCTCACACTTGCCAACATTCTTGTTAGCTACAATTGCAACTGAAAGGAATAGCCTATTATTTTGGAACTAATATCAGATGCACAACTGTGAACGTAATATTTAGAAATTTTTTATTTATGTATGAATTATATGTACTTATACATGGCTTTACATTTAAGACTGAATTAGCTAACTTTTTTTATAAAGATAATGGGGAATGGGCTGGCTTATTTGGTATCAATCACAAAAAGAGCTGCTAAGAGAGAAATCCAGCACCATATACTATGTTTATATCCTCAAATTCTGCATTCTAAAACAAAAAAAAAAGTCAGCCCAAGCTCTTGTTTTCAAAACAGAGTGGTTCACAATGTGAACCAATAAAAGAGATTGGCCAGTTCACATCATGAACCAATCACCGATGAGATTGACCAAGTGTCTGTGAACCAGCTCTTGCATCGCCAATGTTATCTAATGGCAAAAAGTAGAAAATATAATTGGATAGAGCTCACTCTAAAACTAGAATAAACCTTGGAGCACAATTCAGAAGGTGGCCGAGAGCTTTGAGAGCACATGGGGTTGAACAGGTGCAGAACCAGAAGTGTCTTCACAAATTTGCGACCTTTGAGGAAGTTGCCTACGGCAGCTGTGAATAAGTACAGTGAATAAATTTTGAGATATTGCCACTTAAATGAGACTAGTAAGAAAATTTCCCTAGTAGGTCAAAGTACTGTTAATAGGGTTAAAGTCTAACTATTCATTGTGTTCCTTCAGATTATGTGGGTAATATGTTTATAGGAGTATCATGGAACACTTCATTTTATTGTGGTTTTTGGGCAGCATTATTTCATCTCGCCCGGCAAAATGGCCTGCATGTCACGTCTCCAGTAGTCAATGATCAGTCACTGCCTGTTTCTCGGTGTTTGTTCTCTGCTCTGTTCTGTTAATTCCCTGTGTTTCGTGCCTTGTGGTTGTTATTAGTTGCAGTAATTGGATAATTCTTTTCACAATCCTCACGTATCTGCTCATTGTGAGTAATTGTACGTTACATGCAGTGTTAGGGCTCAAAGAGAGGAGTTAGGAACTGGGTGCAGAATCTTTACTGAGGCTTTCAACAAGCAAGAACAAAACAATAAACAAGGCAACACAGGAGGATAAGATACACAACTAGACACAGGGTGACTAGCAGCTAGGACTGACATATAGAGACACAAAGACCAAGCATGGAACTGAGGAAAACCAGGAACTTAAATACACAGTACAACACATGCAGACATCAGCCTAACAAATATTTTTTATTGTAAGCACACAAAGTACCGCTAGACAGACCTTACTTTACACAGCTTAAACTATAACATTATTCAAAAGGAAATCCAAAGAAAGAAAATTGTGAAGGTTATCTAAAGGGGATACAATGACTGTACGTGCCTGCTAATCTACTCCTGCCTAATACGTTTGCACTACAAGTGTCTGTGAACCTAGTTTCTTTGCCCATGGGCATTGGCAGAATAATAAAAATCATTTCTGAGATTTTTAAGTTCACCTGGGCCTCTCGTTAAGGCAATTATCCCTTTACTTTAAATTCTACTTGTTTGTTCCAGCCATTAACACTAATGGATTCTCCTGGAATGATATTAAATATTCCATCTCAGAGTGAGGAAAGCATTTCACATCTCTCCTTTTCTTAAAGAACGAAATATGAAGGATAGACTGCAGTTGCCATGAAACACAACTAATGGCTACATAATGTTCAAGGTATTGTTAAAATCCAAAAGTGCTTTTTCTTTTCAGTTTACCACACTCTGTTGATAGAAAATTTGATTTGAACTGAAAGGATGGGGCTGTGTATGTGTGTGCAAATGCATCTTACCTCTTAGTGTTGATGATAAATTGAGGCCACACAAACTCCATAATGGGCGGAGTTGTTTTCAATGGCTCAAATGAACGAATCAAAAACTTTTCCCTGCATATCAAAGCACTATGATTTGAGTAACTGAGAACATGATGTGGCATGACAGGAAAATATGACATCAATGACAGAAGAAAATATCTCATCAGCAAGAGCCAATATTCACTCTAGAAGGACAAAAGGGGACCCAAATAAATAGACCATGTAGGCTCAGGGCTACAACTTCTGATAAAGCAGTCTGAAGTCCAAACATGACTTCAGTTGATGTCATGGTGGTAAAACAAACTTTTTACTAACCATTGAATAAATTCTGTACTTACAAGGGACCTGAAAACCTGGAAATTCACAGATAATGCATTGCATGCAGACATATTCAAATTGGGCAATGATATCCTGAATATTTTCTCTCATTGGTAAGTCATGGGACTCCCATGATGCATTGATAAAGTTGTTTCACTACTATCCTGTATGAATTTCACTGCCAATAGCAGTTTCTCCTGCTGACACACAAACACATCAATTTGTCTCTGCTTGCACTTAACTGACTCAGCAACATTGATAGACTAATTCATTGATTGCTATCAAAAATAAAATGGAACCTTACAATTTGATGATTGGCATCTCTCTGCCTTTCACCATTTGAGAGCATAGTAGGAGCCTAAGGGGTGGGTTTGCTGCATGCCAGAATATATTACATTTTTATATTTTACTTAATAATATGTGCTTGTTTACCAGTTGGTAAACCACCAAAGTGACATGAACAAGTGCAGGCCAACTAGTTAGGATTGTATTTCTCATTTATTGTAATTTAGATTCAGTTGTGTTTACTTCTAGCTATTGTACAGTTTCTGGAAATAGTTGCATTATTTATGTTGCTTGTAAATATTCATGTGAAAAGATTCATAAATCATTTTCTGTCAAATACACAGCTAATTTAAGCCACACCCACTTCTGATTTTCTATCTGCATACCCCTAGTAAGCTAGAACAAGGAGATCCACAGTCAGACATCTGCAGGCGAAGTCTCTGGGGCCTCGTAAAGCTGGTATAGTTGCATGAATAAAAATTCTGAACATGTCCTAGCCTAGCATTTTACATCCTTCCATCTGTCTACATTTCTAAGCTATCACCACTACACATGAGGTGGTTTGTCTCTGTTTTGTGGTTCTGGAATCTGCATTCTCCCATTTACTCAGTTCTGGAGCCAAAACCAACGAGAATTAACAAATTAATCAAAATGGAACATTAGTCAATAATACAACCCAAACAATAAGTGCAGCAATAGAAAGCTTAAGAGGATTCAAATTTGTACAAAACTGGAAAATATTTGAATGGAAATGAGTAGTCATCCAAGTAAAATTTGATATCAAATCAAATTGAGCCCCATTCATTTTTGGAATCTTGTGTTCATGACCAATTTCATTAATCAAGCTTAAATTCTGATTATATAGAGGGAAAATAATTGGTTACTCAAATAAATTACTAAAAGAGGTGCTGTCCTTGCACTGAAAAAATATACAGTGAGCACTGTAATGTTTGGGACAAATACATATTTTCTCTAGAACAATTTACAAGTGGTTAAAGTACATACTCTCAAGTTTTTTAAGGGTTTTTTTTTACAATCTAGGTTCACCATGCAGAAATTACAGTACTTTTCTACATAGCCCTCGATTTCTGAGCACCATAATGTTTAGGATATAATTAATGTTGTGTAAATGAAAGTACTCATGTTTAGTACTTTGCACATCCTTTACATGAGCTGACTGCTTGAAGACTGTGACTTGTACTGTCGCTGCACTGCAGCCATAAAAAACTCCTTAATTGCTTTAGCACTATGTTTGGGATCATTGTCCTGCTGTATGATGAAGCACTGTCTAATGAGTTTGGAGGCATTTGGTTTAACCTGAGCAGATAAAATACTTCTGTATACCTCAGAATTCATTCTGCTCCTGCTGTCAGCTCTTACATCATCAATGAAGACTAGTGAGTCAGTATCTATTACAGCCATGCATGTCCAAACCATAACAATGCCACCACCAGGCTTCACAGATGAGTTTTGGTGTTTTGGATCTTGGACTGTTTCTTTTGGCCTCCACACTTTGCTCTTGCCATCACTCTGTTACAAATTAAGCTTGGTCTCTGTCCACAAGACCTTTTTCCAGAACTCCACAGGCTCTTTTATGTACTTCTTGGCAAACTGTAACCTGAACATCCTGATTTTGCAGCTAATTAGTGGTTTGCATCTTGCAGCATAACATTTGTAGTGCTGTTTGTGAAGTAATCACTGACGCATCCACACCTGTCTCCCAAAGAGTGTTTCTGAACTGTCAGACAGGTTTTGGGGGGTTTTTCTTCACTATGATAATTCTTCAAGCATCAACTGTAGTGGTCTTGCTTGACCTAACGGGTCCATTGCAAATACTGAGCTCACCAGTGCACTGTTTCTCCTTAGTAATGTTCCAAACAGTTTTGGTAAGCATAAGGTTTGGCCTATGTCTCTGACTGTTTTTTCTTATTTCTCAGCCTCATAATGGCTTCCTTGACTTTTATTGGCATAAGTCTGGTCCTCATGTTGACAAATGCCAATAACAGACTCCAACGACAATCAAACACCTAGAATCAAGATTGGATACTAAAAGCTTTCTTATACCTGCACTAAGGAAGCAATTGAACAGACCAGGCTAATCAGAAATCCTGAATCCATTTGTCCCCAGCATTATGGTGTCCTGAAATGGGGGGACTATGTATAAAAAGTGCTGTAATTTCCACATGTTGAAATCAAATTGTATAAAATTACCCTTTGATAAAAACAGACAATCTGCAATTTAATCAAGTGAATGGTCTGATTACAAATCTAAAATTATGGAGTACAGAGCCAGGTCAAAAAAAAATATGTCTTTGACCCGGACATTATGGAGCTCACTGTGTACCCATGAGAAATGCAAGGTATATAATTACTTTTCGTCTCCATCTTACACAGTCAATAGAAGAAACCTTCACCATGCACCTTTTTCATTCATTTTATTTTACTGTGTGACTCAGACAATAAAAAGTATGATACAGTACCTTGAACCTGTATTGGTTTCTTTTTTTGTAGTGGACAGCACTTCTCTTAACCAATGCTACATTTGCCACATTTCAATAGAATTTCATGGAATAGACAGCTATGACCCTTGGTATGCACTGATTTTAGTTTTGATTATAATTATTCATTTTTATAGCATTGTTCATGTTTCTCTAATGTAAGAATTTAGTGTTTTACATAACCCTGGAACAAGTTTAACTTAAAAAAAAAAAACATTTTTATTTATTATTAACTAATAATAATAATAATAATAATAATTACAACAGCAATAATAATAACAATACTACAAATTGTTATTATTATTGCTATTATACTATTTATTATAATTATTTGTTTTTTTGTGAAATGGGTTGGTTGGACAATAGTGCAAACTAGGACTACATAGCCATTTGTAACAATCCTTAATGTGCCTACCAGAATGGACTAGGAGAAAACTGCTTGCCATTTTATTGATGCAGGCACTTTCTGGTATACTTCATCATTTACTAGGAGTACACACAGATGCCTTTTAATTATGTAATGTAATATAATAATTATGGAGTGGTTCCACATTAACATTCTCACTCCAACACTGAAAAATCACATTTTGTCAGGAATGGGGGAAAATACAATAGAAATAATACTGTTGTGATGTCACCATACTGGTATAAAACAGAGAGGAGCTCCGACAAACATCAAATACCTTGATAACAACCAGCAGAGCAACATGGAAAATTATAAATAGCTGTAAAGTACCCACCAATCTCTGTTGTCATTGTTGCTAACATACTACTGACTGGTGATGCTTTTCCCTGTTTTCTACCAGTGAGTCGATGTTTCTGTTGCCATATCCTTATTTTATCATCCCTACCTTGGGATATGTATCCTGAATGAGTCTCTTGTTTTATCTAAAGATGAAAAACTGCTTTGTACATTTATTTAACTCATGAACAACCAACTGATTTGTATAGCCTAATCCATTAACAGCCAGTAGATTTTTTTTATCCCTATGCTTAGTCCCTATAGTAATAATTGAAATTCTAGGCTCTGGTGCCAACTCCTTGTGCCAGCTGCTGAACAGATCTAGCCTCTTGTCCCAGCTTGGGTATTGTTTTCTTACCTGCCTCTTATCTGCCAAACTGCATATTCATTTACTGTCATTTGGCAAGTCTATCGATTTTTGCCTCAAATAATTTTCTCTACATTAAAATGATTTCCCTTGATTTTCCCAGTATAAATCTATTGTAAACAGTAGTAGTTAGTGGTAGTAGTTAAGGTGAGACCAGGCTGCAGTTAGTAATGGGAGCTAACTAAATTAAACCATCTATTTTTTATTTTTTGGTACAGATTCAATGGAAAAAATTTTTTTTGGAAAGGTTCCTTAGAAGATTCCAAGATTCTTCTTGCAGTACAAATCCATTATATCAACATAACAAATACCCTATAAGTGTACAGATGAAGGAAAGACATAATAACCAAGAAACTTGACCAGAAAGCACTGCCACTGTATCTATATCAGTAAATACCCAGATTTATATATCAAGATTATATTTCTGTATGACAAGCATATGTGGACTTGTTTGCATCCCCAAGCTTTATTCTACCGTAAAAAGAAAATGTAGTTGTTCAAAATCCTGTTTTGTTGGTCATGTCATCTTTTCGTTTCCCACCCCCTTTCACATTAGAGCTGCAGTCATTTTATTCCAAGTCTGAAAAAAGTATGTGAGATGGTCTTGGGGAACTGCTCACATGGTGAAAATGACATTTTATAAAAATGTATTTTCTTAATGTTTTTGAAAATAACACACTGCTGCAGGCTCAGAGCTGCTTCTGTCCACACGGCCTGCACTCTTCACTGTGCCTCTCACTGTTTAAATCTCTGCTAAGACGTGTAGGGACCAACAGCCAGCTGACGGTCCTTACACAATGACAATGCTGTATGTGCAGCATTCTTAATCTTCATCACACAGCACACATCACAGGTGTTCTGTAATGTATAAATTATATTATTAAACGTGTGGCTAATTTTATGTTGCGTAAATGTGAAAATCTGAGTCAAAATAATCTATCCAAGAACATCCTTCAGGTTATCTATTAAATTGTATCTTCACTGATTGTGCCTACAAACTGTTTCTAGTCATTGGTAGGGCTGGGCATTTTCTAAAGGCTGATTGTACTGTAATTTCCCCCCAGTATAAATGGATGAATAATGTCCCCCCTATTCACCTGAGATGATATGCGGTTAGTAGGTGGGGTCTAAGAGGCTGCCATGCACCCCCTACTGTACGTGGGTGCTAACACTTTTGTCATGGCTGAGATGGTATCCCCACTTTAGACAGAAATTGATTGTCTTATTTCAGCCCTTTGGTGCATAGATATAAGGAATTCAAATAATTCAGTAGGTACATTCAGGAACGATCCACACTTAATATCTTTAACTAAAATGAGGCTAAACGATTCTAACACTTCCAAATAATGAGTTGATCAGTGAAATGCTGATGGAGGTCCCATATACCCAATTCTACTGGTCAACAAGCCAAATAGAGAGGGACTACCAATCACAGCCTCTATTTTCATCCTGTCGCAGTTTCAACATTAAATCAGGATTTATACAGTTTTCTCCATTCATAAATGCTGTATATGTAGTGAACTCCATCATGTTTGGGACACTATTGATTCTATTTTAAATATGTAATCAAACAATTCACATCTTTATTTAAAGGGTATTCACTTGGTTTCACCATGTAGAAATTAGATGATACATACATACCAACCCACCCCCTCCCCCCACCCCTTTTCAGGCCACCATAATATTTGGGAAATATTAATGTTATGTAAATGAAACTAGTCACGTTTAGTACTTTGTCACATCCTTTGCATGCAGTGACTGCCTGGAATCTGTGACCCATAGACATCACCAGGTGTTGAGAATCTTCTCTGGTGGTGCTCTGCTAGGCATTTACTGCAGCCATCTTCAGCTCCTGCATATTTCGGTGTCTAGTTTTCTCTTCAGCATAAGAAACACATTTCATTGGATTCAGTTCAGCTTATCCAGTCAAGAATTTTCCAATGTATATATGTACAGATGGGCGACAAATTAAAGGAAAAACATGAATAAATGAGTGGAGAAACCTAACGAATGCATATGCTTCCATACAGGTGTACTGCATGATACAGTTAAGCTAAGCAATTAACATCCTATCATGCTCTATGGCATGTATAAAAATGCTAAGCAGGCCCAGTTGACCTCGATTTTGGATCAAGATGGCAAGAGGAAAAGATCTAACCTTGAAAGAGGGTTCATTATTGGGGCATGGATGGCAGGAGCTTCAGTCACAAAGACTGCTCAACTGGCTAGTGTTTCAATAGGAACAGTGACTAACGTGTCATCTGCATTTAGATATATGATAAAGACATCAGTAAATTGGGTCAGAAATTGTGGTTGAAAGTACACACGATTTACCACAATGCTCATACATTAGTGTAATATGTAAGGCGAACACATTTGAGAGTTCAGTGGTGGAAAAAACCATGGGCACTGGTCTACAGAGATGTTGAAAAAAGTGATATGGTCAGATGAGTCATCCTTCATCATACTCTCTACAAGTGGATGAGTGCATGTGTGGCATACACCAAGAGAACGGTACCAGCTTGAATGCTTGACTCCTACAGTGAAGGGGGTCTGTTATGCTGTGGGGGCATTTTCCTGGTATGGTTTGGGTTCACTTTTCCCCATTGAAGAAAAGGTCACTGCAAATCAATACAAAGTAATTATGAGTGATCACCTTTATTCTATGACAAAACATTTCTATCCTGATAGGAGTGGTCTCTTCCAGCATGACAATGCTCCCATCCACAGGGCACGAGGGGTCACTGTATTTGATGAGTATGAAAATGATGTGAATCACATGCTATGGTACGGTGGCTCTGAAGTGCAAAACACAAAAACAAAAACTTTCGGCCCAGAGGTGCAGATGCAACATACAAAGACAAAAAGGAGTGGCCCTGAGGTGCAGATTCAACATACAAAAACAAAAACATGCAGCCCTGAAGTGAAAAACACAAATACAAAAAGAAAATGCAAAAACAAAACTTTCAGCCCTGAAGTGCAAAACACAAATACAATAAGAAAATGCAAAAACAAAAAGGAGCAGCCCTGAGGTGCAAAACACAAACATACAAAAACTAGCAGCCCTGAGGTGCAAAACACAAACATACAAAACATGCACTTCAGGGCTACTAGTTTTTGTTTTGTATGTTGCATCTGCACCTCAGGGCTTCTAATTTTTGTATGTTTGTGTTTTGCACCTCAGGGCTGCTCTTTTTTGTTTTTGCATTTTCTTTTGGTATTTGTGTTTTGGACCTCAGGGCTGCTCCTTTTTGTTTTTGCATTTTCTTTTCGTATTTGTGTTTTGCACTTCAGGGCTGCACGTTTTTGTTTTTGTATGTTGCATCTGCACCTCAGGGCCGAAAGTTTTTGTTTTTGCGTTTTCTTTTTGTCTTTGTGTTTTGCACTTCAGAGCCACCGTACTATGGCCTTCGCAGTCACCAGATCTCAACCAAATTGAACACTTATGGGAGATTTTGGACCAACATCTTAAGACAGCGCTTTCCACTATCATCATCAAAATACTAAATGAGGAAATATCTTTTGGAAGAACGGTGTTCCATTCCTCCAGTAGAGTTACAGAGACTTGTAGAAGCTGTTTCCCTTCATTTGTCACCCATCTGTATGTTGCCATGTGTAAAGATGGAATGGCATTGAACAGACCACGACTTGTGCTGGAGGTGAAACATAAACCAAATAAATTATAGGGAAGGAATAAAAATATATTTCAGGTTTGTTTTCAGTTCTGTTTTTGAGTAGAACAGAGTGAGATCTTTATTTGATGGCAGTCAGCTGCTCAAACAAAGCAAATCTCTTTCTTAAAAACTGAGAGTAGGATACTCTCTTCGAAGGTTTAACATTCGGTCACAAAATGATATGAGTTTGATTCACAAGCATGTCCCATATAATGACCCAACAGTCCTGAGTGCTTGTGTCTTTCTGTGATATCTCATCTTCAGATATAATAGTCAGATGTCTCACCCAGGCTAGTTTCAGATATTATCAGATATTTTTAATTTTCTTTGTCATTTTTTTCTCATACATCAATTCATTTCCAGTGCCTAATCTCACTGACTAATCCCCTTCATCCCAGGGGCATGCTACAGCTAACTTGTTCCGCCTTGTGTGTTTGTTGGGCTGTTGTTAGCACCGGCACAGCCAATATTTAATCCTAGGCCATAGGGTGCCTCATCACATTTAAACTACTTCAGTAGCAAGGGATTGTCCGCAAACTGCTGTGCATGTCAGCTGACCAAGGTATTTTCAGTGCTCTTGCCTGAAAGTATGACCTGAATCATGCGGGTTTTAGCCTACAGACAGAAATTCAGTATTCAGAAGTGCGCAAACGCTCTCCTCCGCCGAGATGTCCCACATGTTGAGGAACAGGAAGCAACCTCCTGCTCTCCCTTAATCTGACGCGCTCACCAGCGTCACAACCTCTAATCTGCTGACAGGTGTGACAGCAACAAGAGTGTTTCTTTCCAGCCTAAGTCTGCTCCAACCCATCGGACCCTTCGTCATTATCAGACATTTGCTAAGTGAGGCACACCAGTTCATCTCGCTCGTTAGAGAGAAGAAAGTGATGAGGGATTACCGCCATTTTCTTGCTGCAACACCACACTCCACCTCCTATGCCACCTCTCCTGGCCTTGAGGTGAGTGTTATATCTGCACACAGCCAAGACCCATCACCAGGGCTCAGTCTTGGGGGAGGCAGATGAGCTGACATGAACTGGGTGCAATTGAGTTATTTGTATATTTTTGACAGTCTTATATTGTATTTGTGCAGCACTGATGTGGAGGGCACATAACAATTGTGGCAGCCAAAAGGGCAATGGTGCTTTCTCTGGGCAGTAGGCAGATGCTAAATTAGTTTTTTGCATTCTGTGTGGGCGGGCCCAACCCTATAAGGTCCATCCATAACAATGAGACCAATACAGCCTACACACCTTGACCAGCTAGAATGGTCCAGCCAGCACATGTGTGGGAAAAAGATAAGATATGACACACAATTTAAAAAAAACAAAAAATGATAAAAAGCCATACATTTGCGGAGTTGGTTCGAACTATGGCAAATAAATGGTTACTGCTTGCAAAATCCGATATCTTCTGTAATTGTAGACTGCTAATTTGAAGTGTGAGTCTGTGCATTATATAGGGATTTGTGAATTGAAAAGACAGCTGTCATTTGTTTGTACTGTCAGTTTAGGAAAGGATCGTACTGTTCCCAAGCACAGACCCCCACTGTCTGAGACATGAAAGGAAGTGTTTCAGCGAGTCAGGCAAAGTGGCAGCCGACAGGTGCCTTGAGTAATTTGACACATTTGGCAGTATGTGAAACACATACAGAGCTACCTGAAGTAGTCATATTTCAAGCAGTTATGGTGGAAAATGCATTGAATGCTAAAGTAATTTTTATTATTATTATTATTGTTATTATTATTATTATTATTATTATTATTAATAATAACAACAATAATAATATGAAAAATAAGAAGAAATGCTTTTCACTCAGTTTTATTTATTTTATTTAATCTTTATTTAAACAGGTCACTTGAGACAGAAGTCTCACTTGCAAGAAAGCCCTGTGTACATTCATAGAATGGAAATAAAACAAAATAACATGACTAAGATACAGTAATAAAAATGGTACAATTGCATGAAACTGTAAACACAAATGGCAGTAACTTGAGTAAAACAGCAAATAAAATTGCAAAAAAAAAAAATCATAATTTCAATCGTTTATAAAACCACAAACTGACATACATGAAATAAGTAAAACAAGTACACACATCCAAGATCAATTCCTGGACAAGTACAAATAAATGGCACTAACTTCTCCAGCTGAAGTGATAAAGACTTCTTGTTAGACTTCAACTCTGTATTGGGGTGTATGACACCTCTGAAAACCTTCTGTTTACCTGCATTCATCTTGCACAGTCATTTTGGCCCCAAAAGGGATGACACAAAACTGTTGTTTTTTAGAGAATTCTACAGCACCCCCCTCCCTCCCTCTCCAAGGCCCAACCCTGCATATTCATCACTGTCACCGTAGATAAATTGCTCAGAATAAACGTGGTAAACACTAATGACAGCATTCATCAAAACCCAGAACTGCACCATATTGAGCGGGTGGCCAAGCCTGCTCTCTGCCAGGTGGGCAGGTATAAACAGAGATCAGCTTATTAATGCCGAGAGACGGAACAGTGGGAGAGGGAGTTAGCAAGCTAGTAACCAAATCAAAGCTTAAAGTCCTTATTCTTACCTTTCTTGCTGATATTAGCTTTACATTCTTGGGGTCACATAAGAAATCACTTCCATTTCCATTGATGCTCATTGAATATATGGTGTCAGTTTTTTGTTCACCCTGTGTGTTCGTGTGAGTGTGTGCGTGTCTGTGTGTCTGTGTGAGCGTGTGCAGCTCATTTACTTTCCCCTGTCAGGCCGCAAGGAGACCAGAACTTGATGTGATGCATCTCCACAAACTACACGATTTCCATAAACACTCAATAGCCCAGAGTCCAATTTCAGTGACAGAACAGTGTCACCAGAGCTTCAAACGGGTTATAACTAATGTGTTTGTGGGAAGGGAGCAGTCTTTCATGGCCAGTGCTGATCAATCGATTTTTTGGCGGTGTGTAGTGTTTGTGTGGATCTGTATCAGTGCCTGTGTGTGTGTGTACATGTCTGTTTTTTTTTCTTTGGGGGATGGGGGTTACAGTATCTTCACAAAATCTCTAAACCCATGAATTCATCAGTGTTAAGATGCTGATTATGCATGTGTACATGTGGGCACGTACAGTGAGCTCTATAATGTTTGAGACAAAGTCATATTTTCTTAATTTGGCTCTGTACTCCACAATTTTAGATTTGTAATTTGTAAAACAATTCACATGTTCAAATGCAGAGTCACAATTCTTGTTAAATGGTATTTTCATACATTTTGGTTTCACCATGTAGAAGTCACAGCACATTTTATACATAGTCCCCCTATTTCAGGACACCATAATGTTTGGGACAAATGGCTTCACGGGTGTTTCTGATTAGTCAGGTTGTGTTTAATTTTTAGTGCTGACAGCTTTCATAATCCAGTCTTGATTCTTTTGATTGCCTTTGTAGCCTGTTATTGGTGCTTGTCAACATTTGGACCAGATTTGTACCAGTGAAAGTCAAGAAAGCCATCATGAGAAGTAAGGAAAAAAAGTCTGAGATATAAAGCAAACCTTAGGCTCATCAATATCAACTGCTTGGAACATTATGAAAAAGAAAGAGAGCGCTCGTGAGATCAGTCATCACAAAGGGCCTGGTAGGCCAAAGAAGACATCTACAGTTGATGAAGAATTCTCATCATAATACAGGAAAAATCCCCAAGCAACATTCTTACAGATAAGAAACACTCTTCCAGAGGCATATGAGGATGTGTTACGGACTACTGTCGACAGAGATGTCACAAACGGAACAACAGAGGCTGCACTGCAATATGCAAACCACTAGTTAGATGTAAAAAAAAACAGGAAGGCCAGGTTACAGTTTAAGAAGCACCGAAATGAGCCTGCATAGTTCTGGAAAAAGGTCTTGTGGATAGATGAGACCAAGATTCACTTGTATCAGTGTGAAGGCAAGAGCAAAGTGTTGAGGCCAAAGGAACTGCCCAAGATTAAGCACCACTCCCCCCCCCCCCCCCCCCCCCCCCTTCACCTGTGAAATATGGTGTTGGGGGTGCTGTGGTTTGGGCATGCATGGCTGCCACATCTACTGGCTCACTTGTCTTCATTGATGATGTAACTGCTGATAGCAGCAGCATTAGAAGCAGAAGTGCACAGAGAATCTTATCTAGTAAAGTTCTAGAATATGCCTCTAAAATCATTTGACAGCGTTTCATCCTACAGTAAGCAAGCAACAAAGGAGTTTTTCAAAGCCAAAAACTGGAAAAATTTTGACTGAAAAGTAATTCCCCTGATCTGAATCCAACTGAATATGCATTTTATATGCTGAAGAGAAAATTTAAAGCAACTAGCCGTAGTTGCTTTAAACTAGGAGCTGAAGATGGCCAGGTTACAGTTTGCTAAGTAGAACCTAAAAGAACCTGCAGAGTTATTAAAAAAGGGTATTGTGTATTGAAGTGTGGAGGTCAAAAGGAACTGCCCTGGATCGAAAGCACCCCTCCATCTGTGAAAAATAGTTGTGGGGGTGTTATGGATTGGGCATGACACAGGTACTGGCTCACTTGTCTTCATTGATAAAGTAAGAGCTGATTGCGGCAGCAGAATGAATGTTGAAGTGTACAGAAGCATCTTATCTGCAATCCTACCGATTGCCTCCAAATTATTTGGACAATGCTTCGTCCTACAGCAAGATAATGATCCCAACCACTGGTAATGCAACAAAGGTGTTTTTCAAAGTAAAAAACTGGACAATTCTTGACTAAGTCATTCACCCTGAATCCAAATGAACATGTGTTTCATACGCTAAAGTGAAAACTTAAGACAACTAGCCCCCAAAACAAGTAGGAGCAGAAGATGGCTGCAGTACAGGCCTGTCAGAGCATCACCAGAGAAGGTACTCAGCACGTGGTGCTGTTTATGGGTCGCAAACCTCAAGCAGTCATTGCATGCAAAGGATATTCAACAGTTGATTAAACCTGACAACTTTCATTTACATGACATCAATATGTCCCAATTATGCTGTACAAAAATGGGGGACTATGTATAAAAAGTGTTGTAATTTCTACATGGTTAAACCAAAATGCATAGAAATTCACTTTAACAAAGCTAAGAATCTCCACTTTAACCATGTGTGTTTTATTGCAAATTTAAAATGTCTTTGTACCAAACATTATGGAGCTCACTCTACGTGTATGTGCTTGCATAAAGGTGGATATTTATGCATGGATGATTGACAACACTAGTGCCTGTGACAGGTTCAGACTGAATTTTCTGGCATTTGCAAAATATCTTTAGTTGAATTATGAAAGGTCAAAGTGCAAGGATAAAGCAAGTGGTACATCTGAGATCTGAGAGAGAAAACCTCCCAAAGTCAACTCAAGTTGTATACATTGTCAAGAAATACATCTGGGAAAATATATATTTTTTAAAACACAACAAAACCTGTGTCAAATGCACGTCTAATTCAAATTATTACACTCAGAAAACCGTAATGAAATACAGTAATGCACAGTAATGTATATGAAACTGCTATTTGGGTTTACAACCATTACATAATGCATATACACAAAAGACAGGGCTGTAAATTTGGTGATTTGTGTTCCTCTATTGGTTGTGAGTGCGGGAAAAGCACGGAGGAGTTTGAATTACAGCAGGAGGGTTGACACTCTCAGTCGAATCGATACCCGAGTGATGGGTTTGACATCTTCATGGCAGCACTCAAGGCCTTGGGTCTCATTCTTCCTGAGTGACGTGGTCTTAAAAATGGATGATCGCACGTTTGTTGATGAAAATGGACTAATCAAGTAAATCTGCCACATGAATATTTCCTCTAAGTGGGATTTAAGTCCTGTGTATAACTTGCTAAACATATGCGCTGCTGGGAAAGATTTACGAGCCGCGTGGTGAACCGAGAGAGCATTGTATCGACTTGTTTTTGCCTTTCAGCCACAACCTTTTAAGCTAGTGATCGGTTTACAGGTATTAATTCCCTGTATTTAATGCTACATGCTTTTAAAGCTCTGCCTCATGAACTAAATATTGCACCAACACCTAATTTATAAAAACAAATTCCCCTTCAATGCCATGTTGACATCAGATGGCAGTGCCTATTCTGTGTGTGTGTGTGTGTGAGAGAGAGAGATTGCACAGTATGACTAAGCGAGCAAGTAGAGAGTATTTGTAATATCAAATATTACAAATACTGCACACAAAAAGATGTGCAGTTATGATTACATTAATTAATCCATTAATTACTACATTTTCCTCCATTGAAATATATGGACATATGAAATATTTGCATTAGGAATGCATTAGGAACTGTTATGACAACTAACACAGATGCAACACTAAATAATTCTATAGGCTACTATAGGATATATAAGATTTTGATATGTTTGAAACTATACTACCAGCAGGCACCCCATCTAATTAGTGGGTTTGGGTACTTCTGCCACACCCATTGCTAACAGGTACATACAATCCAGCATACCGCCATGCAATCTCCACAGACAAACATTGGCAGTAGAATGGGTTGTAATTGCCTGTCCTCGGTTGCAACACTCACTACTGAGTTCCAGACTGCCTCTGGAAGCAATGTCAGCATAAGAAGTGTTCGTCCAGAGCTTCATAAAATGGGTTTCCATGGGCGAGCAGCTGTACACAAGCCTAAGATCACGACATGCGCAATGTTAAGCGTTGGCTGGCTTTGGCAATGTCAAGTGGTGTAAAGCACATTGCCATTGGACTCTAGAGCAGTAGAGACGTGTTCTCTGGAATGATGAATTATGCTTATGCTATCTGGCAGCCTGACGGACGAATCTGGGTTTGGCAAATGCTGGGAGAGCACTGCCTGCCCGAATGCAAACTAAAGTTTGGTGAAAGGGGAATAATTGTCTGGGGCTGTTTTTCATGGTTTGGGCTAGGCCACTTAGTTCCAGCTGAAGAAAATATTAATGCTACATAATACAATTACATTCCAGAGAATTGTGTGCTTCCAACTTTGGGGAAGGCCCTTTTCTGTTTCAGCATGAAAGCACAAAGCAAGGTCCATAAAGGTGGTTTGCCTAGTTTGGTGTGGCCTGCAGAGCCTTGACCTCAACCCCATTGAATATCTTTTATTTGAATACCTAAAATTGTAATTCCTTTTGTTTTGTAAAATTACAATTTATTCTAAAGTTTGAGCAAATATTTTAATTACAGATCATCATACTGTATACTGGTATTCTCTAAAAAAAACACCATCTGTCATGTCACTGTTCTGACCATATTTTTACCCCCAACTTACGTACCAAAACATAATCGGAAACTGCAAAAACAGAAATTTATCAGCACAGCAACATTCAAATTGCAGCACCCACTTCACAGAGCTTTGTTAATCACACTTCATTCATGTTCTAATAAGTGTTTGGATGAAGTCCCTTCAGAAGTTTTTAGAGACTAGCGGTGTTGAATTTACTTTGGTCACTGAAGTGAGCCAGTATGATTCAATCAAAAGTCCACAGTATGGCAACTGTGACCATGTTTGCAGCTTTTGCAAATAGATTCCTCAAATAGACCAAATGAAATTGTGTGATGAAGACGTTGAAAATAGGCCCTGTCACACAATGGCTGCTGTACCTCATGCATTTATGGAGCCTGTGTTTGTACAATCAGGTCACACAACATTTATTCTTGAAACAAAAACAGCAATCAGGTATTCTTGGAATGATGCAAACGGGTGTCAAAACAAAACAGATTTTCTGATATTCACTCAGAAAAAAAGTCAGTTTTCTTCTTTTCATAAATATCACCTTACTAATAAGCCAGACTTGAGTATTCTTTTTTTTCTCGACTGCAGATGGAACCAAACCTCGTCCCAGCAGATCAACAGATCAATCTGCTGACAAAAATCATAGCAGCACATGCGCAGCCCCGAGCATTCTTTTGTCTCCAAAGAGAGAGAGAGAGAGAGAGGGAAGATTCGGCTGTTCCCTTAACGAACAGAGGGAAGCGGCGGTCCTCCCTGTCACCTGCGAGAGACCTGGAATGCTCCACACTCTGTCTCTGTTTACTCTCCACCAGCAGCTCTCACATCGCTCTGTTCTGTTTGCTTGGACTAATTTCAGTCTTGTCTCGGGGGGCAGCAGACACAAACGTCTGAAGCTAATATTCTCCCCATCTGCCTCACGGCTGCGGGATGAGACAGATTCATCTGTAATAAGACAGTTTGCAAAGTTATAAAAAATACCAATATAAATAAAATATGAAACCCTGTGGTAAAGGGAAAGCACTCATCACAGAAAACTCAAGAGAGGGAATCTGTCGCTGGGTCTGGTGTCTGGGCAGTGCTTATGTGAGAGATCGCCGGAGCTTGTCCCACTTGGCCCTGGTTGATTATATCTTTCATCTTTTGTATCATTTCTGCTCAAAGCCAAATGAAGGTGCACATTAACGAGAACTTTTTTTTTTTTACATCACTTTTTTTACTTTTTTAAAAGACTTTTAATCGGTGTGCGCACATCAGTGGGAAACAGCATATGATTCAAGATTACCAAATACTTCAATATTCCAGGTCAGGGGTGTCCAGTTTTGTGGCCAATGTGAGTGTAGGTTTTTGTTTTAGCCCAGCACTACAGTACCTGATTCAACTAATTTATTAATCATGGTATTCCACCAAGACCTTCATAAGTACAACCAGGTGTCTTAGTGCTGGGCTAAAACAAAAATCCAAACCCACACTGACCTATACGATTGGACACCCCTGTTCCAGGGATAACTAATTCTGCTTCAGACTTATACGTAGGGCAGGGTGGGCAATTCCAGTCTTGGAGGGCCAGTGTGTATGCAGGTTTTTGACTCTTATCACTTACCCAGGCTGAATGATCCCAATGGCTGTGTGCACAGACACTGCTTTGCTCCTAGATTAGATCACAGTAAAGCATTTCATATAGTGACACAAAAAGTCATTCATACGCCTATCAAGAAAAGCAGCTAAAATGTCAGACGCCATAAATGTTAGGGCGAATTAAATAATTGAGATCAGAATTTGGCGTGAAATCCTAAAACAGATACAGCCCTCCTTGCCCCCCTCTGATGTCTCATCTCAGACATGTATGCAGGTGTCCTTTAAATATGAGATGTTCCAAAGGATAAAGGAATTACTTCAAAATAAGCATACAGTTGTCAGCCATAACTAAAAAGGAGTCATTTAAAAACAACACAACGTGCTTCTGTCTTCAAATGATGCATGCTAGCTTAATGTGGATATGCGATAACAGCTATCAACTAACAGATGCAGATATTGACAATGTAAAATATCACCACTGCAATGCTTTCATCCAATAACACAGTGCACTGAGCCCATTTAGCCTCATCTGTTTCCCCTGTGTAAAGTGTTTCACAGCCACCATCTTTCAACTATACATTACACCTCTACAGTTCTAAAATGCTGGAAATAGTCACAGTGAGCGAATACAAGCGATAAAAACAGAATAAGTACTAATATCAAATTTCCTTGGCCAAATAATATTATGATGTGTCTTTAGATAGCATCAATATTTCACATGCATTATTCAGAATTAATAACAATAAAATCACAATATTACCATCTGGTTCCACTCAAATTGTGCTGCTGGGTAGTACTGAGTGCTATGGCAGTTATGGCAGACAATTCAAAAACTAGTCACCAGATATATCAGTTGGAGTGCACTTTACTTTCCTAAAGCTTATTCTCTTTTTTTGGCCCTATGCCTGTCTACAGTTGATTGTATTCCATTCTGAGGCTTGCATTTGCTGCAAGGGCATTTATAAAACCCTCAAGGACATTTTTTTAAAAAGCACTTGGACCTTTTGTCCTCAGTGAATCTGTGTGTTCTAGTGTACAGTCAAGGGGGATGCAATCAGTCCACTGGACAATATGAAAGACGTCACCATGGTGATGCATTCATTAATAAATCATCCCGTGTCCCTCTGTCTTTTCACCAATGCACAGCAATAAAAAATAAGAACAGCTGCTTTTGTTTTCCTATTTTTTGCTTAGCATATTGTGCCTGCAGTTCCCAAAGGATCAATAGCCCCATACTAAAATATGGGGTGCCATATGCTGAATGCCATTTAATAGATGGTGTGGTTTTAAAAATGCTGTGGCAAGCAAAAAAAAAAAAAAAAAACCCTGCAAAACTGAAATAAACACATCATTTTAGAAATTCTCCCCTTAATTTTAAAATTGAGAGAGAGAGAGAGAGAGAAAGAGAGAGAGAGATATGCCCTGCATCGCTTTATGTCAATGAAATAAAGACTTCAGATACTGTATTATTACCAATATGTGACTATAAGTTGATGTCATAGAGTGCCTGTTTTCCTGCTGTTTTTCTTTTTTTCAGCCGAGCAGAGCCGAGGTAAGCTGACTGCATATGCATGCAGGAAAATTAACCCGCACTCAGTAGTGTGTTGAATAAAAGATGTTTCATTGTGAGGTTCATCTAGGGAGATGTGAAATTGTGATAATAAAGGTTTCATTCATTCAGGGATGGTTATAGTGTGCACTAATCCAGATGGAGAATCAAAGCTTAGATCTTTTTTTTTGAAGAGATTTCCAAAATTCTTTTGACTGTTTGGATGATTCAAATAACAATTTTTCCATCTCAACCCAAATGAGAACAGAACAGTTTTAAATATGACAGCACATCCGGCTGCGGGCATAAACACTCAAGCAGTCATTTAGGGCCACAACCATCCCTGGGCTACACAATTCATGTCTTTTTATTTATTTATTTATTTTTTGGAGTACTTTGTTGCCACAACATCATTCTTGTTTAGGACCACTAAAGCCCCAAGGGTGGCTCTTACAGTGGTCGCTGGTTTTAGTTGACGAATTTGCCTCTGTGCCGGCAGTCTGCCGGCCAGAAGGAAATGCTTGCGGGGTCCTGACAGTAGGGGGCAGCAGAGTGTAATTTTTCCTCATAAGGACAGCTTCAACCATTCTGCATTGTAGTTGACATCACGCCGCATTGCATTTTGGGGCGATTCGCAATCCTAAAATGAGCTTAGCGCTGTGATTTTAAGATAACATTAGTATTTGGGAAAATCAAAGCCCTAATACCAGCTGATATTGGGTTGGAATCAGCATAGAAGCCATTCAAATATTTTTATGGATCTGGTAACTCTCTTTTTTAAAAATTATTACAACAGTTTGCAACATAAAACTCATAAGAGCCTAATAGGGACGTCAAACCCGTTTTGGCGATTTTTCAGCAATCTCATAAATGTTACTCAAATAGCAATATATAAATACCTAACTTATCAAAAAAAAAACCTTTTTGTTGGAATGATATAATATCAAAATTGTGCCAAGTTACTTGAAACAGTATGGAAGGAATTAAACCCTCCGGGCTGTCCTGTTGTTGGAAAATAATGTACTTTGTGGGTGGTTAAGCATCACCACCCCCATCGTACATTATTTTCCAATAACAGGACAGGCCGTCATGGTTTATTCCTTCCATATTGTTTCAAGTAACTTGGCACAATTTTGATATCAATAATTTTAATGGCTGGCCTAGATTTGAAGTAATGACTTATAGACAGTGCTTTGTAAGTGTGAGTAACTTGGCACTTTTGTTTGTTGAAAACATGTTTTTCATCAGATTAAAAATATAAAACAAACACAAAATTCAAATTGCTGTGCAATCTCCAGGGAGTGGTTAATATTTATGCCATTGAACTGCTACATCTTTGACTTAACTTTTGCATCCTTTTGTTGAGAAAAAATACAATTTTCTGTGTATTCACCATGAACATTTGACAAACCTTCATGTGATCAGGAGTTTTCTTAAGGTGTTGCTTATTTACAGTCATAGTCTTGGTGGGTATAGACCTCATATAACCCCAACTGTGAATGCAAAATTGATATGATTGTTTGTTTTTAATTCAGTTACAACCACTTGTGAATTGTCTGACTACAAATCTAAAATTGTGGAGTACAGAGCCTAATCAAGAAGAAATATGTATTTGTCTCAAATATTATGGAGCTCACTGCTCCCAGAACAGCTTGAATTATTTGTGGCATTGGATTCAAAGAGATACTGGAAACATTCCTAAGGAATTTTGGTCCATGCATCACACAGTTCCTGCAGTTTCTTTTTTTTTTTTGGCCACACATTCATTTTGCGAACCGCCAGTTTCACCTTATCCCAAAGGGTGCTCTATTGGATTAAGATCTGGAAACTATGTAGGCTATTGGAGTAAAGT
This sequence comes from Anguilla anguilla, assembly GCF_013347855.1. Classification (NCBI taxonomy): domain Eukaryota; kingdom Metazoa; phylum Chordata; class Actinopteri; order Anguilliformes; family Anguillidae; genus Anguilla; species Anguilla anguilla. Next base: position 22,294,035 of record NC_049210.1, read on the forward strand.
GAAGTCACTGTCATGTTTGTGGAACCAGCTTGAGATGAAGCATGTTTTGTGATATAGCTCATTATCAAGGCAGAAGTATCCATTTGGAAAAGGGTAGACTGAGGGCATAATGGATGCACACAGTCAACAACTATGTTTATGTATGTTGTGGCATTCAAATGATGCTCAGTTGGTATTAAGGGGCCTAATGTGTGCCAAGAAAATATTCCCAATACCATTAGGCCACCACATCCAGGCTGCACCATTGACAAGATGCAGGATAGATCCATGGATTCATGCTGTTTACTCCAGATTCTGACCCTACTATGCATGTTGCAGCAGAAATCAAGATTTGTTAGGCCAGGTGACATTTTTTCCTGCCCACTGTGGCTTAATTTTCCTGACAGGAGTGGAACCCGGGGCAATCTTATGCTGCTGTAGCCCATCCGATTTAAGGTTAGACACGTTGTGTGTTCAGTGATGCCCTTCTGCACACCACAGATGTAAACAGCTGTTATTTGAGCACGTGTGGCCTTTCTATTAGCTTGAATGAGTTTGCCCATTCTCCTCTGATCTTTCTCATTAACTGGATGTTTTTTGTTCATTGCACCATTCTCAGTGAACTCTACAGAATGTAGTACATGAAAATCAGCACTACTACTACTCAGCTTTTTCTGAGATGCTGGCACCAGCATGTATGGTCGCTCTGCAACTTCGGAAATATTTACTTAGTACACGCATCTTGCCCATTCTACTGTTCGGTCAGACAAAAAACGAAGCCTCTTTACAGACCCACGGTCCAAAGACATGCAGGTTAGATGAACTGGAGATTCTTAATTGGCCATAAATGTGAGTGTGTGTACATGTTCATCCTGCAATGGACCAGGACTGTCCCGGGGTTGTTCCTGCATTGTGCCAATGCATGCTGGGATAGGCTACAGCCCCCAGCACCCACCCCACAACCTTGAATTGGACAAGTGGATATATATGCTTATGATTGTGATTAAACTCTGTAAAGTTATTGTGTTTGTATATGCAGCCTCAAGAAGCATAACTTTGTAGTACAAGCTATTTTGGAATTCCTTGAAAGGCCGTTTTCTTGCTTTAGACTACAAACCGAAAATGTTTTGTTCATGACCTTGTAAGGTTATCAGAAGCTACTCTAAATATCTCCTTTGTTTTAACAAAACATTTCAAAAGCTGCAATACAATAAATATAAATAAATAAATAAACCCCCAGAAAATGGACTATCCTTTTAAAACCAAGTATAATAATGCAAACTCTCTAGAATGGGGGTGTGTCTTATTGGGTTTTAGGTATGACCATGGCAGCACTATTTTAAATAAGCTGCAGCTTGTTCAGTGAGTTAGCTGTTAAAACACTAAGGAGTGCATTGAGGAGGGCATAACTGAGCTGGGAAACAATAACGACATGAACGAGTCTGACAGGTTGAGTACGGTGGAAGTATAATGTTGTGCAGATGTGTCTGAAAAATGAAGATATATATTTTTGGTAAGTTAAGGACAAGGAGATGTCAAACTTCACATTCGTATTTGTTTTCACAGAAGAGGGGGATGATCTGATCACCTATGATGGGGCTGATATCTTAGTTGTCAGTCTGTAGGGGCGTGCCAGACGTCGTACAGTGCTAGAATTGGGTGGTTTTGTTTCAATGTAGATCTGAGTGTCTATAGCAGTGAAAACAAACACTGTTTCATTTATCAAAGGGGATTAGGCAAATTAACAACATTGGCATCTATCATTAACCTCAGAGGAAAACCAATTCATATTCAATTTAAGATGTTTAAAGAAAATGCTATCATCCACAATGATTGAAAGTCCAAGGAGGATAAAGAATAGAATTTACAGTCAGATGTCATGAGCAGGTCTTTAATGAGCACTGTTTCAGTACTGTGACACGGTTATAGACTCCACAATATGATAAAATTACACATAAGGCATGTTCTGACTTAAATTGAAGTCACTTGTCAGAACACAACAGAACCATGCTTACAACTCAGATCCTCTCTGATATTTCTGTTTGTAGCATTTTACTCCAGCTTATTTTAATATCTCTCTCAATAATCACAATATGTAATTATACATTTTTTTCACTTTTGAAACTTTTAGAAGCTGTTAACTGGTTTTTGCACAGACAGGTTTATTTATCTGCCATTACCCTCATAATGCATGCTTCTGCATGAGTAAAGTGGGGTGAAATATCTGGAAACAGATGGTAGGAGTCCTGATTCTGTTCGCTTCACGGGCAAGGAGGGGGATTTGACGAGGCAGACGCTGCTGCTTCCGAGAAAACAGCTGCTCGTCCTCAGCAGCTCGCTGTGTGAATTTCTAAACAATAAAACAGCACACGCAAGAGCACATGCTCTTTATTAAAAAAATAAAAATAAAATAAAAGCTACAGTGGCTGAGTTGGTTACAGTGTTTGCCACGAGCAGGCTAGTCCCTATATGTCACGGCTGTGACGCCCAGCTCTTCTACTAACCCCGTCTCCCTCTCTCCTCCCTAGTGTCTCTCCCTCTGGTGTTCTACCCAGGGGTATAATTGCTAAATTAATGCAATGATTGGTTAATTGATTGTTTGATTGTTTCCCTCATGTGTAGCCCTATACCTCTGTGTGTCACTGGCTGTCTGCAATCAGTCATTACCCCCTTTTTGTATTTAGGTCTGTTTCCCCCATTCAGTCAGTGCTTAGTTGTCAGTCTGCCTAGTCTGTATTATTCTGAGCCTCTACATGTCGTAGCTAAACTTCTGCCTGTCAGTTTTCTTTGTTTTGAGTAAGCCAGAGATCTCTGTCTCAGTGTTCTTCTGAAACTGCCTGCCTTCTGCTGTGATACAATAAATACCCCAGAATTGGGTTTAAGCTTCATCTGCATCCTGCCAGTTTCTTTTCTGCACTTGGATCCACACCTGTCAGCCGCCTTACACTATAGCCACATGGCCGGTCAGGGGTTGTGTCATGAGTAGAGGTGCACTGCTATGCCATTGGCTTGGGTACTGGATTCAATCAACGTTTGTTCTTAACTTTAACTAAAATAAAAACATAATTGTTCTTTTTTTCTTCAGGTTTTTCTTTGAAAAATCGTTTGTGCCTACAGTCTAAGTTGTTGCCAGTGAGATACTGTAATTGCTCCAGTCTGCTGTAGACCTTATAGGGTGGAAAATAACCACTGACAGCTGCAGGGTTCCTTGTGTGGGTCGTGGGGCTATGGTTGATTTTGGACATTCCAAATTGACAGCAAAATTGGCATCCCATGTAATGAGAACATGAATACAAATACAGTATTGTTAGTTGGTTGTGCTACATTTGTACCTCAACAATTACTGTTTGCGCTGGTTTCAGTTTTTTAGATATTTAACATGATAATTTATAAGCTCTGACATTCCTCAAAATGGTCCATAATTTATTATTGGTTTGAGCTGATTTGTGCTGTTAAAAGAAACTTAAATGCTCTTTCAATTCTTTTTACATAAAAATACTTTTTTTAAATCTACCATCTTTTTCCACCTTGTTATTATCCAAATCTCAGAAAACTGGTCTTGTTTGTCTGTATTAGATTTGCTTGGGTATTTATAGTCTTAACACAAGAAACGTAGCATTTTGTAGCTCATTTTACCACCAAGCCTAATACCCGGCACTATAAAATATAGTGATTTTCTGATATAGGCTAAGGGAAAAACATATCAAGGCATATTACAGGCATACTGAGAAAAGTGCTAAAACAAGTAAAACAAGACAAAACACAAAATGGAAAAATAAATAAAAAATGCAACAACAAATTCAGTACGCTTCTCCCTTCCCCTGCTTTCACTATTTGGAGTGGGATTTTATGCACACTATCTCTCTCCTCTTACTCATCAAATCCACACAGAACACACAGCTTTGCTGGTTTGTGTGAACAGGGACCATAGATAAATCCATTGTATTTTAGTATTTTTATCTTTAGCCTTATTCCAAGTACATTTGCTGACCAGCCACTGCATTTTCACAAAGTCTTTTTCAGTGAAAAACTGAACATATGTCTGAGGCATTATCTCCGTGGAGTTATAAACTTATCATTTCTATAGCTACAGTGCCCAGAACTACTCATCCCCACTTCAGCTTCATAACACCATTGCAATTAATTAATTTTGCATTATATGTGCAAAATTAATTTACAATAGTTTGATTGAGAAATTGATATCAATGCTTCAGTCATTGAGTTGCTGAATAGCGTGCCAAAAGAGAGAGCGACACATTCACCTGGGTACCAACCAGTAATTTAAAACAATTTTTTTTTTCTATCCATTTGTTCTGACCAGAATCTGAATTGTAACATTTCTGAAATATAACATTCCTGAAACGCAGATGTTGAAAACCATTCCAATGAGATCCCAATTTTTATTTTTAAACCCTGGCAAGTCATGTCCATGGAGAAAGAGTTCTTGATTAACCCAGTAATTACTCTCTGCCTGCATGTGTGCATGATCACTTTGTTACCATAGTAGCAAAGTGATAAATAATGTAGAATGTTCTGAAACTGGAGTTAAATTAAGATTTTGTAATTTTCCACCTTTGAGAAAACTCACAATCAGTAATTAATAATATTTAACTGATTTTTGATTATATGAATGCCACTGGCACAAAAATAAAAGGTAGCAGTAGTAGTAATAAAAATAACAATAGTAATAATAATAATAGTAAAAAGTAGTAATATTCATTCTAAATGGTCTCAAACACAAAACCAATGCTTAGTTGTTTGGCTTTCACACTTTTTGAAGCAGTGTTTTATGGTGGAACTGATTTTCAAAGCATCAATCATGTATTATAGTGATGAGAACGAGAAATTAAAGGCACTCTAGTTATCAACAAGGAACAAGGTTTCATAGAGCTACTGCACAGTAAAATGTCCAGTGTTACTGTAACTCTAACAGAGTACATATAAGTCAGATAAGGACAAGTCAATTTAACACTGAAAATTTCACTCTGAGCACAGATTTTTCTGTTGATTCTACACATATCCAAACTCCCACAAAGTTGTATTGCTTTCTTCTCAGAAAATAACTGCTTATGTTATATCAATTTGGATTCTTGGTCTTTTTCATTTTTAACCTTCTTTCTTTCCGTAAGTAAACGGTATATTAGATTCACACCTAACACCTTCCTTTCCTGTTCTCTTGTAAAGTAATTCATAACGTAGAGATAGTTCAGTAACATCATGCACTCCTTGCTAATTGCATTAAAGAACTGAATCAATTATATCTTCCCACCCCAAAATACCCTTTATCAGAATACTGAAGTGTCCTTTACTGATATAAGACTCTTTTATAAACAGCATAAAAACATCATATTGTCAGTTTGAAGATTAAGCATTAGACAATAATGCTTAATAATCTGTATTCAGGGCAAGGGCCTTTCTGTGTGGAGTTTGCATGTTTTTCCTATGTCCAAATGGGTTCCCTCTGGGCCCCTTTGGAGTGGGCCCTTGTCCCACACCAAAGACATGAAGAATAGGCTAATTGAAGTCTAAATTGCCCATAGGTATACATTTGTGAGTGAATGGTGCTGCAATGGATTGGCAAGCTATCAGGGGGACAATCTGCCTCTCGTGCATGATGAGATTGGTCGTCTTGAAATCAGCACAAATGACACACTTGCAAGTGAAAGACAAGTTCAAAATAGGTAGAACCATTAGCAGACGTGTTTGCTAATTTTGAACAATAAAACGTTTTGTATTTTGACAGTGACTTGCGATCCGAGAGTGAAGATGGAGTAATGCTTCTGTGATATAAGCCCCAGAGTGTGAATTTGTAAGGCACAGCAGGGACACTATTAATTCTGCTTATGTGCTTGAAGAAATGCAAACAACAAGTTTTGTGTGTGTGTCAAAATCCCTTTTCTATTATTTTATAATAAAGCCTTTTTTTCATTCTTCATTTCGAATACCCAGTCACGTTTTTGGCTTATCTGATAAACTGCAAAATCCTTGTTTGGTTCGAAAGAATGCAAGTGACTAAACATGGGTCCTTTCACTCTCAAGTCCACCATCTGAGTCTTTGCTTTGGAGGAGTACACTTCACAGGCAGATGGAAGAGGGGTTGCCCTTGTGGTCGATTATGTCACCCATAAGGGCTGCTGATGAAACTCCCTCCACGCTGACATGATCAGGACTTTACACCGTAGAGTAGAGTTAGCCATAACACTATGCTTTAGCAGGATGAACCACTCCACAGTCCAGCAAAAGCTTAATTTGAGTTTCTTCTCAATACACATATTTGTAAGTACTTGTAATCAGTGGCGGTTGATTAATATGAGGCGCTGGGGCGCCGCCCCCCTAAATGCGAAATAATTAGAAAATAAAAATTGTTTACTCGTACAATGACTGGTAGTCTGTCAGCGCCTGTCAGCATTAATTAAAAATTGGTTCCAAAATCAAATTGTAGTTGGTTAATTTGTGTGTGACTACATATACTTCCTGGGTGAAGGGCGCTGGCCAAATGAGTATGTATATAAGTCCTTAAACTATTGGCAAGCAGGTCACCTGAGGCTGCTCTATGAATGGTTGCTTCAGATTTTCCACGGGGCGCAGCTGTCTGTGCCCCAGACACTCCCACTTTTATTGGCAGCGAATTGGTTTCTTTTTGGTTATGTTTTTTGATCTAATGTGATTGGACAATTCTTGATGCTATCTTTCATGTTCACACTCGCCATTAATATAACTACGGATGCGCGACTGTCACTCCTGCTCCTTAGCTAGCTGACCGGTACTTTCAGGAGATGGCAACTTCAAGTGGAACTGCAGAAATCAAAGAAAATTTGGTTATTTTCTTTGATTTCTTTCACAAGGCATTCACTGGAAGAAAAAAAGAGGATAAAGGAGCTTGGACCGGACCGATCCGATTTACAAATTCAGCAGCAGGCAAGTGATCGAGGATGAGCCTACACCCGGGGCTTCTCCCGCTCTTGTTATGACAAACGGAGTTGGCTAGCTGGATGTGGTGTAAGTAATGCCTTTTATTGCTTTCTCTGTTTGCTATTTCAAAGTGTCTGCACCGAAGCGTTGTGGACGACGACGGGGGTACAAGACCTATAACATCTTTCTGAAAAATGCAAACGGCACGAAAGTAGCCGCAGCCATCTAGACAATAGTATTCGACTAAATTTTTTTGGCAGGCTTAGCATTGCTGAACAGCTAGATGAAGGCTACAGGATTGGCATTAGAAGGCACAACGAAGAGGTGACAAAATCGACACATCCTGTCCAGAATAATAGACTGTGTGAAATTTTGTGGAGCCTTTAATTTGGCTTTGCGTAGCCATGATGAGTGAGAGCTCTGATAATCCCGGGATATCCCGTGGGTTGGTGAATTTTGTTGCCTCCTTTAAACTTCAGCATTCACATATTCATTCAATTTTGTCCAGCAGATGGCAGCAGAAGTCTCTATAAATGACCTTGGAGTTAGCTAATATTTTCCTACTCTTGTTATGACTTCATAGAATGTAACAGTGGCAGTAAAAATTACTTTATTAGTTCCATATTTAGAAATTGAGTCGTTGCCTGTTGGTAACTTTAGGTGATGTAGGTGAAATGGGCATTTTGTCGTCTCTAAATATTATGTTATATTATTCAAATAGTGCTACTGGCCAGTGTTTAGGCAACATTAGTGTTGTTTTTAGATTTTTTTTTTTTTTTTTTTTTGCTGAGCTATGAAGTGCGGCTTCAGTTTGTTTGTCCCCCCCAAAACTGCGCCCCCCCAAAAAAATTTTATCACCAGCCGCCACTGCTTATAATCAAACACTGAAATCACCAAAGTATGATTCACAGAGGTCAGGGAACTGTATTAGGAAGCATAAATGGATTGTTCATTCATAATTTATAAAGCTTAAAGTCCATAAATCTCACTATCTAAATAAATTTACTGCTGCAAATGGCAAGAGGGCATTCATTGTTTTGTATTGCCTATTAGAGCTCACCATCATCAGGAATTATCCATTAAGGGGCTTTTTTGCTGGTTTTTTTTATTTAGAAAGTGAGGAAACACTCAGATGAAACTATGTTTGCAGAACCTAAATTATGAAGTAAATAAATACATATTCACATATGTGTACACACACACACACACATATATATATATATATATATATATATATATGCTGCTATACCAATTATCCAAGTATATATATAATTTCAATGAAGAAATTTATGTATTAGTGTGGGAGGTGACAGTAGCGTATTGTATCAGTGGCAGACTGTGTCCTGGGAAAAGATAGGGGCTTGTGTTATCCAATGGGAAGATTTACCTTCGGCCTAAGAGTTTAGGAATGGCAACACCTTCAGGAGCCGTATGGCCACGCCTGCCTGCTCAGTCTCTGTTGAATACTGATGCATGATGGGAAATATCTCTTAGCCACAGCCTCCTGCTTCTGTGTTGTAGTGATGGTGATTTAGTGCTCTGCACGGCACATTCATACAATGCCCTGTGTGCATAAGAGCTGTGATGGAGTGGAGCCTGGTGTAGGGTCCCTCAGGGTGCTTTGGGGATGTGTAATTTACACCTGCATAGCCTGTTTGTGAAAGAGTGATTACATGCAAAGACATATTAAACGCAAAGCAACACTCAGTATAGTTCTCACTATACTGGCCCAAGGGACACTAGTAGCACCAATAAAGATGTTTCTGTGTAGAATTGTGCCAGAAATTATAATTTTATAATTCCCCTTTTTTATTACTTGTTTTATTTTCAACTCAAAGATTTTGGTGATAAACAGGATTGTTTCTACTTATATAAATACTTGTCCCCTTTCGCAAAAAAGACAAGGAACAATCGCTGACTTCAAAGTCAGTGGGTTTCATGAGAAAAATAACAATCCTAAAATGATTTACAATTATTTAGTTAATTTGCACCTGGAAAAATGTATTTAATATCAAATGTAAGCTGTCTAAATTTATCTGGATAAGATCAGCTGATAAATACATAAATGGAAATAGAAATGGTTAGACCAATTAGTAGCTACAGAATTTTAAAAATGCCTTACTGTGGGTTGGCTATATACAGTAGAGTGAGTTACATAATGTTTGCGAAGGCGTACTTCAGGAAAAAAGGTCTTGTGGACAGATGAGACCAAAATGCAGAGCAAAGTGTAGAGGCCAAAAAGAACTGCCCAAGATAAAAGCACACCCAATGACCTGTGAAACATGGTGGTGGGGGTGCCATGGTTTGGGCATGGCTGCCACAGGTACTGGCTCACTTGTCTTCATTGATGATGCAATTGCTGATTGCAGAAGCAGAATGATTTCTGAAGTGTGCAGAAGCAGCTTATCTACTCAGATTCAAGAAAATGCCTCCAAACTCATTGGAAGGCTCTTCATTTTACAGGAAGACGATCATTCTTGCAAGACCAAGACATACTGCTAAAAGCAACAAGTAATTCACCTGATTTGAATCTAATTGAACAAGCATTTTATTGGCTGAAGAGAAAACTTAAGGTAACTACCTCCCAAAATAAGCAGGAGCTGAAGATGGCTACAGTACAGGCATGGCAGAGCATCACCAGAGAAGATACTCAGCACCTGGTGATGTCTATGGGTCACAGACTTCAAGGGGTCTTGCAATGCAAAGGATATGTGACAAAAGTAGTAATCACGACTACTTTCATTTCCTGTCCATAACAAGAATATGTCGGACGGAGTGTGGCGCAGTGGGTAAGGAACTGCGCTTGTAACCGAAAGGTCGCAGGTTCGAATCCCGGGTAAGGACACTGCCGTTGTACCCTTGAGCAAGGTACTTAACCTGCATTGCTTCAGTATATATCCAGCTGTATAAATGGATACAATGTAAAGTGCTAAGTAAAAAGTTGTGTAAGTCGCTCTGGATAAGAGCGTCTGCTAAATGCCTATAATGTAATGTAATGTCCCAAACATAATGGTGCCCTGATATGAGGGTGGCTATGTATAAAAAGTGCTGTAATTTTTACATGGCGAAACCAAAATACCCTTAAATAAAAGTTGAGAATGTGCATTTTAAACATTCACAATGAGAATTGTTTGATTACAAAACTGGAGTACAAATCAAAAGAAATTTTAAAAAATCAAGGAAAAATATGTTTGTCCCAAACATTATGGAGGGCACTCTGTGTGTGTGTGTGTGTGTGTACTTTTTTGTAATCCTGGATCCACAGAAATATCAGCAATGATCTGCCTTAATGACTGCTGCTGTTTCACATCTCTGAAGTTTTAACTTCAGAAACTTTCTGCTGAATGTGATTGGCAGCTCCCCTTCACTGTTACAAAGAAAAACTTAAAGCTTATTAAAGGCTAAGCTCACTCAAGAGGATTGGAATCAAAATCACTTGCACAGACAAATGGCATTCTTTTCTTGGGGAGAAGTCTGTTTCCCAGGTCTCGGCCTGCAATAATACACCATCTCAGGGTAGCAATGCTGATCTAGGAATGGGTTTTGCCTCCCATTTTCGCTTCCAAACCTTATAAGCTATATTATGCATTATAAGCTGCAAGGCAAAACATATCATGTCTCTTGACTTTGAGAAAGGTGTTGGTTTTCATTAAACAGTATCTTTTTCTGTTCTCAGTGTGCTCCAGTTTTCCTTATTTCGGGCTAGTCCCCATGAAGTTGTCTGGGTAAGGAGCACTTCTCTGTAGTGACTGTCCTGGCTGTTGAGCACCTATTCAGTCCTCTTTTATTTAGCTGTCTTGAAGCGCATTGGGCCTCTTCCTATGAAAACTTATCCTATATTGGCACTCCTACTCTTGGATGCTTCATGAATACAGACCACAGCATCTCTTCCTCTGCTGTTAATCTTCGGAGATGTAATTTCCACCAGATGTCCATATAATTTATTTGTCCACAAAATAAGATTTTCCTGAAAAGAATTAGGCAACATCAAGATGGTACTTGAATTGAATCCAGACTATGGCCACAGCTTCTAGCAATTTAACTTCTCATTGAACTAAACAGAGTTGTTTGATCCTGAGGCATTGATGAAGCCAGAGGCTGTAAGGGAGCTTTCGTTTATGATGCACTTTTAATACAAATATAGAGCAAAACAGGTTGTGCAGGTGGAGTATACTGAATACAACATGAGTTAAACATGTTAACATGTTCATTTAGTATTTTTCTTCTTCTTCTAATTATTATTATTATTATGAATAATCCATTAATTTACTTTATGGTAACACAAGTGTATTTGTGAAGTATTACTGGATTCATGTCTGACTAATAAAAATATGTTTTTCTTCTAGTCAGTTTCCGAATTCTCGGTAAATGGAACAAGGAAGGAGTATTTCAGTGATGGATAATGCTAATGCTAAGGCCAGTACAGTAACTGACTGCAACAGTGTGCCAAAGCTTCAGGCCAATTGCCTTATTGCAGTGGTAACCAACCCTGTTCCTGGAGATGTACCATCCTGTAGGTTTTCACTCTAACCTAACAAAGCACACCTCATTCAACAGCTAGACATCTTGTTTAGCTGCTAATTAGTTAAATTAGGTGTGCCACATTAGGGTTGAAATGAAAACCTATGGGATGGTAGATCTCCAGGAAGAGGGTTGGTTACCACTGCCTTATTAGAATCAGTCCTTTTGTAATTTAGATTCTGGCCTTATTGGTCCAAGTCTTCACTTGGGTAATCCTTTAGTTTAACTTACATTGAATATTTTCTATTTTTGCTCACAGGTAGAATAATTACCATAATTTAGCACATGGCATGTTTTATGTGTCCCGTGAATATATTTATGAGAGGTGACATGTCACGCTTATGAGAGTATTATTAAGGTGTTATGGCATGGTTTCTTCTTTTTTTCTTAAAGGTATCACTGCACAGCAAAGCATTGTAATAACTGAATTACTGTAATTTCTGAAGACCTACTTATACACAGTCCAGATCCTATCTAAGCCACATTTGCCCATTGAATAGATAATACCAGCCTGATTTTTTTTTTTAATTAATTGAAATAGCATCATGGGTGGAATGTATCAAGCCTGCTATACAGGTGTGCTTAATATTAGGTTAAGATGGGGCAAATGCTGATTGGTTAAAATTTGATACAGGTGGCACCAAACAGATATGTATTTCTCTGATCTGGTCACTGTGTTTTGTGAGCTGGGATGTTCTGAATGTTGTCCACAGTCTACTTTTTCCTGGAGCTTCAGGTTTTTCCTTCTATAATGTATCTGTCCATGTGAATGGACAGTATCGGTTGCATGCAAGCCACCTTGCTAAGCAAATAGATGTTAATTAATAGGGCTGTGTTGACCTCACTAGGAGGCTTCACTTTTCTGTTCGGTTTGGGTTAAATTTACCAGTTTTAAACTTTCAATAAAAGACGAATGACAGTTTTGAGAGAAGTATATCATAACCAGTGACTATAACCAGTGTAATTTTGGTTCTTGTTGTGTGCTTCTATTTGTTGTTCATCATCTGTATTTGCTTTATGTTCTTATGCTTATAAAGTTTTGAATATAATAAAATAAAGATACAAAAATTGACAATGTCAGTTTGAAACAATAAATATCAATTATCTGCTACATGAAAATCTTGTTTCATTTACATTTTTCCACAGATAAAAATGTTATGCCCCCCATGCCTTCACTATCATTTTTCATTCAAAATTAGCTGTATTGCTTGAAAATCCCAATAATGTCATGGGTACACGTGACTTGGAATAACAGTTTCACTGGTGCTAACAAACAAATTGAACACAAGGGTTAATTTTCTTGTATCTGTTATTTTTGTCATCATAGACAGATACACACATAGCTGGGTCGAAAAGATTGTAAATGCACAAAAATACATTTGTTTCTAGTTGCAATGGTCAGGATTCACTTTGCAAAGTTTTGGCTTTCATTTTGAATGAGTGAGGGAGCATTTCAGTCACAAGTGGTTTTTTACGAGTATAGAGTGACACACAAAGTAAAAAGTGAATAGGAGATATGCACTCCAATTACAGTTAATGTCTTGACTGACAGTAAAATGATCCAACAAAATTGGAATTTAAAAAATGACTTGTTTGTTTTCCATTTAAGGCAGTTTTACATTTTTTTATTTCTAATTTCCTATTATGCATTTCTCCAAAAACTGACATATGATAGTCATAAATGTGTCCAGAGCTGTGACAATAGTCATAATTCTTGACTTGTTAGTGAAACTCTATTAATGAACGCCACCTTATGCCACAAATAAACATGATTTAAAGTCCCATAAGAGTTGATTCATGTAGTGGTTTTGTGCTCTGCCCAATCATGTGTTTGGTTGATGCTGCTGGACAATGAAATGTATAAACTTAAAAGACCATTGTTTCCAGTCTTCATCGGAAACCTTTGCACTGACCCTTCCAGCGCAGATCAGCTCCACACAGAATAACCCTGCCGACAGATTCCCTAGTGTGATGCAGAGCTTGGCAGCGATTGTTCCTCCTCATTATACAGTTGCATGGAGCTCGGTTTCCCCCTACAGGTTAAAGAAAGAACAGCACAGAAGTCCTTCTCCATTTCATGGTTTCTCCAAACGTACTCAAATGCATATAATAATTCCTGGCTGATATTAAAACATGTTAATTTTCAATTACGTCCATTTTATTTTATGGGAATACTAGAAATTGCACTGGACTTGATTAGATAAAACTAGATTAAGACTGGAATGGATGAAATCGATTTCTTACTGCTCATAAAAAATAAAACACATTATGATTTCTCTTTGATAATATTAATAGTGTTGTCAGGGGACAGGTTAAGTTATTACACCATGAACATGTGAAGCATGACGACTTACACTGGCTAGTTTAGAGTCTATAGTTGACAGATGTGTGTGTGTGTGTGCGTGTGTGCATGTGTGCATGCATGCGTGTGTATGTGTGGGGTGGCACTTAATGCAGCTTGATGGAAAATGCTTCATGGTTTCTGGGTGAAAGGTTTAATTAGTATACAAGTGAGGGTGTGGGAGGAGGGCACTGAATTAATATATTACAAAAATGTGTATTTTTGGTGCAGATTATTTTAGACTTTTCTCGGCCATTATGTTATTTATTTTTCTGCAACGTGCACACATCATTGGTACAAATCCCAATCTTCCCACCTGCTAGCACCTTCTCAAAGTGATCAGCTGCATGGAACACACCTGCACCATCCACACATGTACAGATACAATTGATCGAAGCAAGCCAAGCAACAGAGAGTCACATGACCAGGTAGTGATTTGCAGGAGTTGGCTCTGAGGTTAAACTGAGCTGTTGTAACCATCAACATGCTACTCAATCATAATTAAGAATATTTCCCAACATCCTGCTCGAAAGTGAGTAGCATCTAATGTTTAGTATGTACAGTAACATGCACTATGTAAGCTGTGCTACCATGGCTGATGTCTGTCAAGCAGACTAATAATGGTGATGGTAGTACATTTATTTGATCAGGCAGGTCAACTAAGAACTAAAATCTCATTTGCAGTGATGACCTGGGGAATCAAAGTGAATAAAGAATGCAAATGTTTGTGTAGACAGTCAGATGAAGGAAGATGATTTGGTGGCCAAATGTAGAGGGCCAATTTCTGTAATTGGAAGAGTGCACCAAAGATGAACACTCAAGTACTTAACAATACCAAGGGATGGTAAAAGAGAAGTTAAGCTCCTGGAAAACCAGGCTAAATGGCACAACAGCTGACACAGGTAAAAAAATACATATAATTTAAAAAATATTATTCAGTTTTTTAGATGAGGATATGCATAAGTGATAATATTTCAGCTGACAAAATATTTAAAAAGATGGTTACACTTTACAATAAGGTCACATGAATTTGATTTTGTTCATGTAGTTGTTAACATGAATTGATGACAGACAAATGCATTAAGTTTTAAATGAACTTTTCATTAGTTAATAGTTCAAATAGTAGCAAATACATCAACTAATGTACTACATGATTTATTCATACATACAGCAAAACAGGATAAACTGATAATTAGCTACCCAATGACAAATACACCAACTATTTTTTAATTCCAATACGAATGGGTATTAACTAATGTAGTTGTTAACATGGATTAATGATGTACAAATACATGAACAAAGCTACACAGATTAACTTTTATGGGCACCTTACTTGTTGTTGCTTTTTTGCTAACTAATAATATCATTTTAAAACATTCTTATAGTCAGTGGACATGTAAACCCTGGAAAATATTGTTTCATGAAACTTAAGACTAGATTGCTAGCCTGCCACATACACCATCATTTGCTGGATGGTTACAGGGCTATTAACTTCTTAGCTATGCTTCTCATAAAGAGGAGCACATAACTAATCTCATAACTAATCATATTACCATTAATAAGTCAACAAACTACTGCTAGCTGCTTCCTCTTCACACCCATGGAAGTTAGTTAGCTAATGCCACTACTTTATATATGTAGTTTACTTACTGTATGATGTTTTTCTTTTGCACCATCTACTTATACATTTTTATTTTAATTCATATTTTTATTTCTGTTAAACATTTTGTTGATCTTTAAAACACACAGTAAGGTTTCAGATTGAACTTGCTCTCTCACACTGTTGAGAGTTTCCTGAACACAAGAGTGAAAAAACACAAATGTGTGAGAGGATGCACAGCCAAATAAATGATTTTGATATGTTGACACTGACCCCAGTTTTAATAGGTTGAACTTCAGCTTATCTACAATACCAGCACACTGTCCATGTGTTACTCAAAATCAACATGGACACATACTGTATATTCACACACAAACACGTTCACAGATAAAAAATGAAAATGTTGAATCCTTATCCAGTATGGCACATGTGAATACAAACTAATACATTTCTGGCTTTGAACTTAATCTTCCAACAGCAATTTTTTCAATGTGTTCTGCTTTGTCAACAAATAAAGGATTTTTTTCTCCAGACACCTTGCCTTTGGGGCTGGAGAGTTTAGTGTGTATTATCAGTGCAGCTAGGTGGAGAGAGGAACCCACATAATCAAACACCGTGGCACAGCTTTCCGCTGCAGCTGCGGGACCAGATAAACTCATGAAGTCACAGGCTGCTTTTCTTACTAATAGGATTGCCTAAAGCTGCAGGTGTCTGTGCAAGGAGTGGGGACAGAGCTTGCACCCAGGTGAACACATATCGATCCCTTCTTCAGAAATTCACAAGTGACTGCGATGCATTGCTTGGAGTGCCGTACAGCCCCTATTGAGAGTTTATATACCAACTTTTAACTTTAAAGGTCTAATGCTGCAGCAGGTCTATCTTGAACACTCAAATGATATCTGTGCTTCTACAACATAACCTGCCAATTTGTTCCATACATTAAAGTGGCAATCTCAAAGATTTTCATTAAAATAAATGTCTGTTAAGTCACTATACATCGCTGGTGATTGAGCCTATTATTATATTAATTTATATTGTTATTATTATTATAATTTATGATTAAAGTTACAATCTTGAAGATTTCCGTTTTGTTCTCTTTGGCGGTACCAATGGCGAAAAGCAGTAATTGTAGGTGTGTTTTCGGACCTCACTTTCCAGAGATCCACCCTGATCCAACCAGTGTCGCCTGTGTGATGTCAGTCAATTGGCACCTGGGCCACGCCAACTATAACACTTACTATTTACTGAATAAAAAATGGTTGAATGAGCAACCCAATGTAGACTTGCAAGTAGGTCACATCCAAGTCTTACCAACTGCCCCCATACACGCGCCTCCCCTCTAAGTTTGTCATCTCAAGTATATCCTTTTCGATTGATGGTGTTACGAAGAGCTCAAATGCTGATTTTATGTCTTGGACATGGCTGACAGCATATCTGGTGGGGCCTGGAACCATTTTGATGACATTAGCAGCATTAAGTCTACCCTGTCGTTCAAGTGGGGAGAGGGACCATAATAACTTTCCATTTTTGGAAGGTAACGTGTCTGCTGGTGGTTGGGAGACAACAGGAGGGTCAACACTAAGGGTCTCATTCTCATCAGAGGAGGATGCCTCATAATCAGGGTCCTCCTCAACATTATCCTCTGTCTCAGACACAGTCTCCTCTATGTCGCTTTCACTGTCAAAGAGCTGTGACAAAACCTCATTGACAGAAAACCTTTTCTTAGAGGTCATTATTATTATTATTATTATTATTAACCTTTATTTAATCAAGAGTGACCTGGCCAAAATAGGCAGCAGTAAACACAGGAGTTACTAACAATACAACATAAAAGAAAAGTACCTGATAAAAAGGAGCAATCAAACCCATAAGATCAATAAAAATAAAGAAAAACAATTGGGGAGTCAGAGTAAATAAAATCATACAGAAATTTTCAATTGAGAGAGAGCATAAAGAGAGAGCACACAGAGCACCAAGAGAAATGGTTTAGAAGGCTGCTGTGCAAGCTTTTATATGTTTGCTCCTCCCCTATGTTGCGTGAACTCTCAGTGGTTCTAGCACTACTACAGGTATGGTTATGTTAGGTTAGGGCCCTAAAGCAGAGGGAAGTTTTTTGAAGATTATAAAATTGCATGTTCTAGTGACCTCAATATCATACAAAACAACTGTGTGTAAAATGTTGATATTTCTTATATGTTTTATACAGCTAAAACAGCCTGGGGTCAAATTGACCCCAAAGAACACCGATGCGTACAAAATGTGTACAGGACATTGAAAACATATCATCATGTTTATTTTATGTTTACCCAGTTGTCCCCATTAAATTAGGAAAAGTCATAAAATATGAAGCGAAAAAAATGATGTCAATCATTTATTTAGAGACGTTAAACATTGAATGGGGTCAAATTGACCCCAAAGATAATAGGAGGGTTAAAATATGTTCACATTTTAGAGAATGTAATTAATATTTTCCTCATTAATGATGTATTATTTCACCCACCCGCAACCCATCCGCTATTAATCAGAATGTTATTTTTTATAACTCGGCCCGCCCGATCCGCAGATTAACCACGGTGCCCACGGATATAACTGCGATCCGCTCATCACTAATACACACATGCCTTATTTTTTTCCCCCACCCGCATTCAGCGAAGAAGAATATCAGGGTCAGAGCCAATCAGAGGCAGAGTAGGGACAGGTCTTCGCAGAATGCGGATGGGAAAAAAAAAAAAGCTACACACATACACGCACAGAGACAGACCTGCTAAATGTCAGGCGACCAATGAAAATGTTTAGTCGCACTTGACAGATTTTTGGTCACATGTGCGACCAAAATGGTTGCACTCTGGAGCCTTGACGTGTAGTAGCTAACATTGCCATTGCATGGGCCTCAGAAGTCTGACATAATGCAGAGCAAAACCTTTACCAACATATGGATTTCCGGCAGAAAGGGTAAGTTCTTTATGGAGAAAATGAATGGGTGTTTCACATAACTGTCCCTGTCACAGTCTGTGATTTAAACTTGGACATTTTTATCCGGACCCATTTCCCTCTTAAATGGCACTGGATCTACTGAATTCCAATGCAGCATTCCTACCGATATTTAATTATTTTGTTAACAGTAAGCTAACACTGCTGTGGTTGCTATTAGGGGTGTATCCGAATCCGGTATTCTGGAAAGCCCAAGTAATGCGATGGAAACAGATATTTCTTCTACCCAAAGTTGCTCGTTATTATTCGGATTCTGAAAGAAAAGCAGCTGATGTAGGCTATATTTTAGGCCTGCCATTATTAGCCTGCTGCAGCTGCTATGTGCACAAAGTTAGCTAACTAAAGAGATCAGATTCACTGCTAATTAAAAGATAATGCCCATTCTGTTTGCAACATAGGACTTTGATTTCACTAACTAGTAGTTTCATTTACTACACATTATTGAAAAGTGATCGTTATATTCTGTAGTCCGCCCCACCGAGAGCTGACCGTGCCCGGCTATCACTCAGGGAAATGCATCGAGGAGGCGTCAGGTGCGGGAGCTAGCGAGACAAAAGCCTGGTGTGGTAACTGGATTTCTTTCAAACCCCCACAACCTATAGATCAAAATGAAGCTTAGGACCTGTAGTTTTTAGCTGTGTGTGTTAATTTCCTCCATTAAAAAAAAACCCCTGTAGAAATATTGAAAAAACCTTGTATTTCAGTCAATATTCATCCGTTTAAGATGTATGCTGTATGTATCAGCCATAGGTCTTGGCTAACTGATTATTCATTGACCCATGTTAGGGAGGTAATAGAAAGTTCAGACAGTTCATAAAACTTAGTTTAGTTAAAAATAAAAAGAGAGAGAGAGATGAGAAATACAGTGTGAGGATGTGGAAATATATTTTATAATTATATGCCAATATTAAATCAATTTGATACTTTGAAGGCACAACAATTGCATTGCCAATAAATATTAGGTTAGAAAAAACAACATTTGCCCAATTTAACATGACTCTCGGTATAAACCATGCCCACTTCCGGTGTTCTATCCGAATACAGATACAGATAATTTTGTTGGTTGAACAGATACAGATACAGATAATGACGTCTCTGCACACCCCTAGTTGTTATGTTACAGCTAAGTGCGCTGCTTCGGTCTTGCAAAAAACAAAAAAATATCTGCTTGCTGGTGTGAAGACCACCATTTTAGGCCATTAAACATGTGTCATGTTGATGTTGCACCATGAAATTTTGCTAGTTAACTTACAGCAAATCAATTACTACACAGCAGATGTGTCCATAGGCATACAGTGTATTCCACAATGGCTGTCTCAGTGGTACACATGCCAACAAGCACGAAACCGTCCAGACCCACGGCGCACCTGTACATGAGTAAAACTTGGCTAACTATATAGCCAGCTAGCTATGACATGTCCTCACCTCTGTAACGTTATTTGTTGTCCTCCGTGTGTCCATACATCTGTAGCGATGGTACGCGCTAACTAGATTAACTGAAGTAGGCGAAACGCTAACATGTTAGCACAATTTGATAACAAAGTTATAGTCAAGTTTTTATTCATTGGCGAGTCAACACTTAGGCTATGGTTGGTTGTTTTGAACATGTGATGCTGCGTAGCTAATGGATACCCTATGAAGACCATCAGCAGGTTGAACAAAATGTAATTACAACACCATGTGACATAGCTGGAACGAACACTGAATCTTTTCTCTTTGGCAATCAAATCTATTAAAGGGGTAATAAACACTAAATCAAGTTTTTTGAGTTTTAAAGCCAAATATTCTGTCTATATTTGATACATGACAGTAGTCCTATAGTAAAAATAAAAACAATCTAATTTTATTTATTTATTTATTTATTTATTTATTTATTTATTAGTTTATTCGTCAGGGACAATGCAGAAAACATTGTAACAGGTTACAATAACATGAAACGGATGTGTTGCATATAGGATTTCTAGTCAAGGCTAATTTGCGACCCCTGTCCCTGGTTAGGCTGCCACTGCATTTTTTGCAAAAAAAATAATAAAATAAAATAAAAAGGATAAATATCCATGCACTGCCACCCAGAAGTGAAAAGTTTTTATTTTTAATTTTTTAATTTTGCTTGTTGCCCAGCTCACATCTGTGACATAAGTGATTTTTACTTACTCAATTAATGTATTTTTGCTCACTGTCCTCCCATACAGTGCATTAATTGTGATCGATCTTGTATTCAAACAGTATCGTGGATTGTGCCGCCAGCTAGTGTAACCAATGGTGCCAAGCATCCTTATTTGAGTACAAGAGTTGTAAGTTAAGAGAAATAGGCTTATGGAAGCCAAAATTTTATGTGCTCGTATGAGGACACAGGGTCTCAAGAGGATACAGTGCAATGTCGTTCAGCTGTTTCATTACTTGCTTTGTCTCTATTTCAACCACATTTCGCTGGTGTTCCCCACCTCCAATGTGTAGTTATTGTTGAAACAACATTTGAACTTTTGTGTTTTGTTCATGCTAAAGAGACATTGTGGACATGGGTGCTTATGTATGTCAAGTAATTTATAAAAGGACCTAAACAAAAAAGTAGCTGCATGGATGGTAGGATGGTCAATGTCACCAAATAAGTGGGCGTTGTAAAAACTATTCAGATAGTGATAATAATTTGACAAAAAAAATTCTGGAATAAGATTTAACTACTACTCACTAGGCCTTATTTTTGTCCGGAAAATAATAGGAAAGGACACTAAATAAAGAGATCGCCCACCCTGCAAGATAATTGGTTCCCATTTTGTGACTCTGCGACACTGTCGGATCCTATCAGGATACTTTCCCAAAGTGATATCTTCAGGCATTTGGTCACTCGCAGCGTGTTTGGAACCGGTGTTACACAGACTTTCAGCCATAGAAGTTCAAGCCTGTAACAGATACAACATGATTATTTAAAAGCTTAGTCCGTGGTAGAATGCATGCAGTTATTTCCCGTATACTCTAATCATAGATCCTGTCATAGACCGTTGTCATACAAATGAAGTGTACATGATATAACTATTGACCCATGACATTTCATTAAATACTGTATAGCACTTAGCTATCCTCATGTGTTAGGCATAGTTACCATGTGGCTTCAAAAGCTACCCGCTATTGCTAGTCATAAAAGTATGCTTGGAAATGTGAAACCAGGACAAAAGAGATCTGACATTCAAAGTCAAAAGTAAAATGTTTCTTAAAAAATAATATCTATAGCATGTATGTGTGCTAAACACCTTCTTGCTCTTAATTGGAAAAACATTGATGCTGTGTCAGAGGGACTATGGCTTAAAACATACTTTGAAATGTTAATGTTAGAAAAAAATAGTTGCAATCTTGATGAAACACTGTTTAAGGATAAAGCTACGTGGGAGGAAATTACTAAAATAATTGCCGATTTCAGTGGTTAAAGATCCAGTACAATGAAAAGCGTGTTTTTCAATCCAATAGCACTACTTTAGCAGTAGGTATGTTGATGTAAAATTACCCCCTCGGCCTGCTGGGTGTTGGCTGTGCCCAAAGAGAGTGCACTAGAACAATTATAACAGGTCGAATGATACATCTGAAGCGGGAAAAAAATGATACTCCTGACATTAACATTTCACAATGAACAATTTATGACTGAATTAAAACACCATGGTACGGGATCTTTAAGAATATAGTGGAGCAGAGGGATACACAAGTGGGCCACCCCATAAGATAATGATATGATACTGAAGTGGATACATTGGCAGGTTGAAACATACATATTATTATTATAATGATTATTATCTTTTATTGATGTTTTTATATGGTTTTGTATCTTCTGCCTTCCTGTACCATTCGGCTCTGGGCTTTATGGGTGAACCCATGGGTCATCTTGCATGGGAGCTGTTGTATGGACATTAGTATGGATGTAGTGACTGACTGCAGTGTGCCCTTGTCCCTGCTCTGACTGCTATGGCATGTTTATATGTACTGGATGATATGTGGTTGGTAACATGAACATAGTATATAGTGCATCGTAGAATATATGGTTTAGTCTATACTGCGCTGGCTGTGTAGCTTATATGGTGGACCGGGAACATGGAGGTTCCAACCTGCAATATGCACTGTCTGATAGAGGGGAAAGATTTAGAAACCAATGTTGTACTAGCTTAACATATTTAAAATAAATAAATAAATAAAATTTAAAAAGGGGGGAAAGAAGTGATAACATGTGGTTGTATCAGTTCGAAGTGTACTGTGATGTCTGTATGTACATAGCAATATGGATTGAGCTGACCTTGTTAATGGTGAAGATATGTATATACGCGTTCTGTTTTTTTATTTTTATGTGTGTATATGTATATATGTGTATGTATGTATGTTTGTATATGTATATGGTTTTTTTTTCTCTCTTTTCTTTTTTGTTATTCCTTATTTTTTCTTTTTCTTTTTTGTTTTTTCTCTGGGCAATCAGTTTTGTATGTATCAATATGTGGAAAAAAAAATGTAAATAAAAAAAAAGTTAAAGTAAAAATATTCACACTTATGTTGTAGTCATGTATACAGCTCTTTTGTAAGTACTAACTTGACATAAATATTCCTGTTGGTGTGAGAGTTGCCTGAAC
This sequence comes from Anguilla anguilla, assembly GCF_013347855.1. Classification (NCBI taxonomy): domain Eukaryota; kingdom Metazoa; phylum Chordata; class Actinopteri; order Anguilliformes; family Anguillidae; genus Anguilla; species Anguilla anguilla. The sequence goes on from NC_049210.1 coordinate 22,316,983, forward strand.
AGCTGTCTCAGTTGTTGCTTTTGTTTGTAAAATGTGTTGTTTATTTATTTAGTTTTCCTTTTTAAAACCCAACTTTATGAATGACAGATGACAGGAAGGAGAACCGATATTGTAATGAATTCAGAGAATGCAACAAAAGTACGACTAAAAAAAAATAGAAATACTTATTAGATTAGTCATGTCAAAGCATGATAAATGATGCCCAAGTGACCAAACCAGGCAGACAAAAACAGGTGTGACACAGGGCCCAAAAACAGGAAAGAATATAATCAGCCAGTGTTAATGACATAATGGATACAGCTAATCTCCACCATTGGCCCCAGATTCCGTTTCAGCACTAACATGCACATTTCAAAAGGTAAAATTGTCAAATATATTTAACTTTCTGGAAACTGTCACTGTTTTTTTTTTAACTTGAAAAAAATGAAAATAATGTCCTTGAAAATAATGGAAGAGGCTAGTTATTGTTAGAAAAAGCTAATAGCAGTGTGATTTTACTCTGTTTGCATGTCTGCAGAATACTTTTTTTATGAGAGGGTAAGCAAAATATTAACAAAATATTTAGATATGGATGTGTGTTTCCACATGGCAAATATTATGTTCCTTCACACAGTTTTCAAGATTCATTCAGTTTCATTATTATATATTGTACTGTATATTTTAGAACAGCGATAGTCCTTTTAAAGGTTCTGACGAGTATTCATTCATTCATTTATTCATTCATTCACTTATTTTTGGCAAAGAAAATTAGCATCAACATTGACTTTACAGTACACCTCCATATTAGATGTGGCTGCTGCATTAACAGAAATATACCATGAGTTACTGTAGGTGTTGAAATGTGCTTTGGAGTGTACTTGAACTGAGCCTTGTGGTGTGATTTGTGGCAATGTGTACACAGTTCCTGCCTCCCCTACCATTCTGAGCCAGAAAGTGAGAAGAATAACACATTATTGTTTCCCATAGAGGCTCTTTGTCTCTTCCTTTTATTGGACATTTAGCCTCCGAACACCTGCTGTCTGGTCGCATGAAAAGCCACCTTACGCCAAGACGAATGAAGGGTCACGACGCGCAGAAGGAAAATAAGTCACTTTTTGTGCAGGTCCAGTGGCCTGAGTCAGTGGTGCCTTTATGACCTTTTTTATTACGTTGTTGTAATAGACTTTAATGGCCTCTACAACAGCTGACAGAGGGCCGCAGTTAATCTCTCATCTCATATCACTCTTTTTCTTCTGATTTTACTGGCTGAGGTTTTATGTCCTTTTCACAGTCAATAACTCCAATAGTCAGCACACTAGCCCTGATAGCTCCCAAGTGGAGTCCACCATATGTCATGTACAGCTACTGAGGTAAACCAAGGAACATACTGTGGACCAGGAGTCTGTTTGTGTGAAGCATATGTGTAGAGGCAAATTTGCCAAGAATATTCCGGGGAGGATTTATCCATATGCATGGTTTGGGGGGGGGGGGGGGGGTGTGCAGTCGGTAGGATTCAACATCCCTATATCATCAATGGTCCATTACTGTCAGATAGTCCAAAATTTATCTCACTGTCCAGGCGCACCAGTGGGGGTTGGCATCGAAAGAAAGACACTTGTGTTGAAAAGGGCATCATATGTGCAGTGAAATATGGCGGGAGATCTTTGATGTTATCGAAATGTTTCACATCTGAGGGTCCCGGACTGCTTTGATTGTTGCTGGTTTACCTTGACGTTTGTAAATACATTTAGGGCAGGAATCACCAGAATCTGCTTGCATGGATCACATGTTATCACATCAATTCCCATTCTCTAACCACAACTGTCATAAGTGAGTGTTTTGTTTGTTGCCACAGACCACAGGTCTGCAGGTGTTTGTGCTTTCCATTTGATCAGCAGCCAGTCAAGGCCTTGAGGAAGAAGTGTGTGGACTTTTTAGCCTATCAACAGCTAATAAGAATCACTGGTGCTAAAATGCAAAAAAAAACAAAACAAACAATAACAAGAAAAAGACCCTGTGGCCATACAGGACTGGATTCTGACACCCCTGCCATAGACAGGTTTAATGTGTGTAAATTCTCTGTTACACTATGGATGGCCTACACCTGGCAGGTCAAGTTTCACTGAGCCTAAGATATAAAACAGACTGCAAGCTTCAAGCTGTGACAATTTCAGATAAATTACTTTTTTTTAAAAATTATTTATTTATTTATCTATCTCTTGTTTCCCGAGGCCCCATGTATTAAGCAGTGTCTGGTTGCTGCTGAGCTGCCATTGGTACTCTACACAAACTGAGCTGGGGAAGCGGGCACCATGCAGGTTTAAATGCGGCAGATTAAGAGGTCTGTGTGGAAATCACAGCTCTTCTTTTTGCCAGCCCACTGAGCAGTTATTTTGCTTCCTTGATAATTGTTTGCTAATAGCCTGACATTTAAAGACTTCTGTAGAAGACTCTGGCCCCAGTGAGATTCTTATTCTGCCAGCTCACCACCCTCAGAATTTGAATGTTCTGTTTAATTGCTGGATTTAAAAAAAGTTTTAAAATATAAAGAGTTCTACATTGCTAAGGGTTGGATACTCACATGCTGGTTTAGACTATTTATTTTCGCTTTTTTGTGTGTGACTGAGCAGTCTTTGAGCACAGCACTATGTTTTAACTTGGCAGGTGCATTCATGCATCTTCATCTGTCCCTTCGACTTCCTACCCATTCCCTTGGGTTTCCTACCCACTTTAATTCTCCAGGTCAGTTCGTCCTGTTCTGGAGAGCTGAAACTTTTACAGAAATGGAATATACTACTGCATAAATTCTAAATATTATAAATTATAAATATGTGTATCAAAATATACATATTTAAGAGCACATATATTTAAAAGTAGTGGGTTTTTTTGTATCTTAAGTCAGAATTAATCTGCATACTTGCCCACGTATTGTAAAGTTTTAAAATATGTTATGCCAGTGTATTGTCATGGTATCGCATCTCTGTAAATAGGTCTGGTGTTTGTTATTGTTACTCGGAGCTTAACTGATCAATTAAAGCAGCTGATGATACAGTTAGCTCCCCTCACTTTCTTGAGGCTAAAATTGTCACAGATTCTAAGTTGATAGATCTTCAGGAATAGCACTGGTCATCCCTGCATCATATTTTAACCTATGCATATTTTAACCTCATATAATTGACATCCAAGTACAAAGGTGGCTATTTACTGGTGCCCCACCAACATAAGCTGTTCACTAATTACAGAAGCACAAGCTCATGACTAATAAAACAAATGACTAACTGACCATTGGTTTCAATACAGGCAGGCTTATGACACAGAGTTATTGACCAGAGTAGGATAGACTCATAAGTTTATGAGCCTGTCAATTGAGGCTACTACCTGGCAGCGAAGTCAATGAGGAGGTTTGGGATAGGTCTAATGGCTGTGTTATGAATTGATCTACTCTTATATTCACAAGCTCCATGCAAGCAGAACTGGGATGAGATCCAGGTCGTTCTCATTTATCCAGGTGTGAACACAGGTTTCATTCCATATGGAAAGACTCATTTAATCTAATAACAAAGTTGATTAAAATATGCTCCATGTAGTACAAGTATTTTTAGATTCAGCTTTTAGATGCTGTTAGAAAATGCAAATGAGCTTGTGTAAGTCAAAGCAGGCGGCATTAAAAGCTACATTTACCTATGAAAGCTGCAAACCTTTTTTATCTGCATAAGCACGCAGACAGCAGTAAAGAGAGCGCTGGCTGGGGAGCAGGGTTTGTTATTGGAATTTTAAAGGTTTGAAACTCAACCCTTTCGTTGTACCATGCTGACTACTTCTTTTCCCAGCGGAGAAAACCTCCATCTTAGAAGGGGCATCTTTCAACTAAATGTGAATATTTTACTGATGGAGAAGAAGAAGCGAGATATTCACTCTCGCAATGATTTTTTTCACTGCTGTGTTTATGATAAGAAATGGGCCAAGCTTTCCGGCAGTGCGCATCAGATACAGCGGTGTGTCGCGCACCACTTGGTGCCGCCGTGACCTTTGGAAAGAGGAAAACGGAGCCGTCGCTCACCCCCTGATTGTAAAGCAAATGCCGCCGTCTCTCCTCGGTGGGGAATCTCGGCTGTCCAAGCCAAATCTAATTACGAGCCGGGTGAAGCTTATCATTAGCCCTGCCAGAGCTAAGGGGGGTCTAATGCTCCAATACAGACCTTCGGAGGAAGAATGCTTCACTGACCTTCTGTGGTTTTTAATTTCCTATATGGACATGTCAGATTAATAAAGGCATTTTGTAATTGCGCAGTGCCTTCTATCTCAGAAATGTAGCTAATTGAAACTGTCATCCTCCAATACAAAGGCGAAATGGAGATGTACAACAGGGTGCCCACGCATTTGCACTGCTTGGCCGCCGAATGAAAAACTTTCAGGCAGTGCTGAGTAAATTAAATCACTAATGTCCAACAATATTTTGCCAAAATCTAAATATTGTTAAAAAATCTAACCAGCCATGTTAAGCCTAAACACTTGTATTTAACGAGTGTTCACTTATAAGAAAAATGTTAAATGGTAATTTAGTGAGTAAAACTAAAGTAGTTATCCTCCAGAATAAATAAGTACAGAATTTCATGTATCCACGCAGTTGTTCCTGAAGATGAAGAACACTGCAATATTCAATATATTGTTGTACCTAAAGGCAAAATAAAATATCACTGAAGTGAACTGACACCATAGCAGTAGAAGTGCAGAAGGTAGTGTGTGGGTATGTGATTGCGTGTGTGTGTGTGTGACAGAGAGAGAGAGGGAGACTGAAGACAGTAAAGCATATATGTTTTGTACTGGCCACATCATTAAAAGACAGTAAATGCTCCAGCTCCTCTCTTCTGCCAATCTAAGTGGGCAGTCATTCACAGCTGCATGGGATTGACATCTGTTTGTCTGGACCACGCCACATGGAGTTGAGCTTGGGTCCCTGTCTGCAGGAACCACAGCGAATAAGATCAATGGGACCACCCACACCGGATCAATGGTTCTCAGGATGTAATGAGATCAATACCTAAATGTTAACTGGGAGTCATTTTCTAGGGTTATGTGCTCTGCCATGATGCCATACAGCAAAGTTAGCTATTAAGACGTTGATAGATATTTAATTGGCAAATATAAATAATTCCTGCTGGCTACTGTGCAGACACAGAGCTGAGACACTATATTTGCACAGAAGAAGAGTAGAGACGTATCTGTACAGACGCAGAGCTGAGACCCTATATTTGCACAGATGAAGAGTAGAGATGTATCTGTACAGACGCAGAGTTGAGATGCTATATTTGCACAGATGAAGAGTAGAGACGTATCTGTGCAGACACAGAGCTGAGACATTATATTTAAACAGATGAAGAGTAGAGACATATCTGTACAGACGCAGAGCTGAGACACTATATTTGCACAGATGAAGAGTAAAGACGTATCTGTACAGACGCAGATTAAAGACACTTGTGCCTGTATTCAATCTGCATTTGATCTTGGACTCACAATTAAATGCAAGCATTGCACCTTTTCTCGTGATTGCTGAATTTGCCAAATGGAAAGAAAGAAAAAATCACCATTTTGGATGTTTTATATGTCGCCAGTTCCAAATTGTCGGCTTTTAACCTTGGCCTGCGCACTTTAGAATGATCTGTCGTCAGGACACCCTCCGTGGGAAGGTTGCACGTCAGCGAGAGAAGAGGGGGAGGGGGTTGGAGGAGGAGGAAGGCCAGATGTCACACACAGCTCAAGCTTGCTCTGTGTCCCTCTGGAAGAGGAGAAATGTATTCATCTTTCTATAACCCTGATTGGTTGCATCGCATTTTTGCCGTCATGAAAAAGGGTAAGGTATTACCAGACAGTGCCTTGAGCTCTCTGTGCAATGTGAAACATAATGAAGTAGACCGATGTGTTCACATTCTGTAGCTAATTCAATAAATTCCGTGAATCACAGATACTGAGCTTTCACAAACACTGTTTCAGGTCTCTGAAGGCACTCCACGCTCTTATCCATCTGCATGGCCCGTTAGCTGACGGACAGTGTGCATAGAACACACGTCTCTAGACTACTTCCTCTTCCAATTCTTCCATTTGTAGGTACGGAGTGGCACCTCCTAGTGATGTTGCATTTTGTGATGCAGTTGGGTCTGACAAACGATTTAGCCCCACATCAGTTGGTAAAACTTATGTATGAGGAAAATATAACAATTGCATCATTGTCTCGCCATAATGGTGAAAGGTCAGGAGAGCACTAAGCGTCTGAACAGGCTGCTTACATTTAATTTTGCTTAGCCAGCCAGTAATTATGCAATTTCCACAGCTTTGTTATCAGTGTGTTACTGGGAATTTCACTTCTTGAACCTATGATACCTTGTGTGGTTTTGCCAGAGACATTTGCCACATTTTTTATTTTAAATCTGAACCCTGAACTGCAGCTTCAAATAACGGGCGTTAAGGAGAACATGGTGGATGAAGAATCAGACCTTTAGCAGCTAGTCAGTAGCAAAGACTACAACCACAATAATAATAGTTAGTGCTAATGCTTATTCTCAACTACTTGGTTGATTTTTCTGTCATTTTCTCCTACAGATACAACCATTCATTTTTTATTTTCAAAAATAACATTTAATGGTTAAGACATTATCTTACTTAAAAGTCCCACTTCCGTATTAAGTGTCAACTACTTTGTGTCTTTAATTCCACCTCTCCTCTATTGAATTATATACATCACTTTTTTTCTATCACCCTTCCCTGGTCTCAGTGTGTTACAGACTTCAAAGCTCAAAAAGCAAGACAATACTCCCCCCTGCTGGCATTCTCAGGAATAACCCTATATCCCTGGACAGAGACCCTCTGAAACAGACAGATGAATTTCATTCTATCATTTCAGCTGTTCCCATTAAGACAGTCTGTCAAATAATATTGATGCTAAGGGTATATGTCATTATAGTAACACTTGTCCACTACCGGTGAGAAGTATTTGGAAACAACATAGTGCTATCTCTCCAGACCTGAATGGACTGATTGATTATGTCTGATGCACCCCAGCAGATTTTTATCTAAGTGTAAAAAAAGGAATTGACTGCTTCAGGAGAGGTTTTTTTTCCCTTTTTTTATGATTGTACCTACTTAATTCCCTGTGACTGCACACCTGAAAGAGCCGCCGTCAACCGTAGTTTGTGTCAGCATCTCAATCTGTAAAAATTAACCTGCATTCAACAGTGCTTCAGTGCAATCTAATTCCCAGAGTAGCCCAAGAGAGGGTCCTTATTATTATTAATATTATTGGAAAAATAGGGAGGTGCCCTCAGTCCAGCAAACACATCTCATCTACCAGGTTACCCTAGATTATTTAGCCCTAATCTGATGCATGAAAATTCATCATTAGCACTGTGTGTGTGTGCGTGTGTGCGAGAGAAAGAGAGACAGGGGTTGGTCTGCAGCAGGCTTAGAACCATGGCTCTCACCAACTGGTCTAGACAACAAAGGTATGATTAGGTGTCCGTTTATTTTATTTATTTATTTCACTCTCTCCATGCAACAGACAACGGTGTTCCCCGGTACAGCCGTATCTCCCTCCCAGGGGTATGGAGGGAGCAGTCTCGGCGTAAGCCGAATTAGCCTTCAGCTGAATTCTCGGGTTAGAGCTGTGTAGCATTCGGTCTGCCGGAGAGGCGGATTGGTCTCGGCTGCGCCGGCTGGTGGAGAGAGCACACGCACTTGTGTTGCGTTAGCTATTCAGCCCAGGTGCTTAAAGGTGTACTGCTCTCCACAGTTCGGAGCCGAGACGGAGAGCTAACACCGAGAGCGCAGTAATGATTTTAGTTTCGTTTCGTTTTTGTTTGAGCATGAAAGTCAAGAAAAGTAATACTCAGCTGGGATGCTGGAGGAGCTGGACCTGGCCGGGAAGGCGGGTCAGCTACGGACGACACAAGGGAAAGTGGTCTCACCGTTTTACTTTCTTTTTGTCTTTGTTATTTTAGCTTGTTTTAGTTTGCTTTCGCCCAGAATCCATCATGGGGGAGGGTGAAGAGGAACGTTTATTTGCTTTCATGTTTGTGTGGGTGCGCTCTGTCTCGACAGAAAACGGTGTTCCCAGGCACTGCCGCATCTCCCTCCCAGGGGTGTCACACTGGTTTATGACAAAATTAAAACCTAAAATGCCTTTCAAACATTCTTTCCCATGCCTCAAAAAAGCCCTCTTTTGAAAGATTTTTGGGTCCTGTCTCATTTTACTGTGCATAGGCTTTAGATGCACAAATTTAGATCTTAGTTGACACAATTTTCACCTTTGTATATCATCATTTTGTATCAAAAGCAGTTTCATTTTTAGTGGTGTGATGTGATGAAAATGAGCGGTCGGTCCTTTTCTTTAGATCAACACAACACTGGTCTTTTGGTTGATGCTGCAGTCATTTTCAATGTTTCTGAGCAGAGATACAACAGAGCAGAGTATATCATGAATCATTTTACATGTATAGGCCTATTCACTGTTACTTGGACCTTACAATAAAGAAAGAGAAAATCGATGTATAAACATAAACTGACTCCTTTGTGCACCTGCAGCAATGGTTCTGTGAACATCTCTAGAAGGCAGCTTTACCTAAATTCTCACTTCCAACTGATTTGGCCATGTGGAGGCACATTGCATTTGACAAGGCAATATGATTCTAAATCAGTACGATCTCTGCGCCCCAGTTGTTGGTCTGTGGTGAAGAGTGTGGCTTGCTGTTACATTAGTTCTGGGGCAAGCAGTATAGTACCTCTCATGTGCTGGGGGAGTGTGTTCTCACATGCAGGGAATGTGTGCCATATAAGTGCTGTTTACCTTTTGATATTTGGAGTTACTTGCATCTCATAGCTTCACTTGAGCCATTATAGTTGTGATTCTGTTGACTCAAGCTTTCAGAATAGATGCATGGTGCATGTGCATTAGAGTAAAATGTTCAGTGTTACATCAACCCTGATAGAGTACAGAAAAATCTGAGAACTAAAATATGGAAGATATTTTTACAGATTGTTTAGCTGACTAGCTGTTATTATTAACATCACTAGATAATTTGCACAAAATGTTTCCTTTGGCAGAGCTTTTATTTCTCTCTTGTTTCTCTTTATACAACCACCTTGGATGCGAGTGCCTTGCAGATTGGTAAGTCAGGCCCCTATGATATAATTAAATAGTACTGAGACTGGTGGTAAAGTCTGTAAGAGGTTGATCAAATGCGGAATCCTTTTGTAAAAATAATTGTCTCATTATACAACCTCCAGGCACATTTTGTTTTATCACACTCAAAATAAATAAACAGATGATTCAAATATGTATGTATCAAAACAAATCTGTCCAGTGTCAACTGTATTGTAATTGCCAGTTTGTGTGTTAAGCAAACTGTTAATTCAATTTCTGCAATTGCATTCTCAATCTGATTACTGCACGTAGATGGAAGTTGCCGAAATATGCTGGTGATTAACATGCTGTGGGCCAAAAAAACTGTTAAAACCGCATGACAGACCATCTGGAGAGTTCAAACCTTATGATTGCTGAGTTGATATAAACAATTAGGTTGTGAAAAACAGAATGTGCTCTGCCCAGATAAGTCTGTCATTTTTTACATGAATAAAAACATTTTTTCCTATTTTATCTAAACATTGCTCAGAATGTCCAACAGTTATGCTTTATGCAGTAGCATTAAATGCATGCATGGGTCAGCAATGTGTATATGCACAAGTTGTCCATCGGAAATCTTTTGATGTTTGTGGTTAGTTACGTATTCATAAGCATAAAATAGTCAAAACCGCCAATTCAAAAATGTTTTTGAAAGTTAATGTCCATAAAAGACTCCCACAATTTCTTTTAATGAGCATCACGGAAATGATGGTGCCAACCTTTGAATACATGCCAAGGGTAGGAAGAAAAATGCCAACAGGAATTTCCTCATTAACACATTTGCATAGAGAAAATACAAGTTTTCTTGAATTCATCTTTCATTTGGAAACTCTTAAAGGCCTTAAAAATGTATTTTAATAAAAATTGAGTAATTTCCCCATTATCTCTGAAGGGCACTATTAAATCCTAGAATAACACTGCTAGATAGTCCTATTAGGCAATTAATTACTTCCCTTTCTAGCTCAGTGCTCCACCCAGGGTGTTCACATTTCAGCTGTTCTTTTAGTGCAATTAATTTGAATGAGGACTTAAAATATGACCTCATTACTAATATAGAATTATATGTTGAGGGTCATGTGATTGTTGGGCAAATCATTAGCAAAGGTTTTAAACTTAATTAAACTGGAACTGAAAGAGTGAGTCAGTGGAGAGCACGAAAGCCCATTATGGCTTGAGGCATTTAAACACATGAGTCACAAACACACGACTAGCAGCCAAACATACTTTTTCGCTGTGTGCGGTATGCCCTAAAGTACGAAGCTAATGAACACTGTTATTGCCATCAGCTTGCTCAGTGGAGGTGCATTGCATATCATTGCTGTCTGCTACACCACACATATCAAATCCGCTTTGATATATATATGTTTAACTTTTTACACCAAGCAAATGTACTATGAGGAAATAGAGATGGAAAAATTCTAAACTAAAAATGTATATAAAATGTAAGTTGCAAAGGAGATGTGTAAAGCAGGTTGAATCCTTATGAGAAGATAGTAACAGTAAAGATAGTCACAACATTATTGCTATGACATCTTACTTCTTCATTTTTCTTTTTATGGAAGGAGATGCTTAACCATTCACCACAGCATGCAGCAATACAAACACAGTGAGAATTTAATTACAAAGGAAAATAAGCCATCAGCCTCTGTCAGACTCAAACAATTAACTTCATAAGATATTGATGATGATTAACATATACAGTATAAGCAATGTGGGATCTGTTCTTATCTTTTATTTCCTACAATACTGTTAATTTTCATTATTTAGTCATTCTTTTGCTTGTTCATTCATTGATTAATTTTTATTACCAGGTTGGTTAAGCCTTTAAAATGCAGTGATAGCTTTGTAATGCTCTGCTATGGAAACAGCATTAGCTGGATTTAGCATGCTTGATATGTGTAACCCAAACAGACCATTTTCACACTAAAAGACACCTGGGTTTTCACAGAAGTACCAATCATTTGTTACCCACAGTGTCAATCACTTGGTGAAAATTAAATTTCATATCAGCTAGAAGCTCTGATGTCTGCCACTGTATCTTCCTACAGTGAGGGGAACAAAAATATATACAGTACACTGAACAAAAATATAAATGCAACACTTATTTTTGCATCCATTTTTAATGGTTTTAAATAATACCTCAAAGATTAGTTCTATGTGATCTTATTTCTCTCAAATTTTGCCCACAAATTTGTTTATATCACTGTTAGCTAGCATTTCTCCTTTGTCAAGATGATCCATCTCCTGCACAGGTGTGGCGTATCAAGATGCTGATTAAAAGCCATGGTCACTACACAGATGTTCCTTATGATGGGGTCAATAAAAGGCCACCCTAAAATGTTGAGTTTTTTGTTGTTCAACACAATGTCACAGATGCCTCAAGACTTGAGAGATCATGAAATTGGCATGCTGACTGCAGGAATGTCCTGTAGAGCTGTTGCCAGAGTAATTGGTTCATTTCTCCACCATAAGCCACCTCCAGCGTCAGGCCTCACAACCACAGACCACGTGTAACCACGCCAGCCCAGGGCCGCCACATCTGACCTCTGCGGGATCGTCTGAGGCCAGCCACACGGACAGCTGATGAAACAGTCGGTTTACACAACCGTAGAATTTCTGCACAAACTGTCAGAAATCGCCTCAGGAAGCTCATCCGCGTGCTCGACGTCTTCACCGGGATCTGGCTGAATTGCATATACAGTTGAGGCCAAAAGTTTACATACACCTCGGCTAAAGACATTCAAACTGAATTTTTCACAACTCCACACATTTCATGTTATCATACCATAATTGACTTAACACAGGAAATGTATCTACTTTATTTCCATAGGAGGTAATTTCAAAATAATTGCCAAGAGACATATTTATTTCAGCTTTTATGTACTATATCAGATTTTCAGTGGGGCAAAAGTTTACATACACTTTGTTAGTATTTGGTGGCATTCCCTTTTAATTGCTTAACTTGAATCAAACGCTTGGGGTAGCCTTCCACAAGTTTCTCACAATACTTTGCTGGAATTTTTACCCATTTCTCCTGACAGAACTGGTGTAACTCAGTCAGGTTTGTGGGCCTCCTTGCTCGAACACAGCTTTTCAGTTCAGTCCACAAATGGGATGGGATTTAGGTCAGGGCTTTGCGATGGCCACTCCAATACTTTCACTTTGTTGTCTTTAAGCCATTTTGTTACAACTTCGGAGGTATGCTTAGGATCATTGTTCTGCTGGAAGACCCAGTTGCGACCAAGTTTTTTCTAGCTGATGTCTTGAGGTGTTGCTTCAGTATTTCTAGATAATCCTCCTTCCTCATGATGTCATCTATTTTCTGAAGTGCACCAGTCCCCTTTCCAGCAAAATACCCCCACAACATGATGCTGCCACCCTTATGCTTCACAGTTTGGATGGTGTTCTTCGGATTAAAAGCCTTACCCTTTTTCCTCCATAAATAGCTCTGATCATTATAGTCAAACAGTTAAATTTTTGTTTCATCTGACCAGACAACACTCATCCAAAAGGCTAGGTCTTCAACCCAGTGATCACACACAAACTTCATTCTGGCATTTTTTTATGTCGGTCTTGGAGTAGGGGCTTCTTCCTTGCGTGACAGCCTTTCAGGCTTCTCTTAATGGTGGATGTAGATACATGTAGATGTAGGTACCCGATGCCTCCATCTCCTTCACCAGTTCCTCTGTTGTTGTCTTGGGGTTCAGTTGAATCTTTTGGCCCAAAGTTCCTTCAGCCCAGGGAGTTAATTTGTGCCTCCTTCCTGAACGATGCAGTGTCTGTCTGGTCCCAAGATTTTTATATTTGCATACAATTGTTTGTACAGATGCTCGTGGTACCTTGAGTTGTTTGGAATTTGCTCCTAAGGAGGAACCGGACTTGCGGAGGTCCAGTTTATTTTCTGAGGTCTTGGCTGAGTTGCTTGGATTTTCCCATGGTATCAAGGGCAAAAAGGCAGTGGCTCTAAATGTTAGGCCCTTAAATACAGCCACAGGTGCCAATGAACTCCTAATTATGACAATTAGCCAATCAGAACCTTCTTAAATTCATGACATTAATTTCTGGAATCTTCCGGACTATTTAGAGACAGTCAACTTAGTGTATGTAAACGTTTGACCCCCTGGAATTTTGATATAGTGAATTATTAAAAATAAATCTGCCTCTAATCTATTGTTTTAAAATTACCTCAAAGTAGATGCCCTAATTGACATGCCAAAATAAATGTATGGAAGCATGAAATGTGCAGAGTTACCTTAGGTGTATGTAAACTTTTGGCCTCAACCGTACTCTTAAAGAGACTCCAGGCAGGATTCAATAAAATGCGCCTGAACGCTCCTTTTCAAACATAAACTTCATAAAAAGCAGTCATTCTCAAAAAGATCATCCTCAGACTCAATCTATATTTACAAATTTCTCCTGCAGGAAAAAAGGCAATTTTTGCAATTTTGAGTGAAAAATCATTGCATTTACTCTCAGGTTTAAATTTTTTTTTTTTTTTTTAAGAAGCTGTTGTTTGATATGCAGTGGGAGAAATCCAAACGAATTAAGATGAAAAGTTACGTTGTCTGAGCTCTCCACCAATCACCATCTGCAGTAATGAAGGATAACCAGTGCAAACACTCTATGAAGATGTAAAGTTGTAATGAATCTGACACATTCATGCAAATCATTACAGATTTATAACATTGTAATATTCTAGGTGCGTCATTTGCAACTGAAAAATATATCATTTCAAACAGAAGCAGTGTAATATATGAGTCATTTTAATGGATAAGATCTGCATACAGTTGGGACTGGTAAGTTACGCCTTCGCGGGGCGGCATGCCCCATACCTATACGGCACTGAGAGTTTGGCAGTTTTCAGGGTTCCTTACAGAAATAACCACAAACACCACATAATCTCAGCCCTTAAAACCATTAATTTCTGTACCTTCTTGCCCCATTTTAACAAACATAATAAACAACAACTTCACACGTCTACACAATAAAGCCCCAAATTTATCAGATTTCTGCCTGATTACATCATCACACATGCTCCAGGCCCACAAAGAATATGTCTTCCCATTGAACATTTAGGTGCAGTCATTTTAAAGAGCAAAACTTTGCAGTTCCTTTGTCTTCTTCACTCGTAGCTTACGGGGAAGCGTGTCTACCTACAATACTTCTGGACGAGTGACAGGCCCGGGTTCAAATCCACCCTCAGACAAATGCAGGTTGCCCTGCTGCAGCAGAATGGAGTCATCGAGCTGGCATGTAGAGTTGAGTTATGTCCTGTAAGTCAGTGGAGTGACCTCAGCAGGGGAGTGAACTTTGTATTGAAGCTGGCCAGCAGAATTCTGAATGAGTTCTAATGGCTGTATAGCGCAGGCTGGTAGGCTTGCAAGATGGGAGTTATAGAGTAATCTAGACCGTAGATTACCATGGCCTGGAGGAGTGGCTGGGTGGAGTATGTGGTCAGGTCGGGTGGAATCCTAATGTTGTACAGGAGGATTCTACAGGACCATGATGTTGCCTGCCATGCACATTCCTCCTGTGCAACATCAGGAGGATTTGACCATACTATTAATTTATTTATGTTCATTAGAATAATTCATTAGGTTGCGTGGCGTTGCAGTGCACGAGTGATTATACAGTGACACAATTTTAGTTGTTTTGGCTCTGTACTCTAACATATTGGATTTGAAATAAAACAGTGAATATGATCTTAAATTATTGCAGACAGTCGGCTTTAATTTAAGGGTATTTACACATGTATCTGGTGATCTGTGTAGGAATTACAGCCGTTTTTATATATAGACCCCCCATTTCAGGGGAACCAGTGTAATTGGACAGTTGGCTGCTCAGATGATTTTTGGCGAGCCGTGTTCCTTTACATCTTTAATTCATGCACAAGAAAGCTAACAAAAAGTCTAGAGTTTTTAAGTGGTGGACTAGATCTACCTAAATTTCAATGTTATTATTGGGCAGCTTACTAGAGGAAAAAAAAACAACTATATTTTTCTTTGATCACTTGTGCATTAAATAGTCTTCAGAAGTCAGAATTTTTTTTTTTAACATAGATATTTTTTAATTTGCGAATTTGTAAAATCCAATACTTCCGCTTTCCTCAGGCTCTACCAGCCTCAGGCATGGACCATTGGCTCCCTCGGGCTAATATGCAGAAAAAAAGTATATTATTTTATATGATCTTATTACAACAGAGCCTTGTCATTGCTTGAAAGTCAAAGTGGGAAAAGGGATTAGATTACACCATCTCAGAGGTCTGATGGAGTGCAGCTTCAAATAATTTGTGGTGTTCACTACAGTAAATCAAAACTTGCTAAGTTATATCCCGGTGCTTCTGAATCATGTGATAGATGCTGTCAGGCCCAATGCCATCTTACCTACATGTTTTGGTCATGCCCAAAATAAGTAGAGTACTGGGATTATTGGAACTATTGTCTGAGATACTGGAACTACCTTTAAAACCATTTTAGTATTCTACCAGAATTTGAACAAATAGCTCATACACATGCAATTGTTATTTCTTTTGCCTCTTTAAAGATATACTATGCAGGTTTTTTGCAGCCCTTCTAGACTGTGTTTGTCTCCTCCTCCGTCCTCAACCCCATCCGCACCTCTGTTGAGAACACACCCTTACATGCTACAAGCGAACAGGTGAGGTGGCCAGAGATATTGAAAATAGCATTTTTAGCATGTGGATGGTAACAGTAATTAAGCAGTGTTATAATGGTCCTTTACATTGAGTACACCCTTAATGTGTGAGAACATTGTATGGTACTCCGTAGTGCAGCTATTTTGTGTTTCCTCATTCAGTATTTAGCTATTCTGGACATTTAGTTAACACTGGGATGTAAACACGGAATTGTGTGTGGAAGTAACATTAGCTGGCCATAAGTACATTATTGCTAGCCAATAAACTCATGAAGTTACCTATATCCTATTCATATATTAGGCTCTTTATTTTCTTGAATACAACAGAATATGTATATGTTCATGGCAGACCTGGGTCAAATATGTATTTGTTTTGGATTCAAATACTTTCCCGTGCTCTATTGATCTTGCCTGGTGTAATTGAGCCTGCCAATATGACCAGAAGGTGGGGTTTGCACTTTTTGAGAGTATGTAATATGGTTCCAATACACCAGACAAGATCAGTAAAGCGTAGAAAAGTATTTGAATCTAAAACAAATATGTATTTGACCCAGGTCTGGTTCATGGCTTTGGATAACTGTTACTTTATGTAAATTGTAGCTACCTTATCTGACCTGTGTTCTGTAGTTGTTCCAACTTCCTTCGGTATGCAGTTATTCTGCGTCACTTTGAATGAAGCCTCGGCCAGGTAAAATATAATACTAAATTACATTGTTATAGTCCTGTGGTATAGAGCTAGAAATAAATTATTGAAATATTACAATATTTCAAGTTATTCCGAGTTTTATAATCATTGAACCTCAACTTTATTAGCGTTGTTAGTGAAGTTCAATACACGTACTGCGGCTAGATAGCATGCATGCTGTATCAGATTCTATTCTCCCAACTGAAATAAATGCTCGTGAACTGCAGTACTGCTGCCTAGGCAGTTATGTTGTGTGTGGCATTTTGTCCGGCAATGAACCAGATTGGTCTCGGCTGCGCTGGGTGGTGGTGAGAGCACATGCACTTGGGTTGCATTAGCTAATTAGCCCAGGTCCTTAAAGGTGTGTTGCCCTCCACAGTTCGGGCCGAGACCGGGAGCTCACACTGAGAGCATGTTTATGATTTTTTGTTTAGTTTTATTTAGGAGTTTTTGTTCGAGCAAGACAAAAGTAATCCACTGCTGAAAAGTAGGAGGGGCCGGTCCGCTGGAGACCTGGCCAGCTACGAGCGGCAAACTGAAATAGTTGCCGTTCTGTTTTGCTTTCTTTGGTCTTGGTTATTTTAGTTTGCTGTTTTAGTTCATTGTTTTTGCCCAGAACCCCTGAGGGGGAAGGGTGAAGGTGTCTGTTTATTGGATTTCACGTTTCCTGGAACTGCCGCATCTCCCTCCCAGGGGTGTCACACTGGCGTGTGATGCTGTTTTAACAGTGAATCCGGATGAGGAAGGGATGTCTTTGTTTGCAACTTTGTTAGCTTTTTTTGTGATGTTGGCTACACATAGCTAGATTGCATGCGATTCAGTTTCCGATTGAAATAAATGCTGGTGAATTATCAAGCTAGCTAAGCAACTATAAACAGTAACAGCAGTTCCCACAGGAAGGTAGGCATCTTGATGAGAGAACAGAATTCAATACAAAAGCTCCCCAAACAAGTTACTTACTGGTCCAACAGAAAACAGGCCAATTCCGCGTCACTTTTTATCCCCTTGGCAAACTTCAGCTGACGCCACCAAGGTTGACTCTAGTTATTGAACGAGTCCTGTCAGCTTGTCTTTTTGCTTTGCTGTATCTAGGCTGCTTAGCACCTGTCATTGCAGCAGCAAACAAGCGACAAACACTTCTGGAATCTGATCCCAAACCACAAGCTCTGTAGCCATGCCCCCCCCCACACACACACACAGAAAAGAGTGCCACGCCTAGAAAAGTCCCTAACACATTTTAGAATAACAAATACAGGTAAAAGGTGCAAGACTTTGGTGAAACTAAGTAGGCCTAAATACATAGATTGCCTTGGCATGGTTATTTTATAATATTTTCAAGTAAAAAATCCAGCATAGTCTGCCTTTAATAGCATATCATAGAATTATTATCCCATGGACAAATAAGCCTCCCATCAAGTATATCTTGTAATGTCTTTTCTTAAGTTTAAGCTAGAAAACAGATAATTCTCTATTTGGGGGTTCTGTTGTTATAAAAACTGGCAAACACTTATCTCGTTCTTTCAGAGGCTATCCTCACTCTCCCCAGATTAACCATGACATGGCATGTTATAGTCTTAAGGGACTAACATTAATAGAGGCGTGACAGACATACTGTTGTCTCTGTATTTTTTTCCACTTTTTTTGTTTTTCCCCTTTTCTGTGTTGCTTTATTTATTTTAAATTATTACCTATGGCAAAAAGATTGATTCTGAAAGTGCACTGTATTATTTGCATTCTGTGTCATAAATAATGTTTAAAAGCGGTCTAGAATTGATTCTAGCTGTAAAGTTTGGATTCAGAGTCTGCTTCTGTTGTCTATCAACATGGGGACTAAATACCATTGAATAGAGCTGAGCGATATGGCCTATAAATAATACTGCAATATTTTTAGGCTATATCACGATAGACAATATATATCTTGATATTTTTAAATCTCCTCGAAAGCACTTCTTAAATGCTCAAATGGTGAAACAAATTTGTGGTACTGCTACCTTTTGTGGAAATGGTTTTGCTGCATATTTTGAAGATAACCGATGTTTGTTCAACATCTTCCTTGCGATACCCAAACCACTGCCAGACGATGGATCCAGTGCTGTTTCTTTTCGGAACCAATTAGTCCGCCTCCATCTTCTGTTACTGTTTCCGAACTCAACACGTATAAACTCGCTTTGGCGCTTCACTTCTTTCGCTCCCTCCAGGCTCTTTCCCTGTTCCCTCCAGATACAAAAACACATGCCTCACCTATATACGTCACACACACTCACCCAGGAGAGTGGTCTGGATGTGCGGGCGAGTGTGTGTGATGTATGTATGTGAGTTTTTTCTTTTTGTGTCTGTGAGAGGGAGAGAGCCATAGGAGAGAGCGAGAGAAGTGAAACGCCAAAGCGAGTCTCATGCCGGCGGCTTTAAAAAATTACGTGACAATTTGTACTCAATGTTTGCAATATAGTCATTTACTACATCCCACGTAGAACAAGCCGCAATACATCGAGTATATTCAATATATCGCCCACCCCTACCATTGAAGTAGGCCATCAATGAAGCTGAACAATTAGGATAAATCGATCAGAGACATAGCCAAAGTATTGGGTGTGTCAATGTCAATTGTTTTGATGAACCCGTTGGAAATCTCAATATCTCTATTGACTATGACCTCATCAAATGAATATTGAGCAATTTATTTTCTGACCCATATCCGCTACATAGCCTTGCCACAAAGACCCACAAATATGGCTTTATAACTTGGCTCACAGGAGAAATAAGTATGCCAGTGATAGGCTGTATGTATATCAAGGTAGCAAGTATTGAATGTATTAATGAAATGATTCAGGTGCACTCCTTGCAAGCAAACAACATTACAACTGAAAATTATTGGCTTGTCAGAGACGGTGTGTCTTTACTGATACTCTTTAAGTCAAGGAGCTCTCTAAGGAACTGTTATTAAACCTTCTACTCCCCACAAACTCATTATCAAGTCAATACCCTTAGCACATTTACTGTACTCTATCCTAAAGTTCTCTTTCTTTCCTGTGCACTGAACTGAGGGCTGTTACTATTTATATTTCATTTAATCTTTTTTTATGAACACCTACTCACATGTAATAGAAGGAGAACACGTTCTCCTTAATTATCACAAACACAGCTGCCTGAAAAAAATCCTTTGAATATAAATCAGAAATACTATGCCTATTTCAACAACACGCCATAAATCCTACTCATGCCATCTATCATTAACAGCTACGGCAGCATCTTACCGCTTCTGACAAATGATATAACACTGCCATAATACATGGCAGCAGTAAACATAGAGTAACATGTGCAGTCCTTGGCATATAGATAAGTGTCATGTTCCAAGGGGAAAACACAAAGCTGGAAACTCATTTCAATACTGTCTTTTCAAACTCTTGTAGGCTAGATACGGAATCCCTTAGTAATTTATATGAATGCTAAGCAATGTAATTATTGTATTGTTCTTTATTACATGTACATGCCATGGTTCGCATTACTGTTAATGGAATCGACATGACAGCTTCATGTGTCTTTTACATTTAATACATGCAGTGACCCTTAATTCAAAGTAATAACACAGTCATAACTCCCTTACCACAGCAAAAGCAGCAGCCATGGCTAATACTGGTAACCACAATGTGAACTTGATAGGTTAGTACAGATTTTTTTTAGGATAATTCAAGTATAATGACACTCACTCTCCTCATCCGAGAAACTTCACGAGCAACCTTACAACAGCAGTACTGACAGGCAGAGCAATTATTTCTAGTTATGACACAAACCCCACTGCTTCAGACACTCCATGTTAATCAAGTAGCACTTGTTTCACCTGACATGACACAGCAATTCACATTTCAACTCATTCGATGTGCCTCACAGACAATATTAGGAGTATCAATGGCAAAAAATAATAGTGCAACTGTTTTTGTATGTTTATATATTGCAGCCTGGTGACAATTCTTCAGAACATCCAATATTATTTGAAAGCTAAGGTTAAATTATATATTAGCATGAGCAATACTAATTTCCAGTCCAGGGTCAATGAGTTTGGCCTGGCTTGCTTTAATGTTGCTTTAAATATGAGGCAAAAAATCTTCTATTTGGCGGGAAAAGTACTGTTTTTTGATTGGTGCATCGTCTCGATTCGATTGTTCATGCCTAATTCAACATGGCTGCGCTGGAGGTGTGTTGTTGGAGCCTCCATATGGTGCTAATAACCATGCTACCTGTGCTGTTGAATAAAAGAAGCAACACATTTGAATTTCTGACATGTAGCAAGGATGGAAGGAACACAGGGCGCGGGAACATCAGGCTGAGCTAGCATAAGGATGCTGCCTGAAAAAGCTAGCTCGGCACACTGAAAAGCTAGCTCGGGACCACTGAAATTACCTTTAACAGAGGTGTGTTCAAATTTAGCGAACAGTGGCGAACTTTCGTGGCGAACACAAAGCTAATGGGAAAAAGTTTGAAATAGTTTGCAAACCTTCACCTTGTTCGCTGAATTTGAACACACCTCACGAGTAGTGGAGTGAATAGATGGTACATTTACAAAAGATGATTCTGGAGTTGATTCTGCAGAGACCTGCGAGGAATTCAGTGTCTCTTGAATCAGATCAGCCGCGTCGCAGAGTAATTGTGGGCTACTTTCTCTGCTTGTCCTAACCGCCCGCTGGCACAACATAGTGTGCTACTGCGCTTTGCTTGCCTTGGGAATCCTATCACTCAATGCTGGATTGCTGTAGACTGTAGCCGCTAGAGGCAGGTCTCTCAGAAATACTCAACCTATCACTAAGCGTCCTGTGTTTTGTGTACTCGCTAGAGCCCGCCTCCCAACTTTGACGGGTGAAAGTGACAGTTTTAATTTCAAGCCTTATTTCATGTTGCACGTAGCGTCAATGAAATAAATAATTAAATAAATACATACGTACATTTCGTGCCACATTTAATTATTTATGCTCACATTTCATGATGCATTTATTTATTTCATGATGCATTTAATTATTTATGCTCACATTTCATGTTGTATGGAGCCACACATCCAATGAACAATCGATGGCAAAAGCAACTTGCACTAAGCAAGGGATCGTTTTGTTGTCAATAGCTTGATATGCAGACAGATATTTTGGGAAATATCTTGAAAAGAGAGTGTGTGCTCTCTGCCTATGGGTAATGCGGCTTTTGTTACATTAATTATGCAAATATTAATCTGATGAAAAACATATTTTCAACATACAGAAATTCCAAGTTACTCACACATGCAAAGCACTGTATACCAGTCAGTCATACAAACTGGCGATATCTAGGCCTGCCAGTAAATATATTGATATAAAAATCAGACCAAGTTACAAGGAACAATATTGGCTAAATTGTTTCCAGTAAATTGGCCCTATGTGTACAAGCATACAGTACATTAATGGGGCAAACATATGTGTGGATAGGTTTGTAAGTGTCAAGATTGATTTAATAGGCCCCAATATGTCAAATTTTTATCTGTAGTTATCCGCTTGACTTTTCTGTAGCGTGAATGATTGTATGCTTCTTGGTATAAATATTTGTTTGTAAATATGAATTATATGTGTATGTGTGTATGTACAGTATTTATTTTACAATCAGTATTTATTTTAAGTTGCACATGTCCAAGAACTTGTACATTTTGTAAAATGAAATTGAATTCTGAATGACCACATTGTCAGATGGTAAAGGTAGTGTATATGTTCTATCTCATAAAAAACAAGTTTTGAACATACAAAAATGCCAAGTTACTCACACATACAAGACATACACTGTCTATAACTCATTCATTCAAACTGGCAAAATCTAGGCCTGCCATTAAAAGTATTGATGTCAAAATGACGCCAAGTTACTGTACTAGAAACAATATAGGCTATCTTGCCTCACCGAAATTAAATAAGCTGTATTCCAAAGCAATGCTACCCAATGTTTCCTCAATTGTTTCAAGTCACTTGATAGATATGGCTGTTTAGCATGTGTATGCGAGATTGGCTCGTGTAGGTGAAGGATTGGCTGGTGTCAGTAAATCCCCTTAGTTTGGGGCTTTATTGTGTGGACATGTGAAGTAGTTTATGAATTCTGTCTGTAGAAATGGGATCAGAATGTACAGAATGTAATGTCTTTAAGGGCTGAGTATCTGTGGCTGTTGCGGTTATTTCTGTGGGGAACCCTGAAAAGTGCCAAACTCTCGGTGCTGTATAGGTATTGGGCATGCCGCCCCGCCAAGGCGTAACTTGGCGGGATGGCATTCCTGCCATCCCGGTTTCTGAGCACACCAGTCTCTCTTTCTTAATTACATTCCAAACAGTTTTTCGCAGCCTCACAACAGCTTCTATGACTTTCATTGGCACAATTGGTCCTCATGTTGAAACTCCAATAACAGGCTCTAAAGGCAATCCCATGCAAGCCTAGAATCAAGACTAGATACTGAGTCAGAGGAAGCAACTTAACACACCAGACTAATCAGAAACACCTGTGAAGTCATAATAAAAGCAGATAATTTGCACTAACCACATGTGAGTGGAGGCAGAACAATAATATATGGAAAAAACAGAAAATAACACTCAGGCGTCTATTGTATGGCTACATAAGGCCAGAGAAGTTAATTTTTAAAGTCTAAGTCCATCCATCCATCCATCCATTCTCTAACCTCTTTGTCCAGATCAGGGTCACGGTGGCAAAGGGGCAAGTAGAGAAGCCCAAACGTTTCTCTCCCCAGCGACTTCCACTAACTCATCCCGGTGCATCCCAAAGCGATCCCAGGCTAGCCTTTGGATTTAATCCCTCCTGCATGTCCTAGGTTTGCCCCTGGGTCTCCTCCCTGTGCCCTGAATACTTACAGAGGGCGGCACCCAGGAGGCATCCTTATCAGATGCCCGAACCACCTCAACTGACTTCTTTCAATGCGGAGGAGCAGCGACTCTACTTTGAGGTCCTTGCAGACAGCTGAGCTCCTCACCCTATAAAGCAGAGTAAGCCCTGCCACCTTATGGAGAAACCCCATTTCAGCTGCTTGTATCTTGCTCTTTCGGTCACTACTCATAGTTTATGACCAAAGGTGAGTGTAGGGATGAAGATTGATCGGTAAATCGAGAGCTTTGCCTTTCAGCTCAGCTCTTTCTTCACCACCACCATTTGGTACAACGCCGGCATTACTGCAGCTGCTGCACCTAGACGGTAGTTCATTTTCGAATCCCTTTTTCCCCCGCTCGTGAATAAGACCCCAACTGGGGCAGTTTCTCCTCGCTTACTTGAAGGGGGCAAACCATCTTTTTCCACTTTGAATGAGCTTAATGTCGAGAATGCAAACACAGCTTTCGCTCCGGGTATACAGGGACCAAATGGCATGCAACAGCACTCCCACAGCACCTCCCAGAAGATACCCTAGAACACAGAGTCATGTACCGTCTCTAAATCCACAAAACACATGTAGGCTGGATAGGCAAACTCCTATGCCCCCTCAACTATCTGTGAGAGGGTAAAAAGCTGCCTGGATGAAACCTGCATTGTTCCTCCTGAATCTGGGGTTTGACTATTGGTTGAAGCCTTCTTTCCAGCATCTTGGCATAGAGTTTCCCAGGGAGGCTGAGGAGTGTCATTCCCCAATAATTGGAACACACTCTTCGGTCACCCTTCTTAAAAATGGGGACCACTGTGGGGACCATTTGTTCCTGACTTCCACGCGACATTGAGGATTCGTGTCAACCAAGACACACCAACAACATCCAGAGCTTTCAACATTTCTGGATGAATCTCATCCACCCCTGGTGCTCTGCCACTGAGGAGGTCCTCCAACTACCTGTGACTTCAGCCACAGACATGGACTCTGATCTCCCTTATTGCTCCAGCTCAGCCTCCAAAAGTTGGGCGAATCTGTCGGACAAGAGTACCTCAAAGTGTTCATTCCACCTTTTGACAACATCCCCAGTTGAGGTCAGAGTTTCACCATTCCTGCTAAGAACAGCCTGAATGGTGTCCCACTTTCCCTTCCTGAGGTGGCGAATAGTTTTCCAGAACCAGTTTGGGGCCGATCGAAAGTCCTCTCTAAAGCCTCTCCAAACTCCTCCTATGCCCCGGCTTTTGCTTCTGCCACTGCCGCAGCTTTGGCCTTTTTCCCTTGCCGGTACTTGTCTGCTGAATCAAAGTTTCCCAGTGCCAACCAGGCCCGGAATGCCTCTTTCTTCAGCTTTGACAGCCTCCCCCTCCGCTGTCCACCAATGGGTCCTTGGGTTGCCACCAGGACATGCACCGTCCAGCTTTTGACCACAACCTCTAGCAGCCGCTTCCACAGCAGGTTTTGAACAGGTTCCATTCAGACTCCATGTCCCCAACCTCCTCCAGGATACTGGAAAAGCTTGTAACATCCACATGCCAAGAATCAGTTTCTGTTGTCTGGGCACATTATGCCCGGATCTACCCTGTTCCTCCCCCTGCCCAACGGGCATTGCACCCAACCCTAGCCTGAACCTTGTGGGTGATGGGCCCACACGGTTTTCCCACATAGTCTTTTCGGGCTGGGCCCCGCTGAGATACGTGGGCTGCCCGACCAATGTTTCCTAGTCTCAACTCCCAAATATTGCATCTGTCAAATAGGATAAAGCATCAATCCCAAATAACATAAATATTATAGCTACCCTCACTGTATCATTGGTTTTCCATTTTCATCAGGAGGCCACGTTAAATGAGAAGTTCGATTTATTTGAGTCAGTACATCAAAGTGAACCAAACTTTAGTTTTTGAGTCATTCAAGTTACTTTCTCAGATTTAAACTTCACTTTGCTGTTTAGTTTTTATTTCTGCCTGTCTGGCTCTAACTTGAATCTCTCGCTGCTCGTAGTGAGATGTAGGTGCTCAATACAATGTATTGTAACAGCTGGGAGAGATTTTATTTTTCTTTTCCTGCTTAATTACTGTATCTTTAAAAAGATGTGGGCTCTTATAATAGCAAGATAAGCATCTTTATTCCGCACAATGCAATGGCATATTTCTATGGGGTATTGTCTCAAAAATAAATAAATAGCATGAATATTCCAAGTAACATGCAATTTATAAATATTTTTCATAACTTGCAAATGAAATGATTGACTCACAAATGAATGTAACTGTTCCGCAAATAAATGTAGCCGATCTACAAAAGAAAAAATAAATAAATAAAAATGCAGCTGATCCACAAATAAATGAGGCTTGTTCACAAATATATGTAGCTGGTTCACAAATAATAATAATTGGTTCACAAATATGTTTCAACTATAAAATGACTGGAAAATGACTCGGTGTGCATTTACACATCACCTGGTGCGTGTGAATAATTTATTTTGCATTTATTTATTAAATTTAGGATTTTTGATTACATTTTGCATTACTTGTATTTATTAAACATGACTTGCATTGTCCTAATGGACAAAATGGTGATAGCTAGTCAACTTATCCACAGTTTTTCAGTGTACACTACATAAGGATAACCATATGGGGGATAACCAAGAGGGCAGAGACCGGACCATATCTACTGAGAAAATGGAACTTGGAAAGCAATAAAAATGTGCATCAAGGGGTCATTGATAAGGTCTGTGACAGACAGGTTTTGAAAACTTACAGTGACAATTAATTATACAACCATCTGTTCGGTTTGAGTGCAAGATACAGTAATCAACACCTAGCCCAGCTGTTAGATTCGCATCAAAAATGCCTCTAATGAATATCAGTGCCATAAAAGAGAACAATGTTGATACAATTCAATTTAGCATGGGAGTATAATCAACCTGTATAAAAATCAACTTGTTTTATGGTATAATTGCTATGTCCTTTTTAAAAACTAATGGCATGCTATCCCTTTTAGTCTTGTCCGATGCTTGCATAAAGCTTCTCCAGCTTCATCGGGGCTCTTTAATTTCATAGATGATGTGGTGTGTGTGGGGGGGGAGGGGGGTGCTTTGAATTTTCAACACCTCCAGTGGCCTCCACACTTTGCTCTTGCCATCACTCTGATACAAGTGAATTTTGGTCTCCTCTGTCCACAAGACCTTTTTCCAGAATTCTGCAGAATTTTTCTGTAGACGAAACTGATGTTTGGAGAGTACTGTTAAATGGAGCTGCCAGCTTAAGATTGATGAGGTGAACACGGATTGAGAACTAAACTTACAATTTAGATACATCCATGAGGTTCTGATTTTGGTGAACAGCAATGTCTTCTTCAGACACTTCATGCTTCTTCAGTGTGACTGGGGCTGTACTTCCCCAATGTTGCCTCTTGTTGCCATTATGGAATGAAGCGGCTTATGTGAGGGACAGGGAGGGGGTGGGGCCTTGAGGGCACGGGGGTGTTTTCAATTTGCATATTCATTCATTCTCAATGAGGGTAAAGGAGTAGATATGCTACTAAGCCATTTTCAGTAGTTTCTTGCATTTTAATAACATTATTGGTAGAAAGGCCACATCAAACAAAATATTATTCAATATTATTATTCAGTATTTTTAAAGGTTCTAAAATACATGTGGAGGGGTACTTTGAAGGCTTTTCAGAATTGAATTTCTCAGTTCAATCTGCAAAAACAGTGTAGGTTAATGATAACACAGTAGAATTCACTTCACTGCATAATAGATTATAACATAATTCAGGTATTTGCAAACCATTTCCCATTCAGTCCATTGTAAAGAGATCACATTTGCATAAACCATCAGCACATATTTCAGATATTTTCATGGAATTAAGTCCAATTACATGACATAATCATCTATAAATAGACTACACTAAAAGTCAGTGGATGCAAATAAAGCTGAGAAATTGAGTGGCACCTGCCTGGGTGGCACCTGCGGTAGTCGGCAGTCTGTTGCAGTCTTTTATGCGATTAAGGACATTCTACTGTAGTTAATTTAGTGTGTCTAATATTGCATGTAAACTTGAAAGCAGGGTGACATTTTTGTGAATTCTGTCTATTTACATGAAGTACAGAAGTTAATATTTTTATATTATCTGTGGTCATTGTGGTCATTTGTGTAGAAAACCCTGCAAAGTGCCAAACGCTCAATGTTGTATAAGTATGGGTCATAATGCCCCACCAAGCCGTACCTTCCAAACAATACAGTCATTTTATAATATAAATGTTATTATTAATATAAATTTTCAGGTAGCTCGTTATTTTTCATGCTATGCAATGATCCCACTTTCAGCCCCAAAATATTACAAGTGAAAAATCACATATCACCATTTTTAATGTTTTTTATTCACTCAGTGTATAGAGCAGTTCCGAGTACATTGACATTCTCTACGTTTTCTGCCTTCTCAAAAGACAGATTGTGCCCTCTCAGAATTAAACGTGTTTTCACTCAGTCTGAGGAATAAAAAGCCCCACTTTACGTGTCCAAGTGAATTCAATTAGAAAAGGTGAAGGCCTTGCCCCATGTAGCATTAGGAGGAAATTACAGCTTGTCAAAGCATGAAAGAGCAGAGTTCTCAAGGCCTTGTCTGCAACCAAAATGTGCACACGCAAACGCACACACACACACACAGGGCAATGCACAGACTTTTTGGGGGCCATATGCTCAAAATAAAAAAGGGTATCAGGCCTCCTCCTAGACTGCTTTGAGAAAGGGGGGGGGAGTGGGGGTTCAGTGAGAGATGTTTATTGGTTTTTCATCTAATAGTCCTAGGGCCATATTTACTGAGCATGCTGCAAATTACCGTCAGTTCCGCAAAAGTATGCATTACCACATGTTTTCAATTTAGCGGGTTATTTACTAAGACTGGCTATGTAAATGAGCACAGCCACAGCGAGTTGATTTGACTGCCAGTCAAATATTAAGTATTTAAGACTTGTGCATGGCAGGAAAGCGACATTGTTGTACTGCTCCATCACTGTTGAAGTCAGGTTTTGGTCAGGTGTCAGAATCCATGGATGCAATAGATAGGCACTGTCACCCTCACCAATTTTAACAATTCTCATTAGAAAAAACTTCAGAACACATTTTTCATATTTCCAGTTGTTTCATACCGTACCCAAGAGCTAACCATCTCCAGAGTCACCGTCTCTCAACTTCTCTAACAGGCAACTGTTCCTAAAGATGAAGGAGTCATGTGTTCTAAAAAGATTTAAAAGATTTTAAAAGATTCTCTCCATTCACAAAGGTAGAGATCAGAGTTGCCATAAATGTAACACATGATACAGGTAACACAATCAATAACATAATGTACAATGTGGCTACTGTAGCCATTTCCAGTTTGTACATGTGCAATTCAGTTCTCTATCACCTCCCAAAGGAATGGGGCAATGTGATAGCCTAACCTTTGCAGGAAATAGATTCAAAAAATCTAAATGGTCAGACAGATGTTTTGCCACAGGTGACTTGTGGTTTGACAACCACAGTATTGGCAGAAACACTGGGGGTATTCAAGGCCCGGCTTGATATAGTATTGGATACTATCTAGCTTTTAGGTAAACTAAGCATTAAATACAGTTTAGTGGTAGGAATAGATGAGCAGTGTTGGGCTGAATGGCCTGTTCTCATCTTACGTTATGTTATATTATGTTATGTTATGTTATGTATCTGATTCCACAGTATCTGATTCACCTACGGTCATCTGTAGAATAAGAATCAACTGCATACATATCAGTAATGTTAATACTAGACATATATTTACTTATTTTGATGCATACACTAGCTACGTAGTTTTGCTTTTTGTACCATTTAGCCACCCGTCAATCACAAAATATGTCATCAGTACGCATCCAAAAGACTAATTGTGTTTTAAAAAGATTTGTGGAACAACATTCTTAGTTAAATATGACAAAACATTGCTTACATTATATTACATTACATTTATTTAGCAGGTGCTTTTATGCAAAGCGACGTACAAAAGTGCATATCATGGTCATTGGACAACTACAAAACACAGGATCAATAAGGTACAATACTCATTTCGTACAGCTATTTATAGCCAAGAACACAGTTCAGTTCACTCAGTGAGCATTATTCTGACCTAACTTATGCCAAGCCAAACTAGGGAGAAGAACAAGCTACAATATTAGGACGAATACATATTACAAAAAGTGCTGGAATGGGGGTACACGTAACATGAATGTCATGAAAGGGGGGAAATGGTTCATAGAGTGGTGGCAGTTAGTCCAGGTATAGTCTGAAGAGATGCGTCTTCAGACCACGGCGGAAGATGGGTAGTGAGGGAGAGGTTCAAAGAGGGACAGGGAGTTTGTTCCACCACTGGGGAGGTAGGGTGGAGAAGCTTCGTGCTTAAACCATAAGCATTCCAAATACACTACATGGCCAAGAGTATGTGGACACCTCGCATACATATCATCCAAAATTACAGGCATCAATATGGAGTTGGTCCACCCTTTGCTGCTATAACAACCTCCACTCTTCTGAGAAGGCTTATGCTAGGTGTTGGAGCATTGCTGTAGGGATTTGCTTCCTTTCAGCCAAAAGAGCATCAGTGAGGTCGGCACTGATTGGTCAATTAGGCCGGGCACGGTGTTGGATGAAGTTAAGGTCAGGCCAGTCAAGTTATTCCACACCGACCTCAACAAAACCATTTCTTTTTTTTTTCTTTTTTTTGCCATTTTCCTCCCAGTTTCTCCCCAGTTTAGTTGTTATATCAATTCCCCGTGTGAATCATGGTCCTGGTCGATGCGCTATCCTCTGTTGGTCTGGGGAGGGTGTAGACTACCACATGCCTTCTCTGATACATGTGGAGTTGCCAGCCACTTCTTTTCACCTGACAGCGAGGAGTTTCACTGGGAGAGCGTCACGCCTGCGGAGGTTCACGCTATCTCCCCCAGATCCCCTCCCTGCTGAACGACCAACCAGTAGGAGTCGCTAATGCAATGATCAGGACGCATACCCTCACTGGCTTCCCACCCATGAACATGGCCAATTGTGTTCATAGGAACGTGTGACCAAGCCGGACGTACCGCTGCCGAGGTACCTTATACCTCTACACTACCCAGACAGCAGACAAAACCATTTCTATATGAATCTTATAATAAAACTTGAAACAGGAAAGGGCATTCCCCAAACTGTTGCTACAAAGTTTGAAGCACAGAAACAGCCCCGGACCAAGGGATGTCCAAATACTTTTGGTCATACAGTGTATGTTGCTCAAATAAGCCTCTTGTATATTTAGTGGTACATGCAATTTGAAGCTCTTTCCCATTCATTTCTGAGGTCAGAGATCTGCATATTTTTCTAGAGCTGATGATGGAAGTACCTGGCCAGCTTGCTGTCTGCTACTAATACCAAAGAAAGTACCACAGAGAATTTTATCAGGGCTTGCAAATAGAAATGATAAGTGGATTTGTTTATGCAAATGATGCTGATTCTTATATCTCAACATGATAATGTTGACTACCATCCATTTATTTTAAAGTCAATTGCTGGGCTTATGCAGTTTACAAAGCCTGTATTTTAGTGACCTCTCTGACTGCTGCTACCCTACACCTTGTAAATGCCTGGATTTGATCAGGTTATTTGCTTGTGTTGCTGTGAGCAATTTGAGAGTTGCATCACTTCAAATGGGATTTCCCTCATCATTTCCTTTATTTCAGCAATTCTAAAGTGGTTATTTTGTCATGGTGCTGTATTTGCCCATGCCAAGTGCTAACGCAGTGTGATATTGTCTGCCCACTGTGTTTTTCATCATCCATAGAATGTTTCTTTTTCTAAACTGGAGCAGGTGGTGATGGAGTGCAGGGCTTCATGTAGGCAGTCATGATTAATACCACAGTCAAAAGCTATGTGCATATGAGAGAATGACTACCGCACAACTAAAAAATAACTCTTCGCTTTACCCGTGTTTTTTATAATTTTGGAACCACAGTCACACATATATAACTGGTTTTGAGAAGGGCTGATAAGCTGGTTTCAATGTTCATTTCATTCTAATCGTTTCAAGAATGGTATGTTGCAGGAGGAACAAGAGAACAGAAACATAATAATTGGGATTCTACTTGGAATTACTGGATAGAAAAAAAAGCTGACCGGGCAATCCCTTGTGCCCCTGACCCTGACTACTATAAGTGCAGCCCAAGCGCCTTTGGTTAGTTAAAAAAATAATATTAAAATGAAAAATCGCTCTGGGCAAATTCTGTCACGGCAGGGAGGATATACTTCTGCATATGTTGGTGTCTATTTGTGCGTGTGCCTGCGCACACACACACACACACACATCTGGATGAATATAGAACTGAAAGTTAGTCAGATGCCTGATTTCCACTTCTCATCTACACATTTGACACTTTTCTCTGATCCTTCATTTAAGAAATATAGCAATTTTTGGATTCCAGAAAAAATGATTCAGATGTGTTACTTTTTTCAGTAGAATCATTCAAAAGTGTTTTGCATTTCAGCATTTCAATATGAATTAATAGCAATGCTGCAGGTTGTTCTACTTACTGTTCTACTCAGGAAGTTTAAATGAATACATGTTAACTAGTTAAAGGAACAGTTGTAAAGAAACTACATTTAATACTGAACACTAGCTGGATAGGGCACATGCAGCTCAGTCTTTTTAAATCACAGTGTGCTTCATACACGCATAAGTAAATCCAGAGCCCTGGATTGAGTCAACATTTTTCCCAAATGTCAAAGAGAGGGGGAGATGTGCAACTTACCTAGCCACCAGTATCCTTTGGTTATTAACAACCAACAGATATCCACCAGGCAGTACCAGGATACAGTATGTAAACCCTATGCGATATCCATTTATTATGAAATGCATAAAACAATGAAAAGACATGCAGACAGAGACAACATCACACTGGCTTCCCCCCACCCCAGGCATCAGGTTCTGAGTGCATCTCCTAGTTGCTAACTTGCTACTTTTCCTTTCATTCCAGGTTAGACCCCAAGTGGCGTTTCATCCAGGTGTCCCAAGGTCAGTCCATACATGCACAAAGACTACCCAAAACACACACTAAAGGTATTTAATGTGACAAACGCCAAAACCAAACAAAAATAGCCCTGCACACAAATATCTGTCTTATTACACCTCACATTACTAATAAGCTGTCGGCTGATTCAGACTCCCTCGCTGCAACTGTCCACTTTCCCAACTTCCCCCATATTGCACTTATTGCATTTACAAGCCCATGTTAAGACCAAATTTTGGTTTAATCTGGGCCACAGACAACATGAATACCGTCAGTCAGCAAGGGCTTAACCCCTTAAGGCACAAGCCAAATCTTGCCAATCCTTGCCTATTTAGGGGGTACCCTATTTAAAGCTTTATAACAGATGCAGATGTGAACACCACAGAGACTTGAAAAATGGCTTAAATGAAGCAAGACATTTGTACAATTTACAATACTAACACAGATTAGTTTATATTCATAATTTTGGAAGAAAGAAAAACAAAAAAAAACAAATGCAATTGTTTTGACAAAAAATAAATTTGCACTTTTTAAGTTTGTAATGAAATACTGAGAGATTGCATATATACAGGAGGTTAAACTATACATATGCTAGATCAAAAACTTCTTGACCACAAGTTTATAAAATCAAAGAGTGGATATGTAGAACTACTATAGATGTATGAAGCAAAAACTAAGCAGTGTACTCAGCATCTCCAAATCTATCCAAAATGTCTAAATTATGCATTGCTGTAAATCGCAACATATTCACGTATTTCACTACAAATCAACTGTTTTGACTCAAGAAACTCACTGTTGCATCATTT
Organism: Anguilla anguilla; assembly: GCF_013347855.1. Taxonomy (NCBI): domain Eukaryota; kingdom Metazoa; phylum Chordata; class Actinopteri; order Anguilliformes; family Anguillidae; genus Anguilla; species Anguilla anguilla. The sequence goes on from NC_049210.1 coordinate 22,350,178, forward strand.
TCAAATGGAAATTACAAGCTTTCTGTCAGTACAGTGGTCTAAAATAGCTAGGTGTCCAGAAACATATCCAACATCTCTCCAAAATTGAATAAAATTATTTTTGTCCATTATAAAGCATATAAATGAGCCCCTTATGAAGGTTTATGAAACATTGCTATCAGATTAAAAAAAATAATCCAAACATATTGTCACACAATGCGGTACAGTACCTAAATGTGTAATAATTAACTCGTGTGTATTTCTATACTCTGTACTCTCGTATGTTTTTTTGTATGGGGATATAACAACATGAAAACAATGTTCAACCATCCACCACGTTTTGGCAATGTTCCAACTCTGACGTCATCACTGTAGCATGCTTCAAAAAACCTATTACACTACCATATAACGCTTACATTACAGTGTGAAATATTCACATTATATAACACCACTAACCTATTTAAAGATACTCAATTTAAAAAATAACGTATATAACCAAAATATTTTGAGCAGTAATACTTACATAGCAATGATGAAATCTCCTCTATGTTCAGTAGATGGAGACAGAGACAGTATCAATGATACTGTTCTATTCGCTTCTGTTCTACTCCAGAAAACGATGTCAGCTAGGTCTATCAGCAAACATATGGCTTAGCTATGTCCAGAAGTCTTCAATAATAATAGTATTTTCCAAGAAATTACGAGATATCGTTGACCACGTTTCGTTAGGTGCAGCATATTTTCTGCTAACATAGAGTGAATGTGTAAGTGAAAGCGATGCTAAGAATATTTTCTGTTACGCTGACCTATAAAACGCTATTCCAAAAGCAGAATTAGACATGTTATACATCGTTAGAAAGCTTATACTCTCACCTACTGAATAAATTAATTGTTAATCAAGCCAGTCTGTACTAGAAAGGGCGACGACGCCGTAAACAACAGGTGTGGTATTACGCACAGCTATTTTGGAAGATACCCAGGCGTCACGAATGCGCGTATATTTCCCAAACGGATTGTCCAAGACAATATATGACCACGCAGTCTCAAAAGGGACATCTCTACACGTAAAACGGTAAGATTGTATATTTATTCAATATTTAGTCCCAGATATTGACTGTAGAATGAGATGGTATCATTTAAAAAAACTTTTTCTCGTTTATTAAGTTATTCAGTGAGCAGCGTTTTCACTGCTGTATAGGCATATCTTAGGGCTATTGTCGGGTTTATCTTGTTGCTATGACGGAATATTATTTTTTAGTGGTGAAAGAATATTTTTATGAATGCCAAGATAGACAATATTGTCCATTATGTCAAGGGTGGGGGGTGTTTTGCAGATGAGACTGCAGGGAGGGGGTGCGTGTTAAATGAACGAACAGAGCAACAATGGTGGGGCTGCGAAACTCCGTTTTCGGCATAGTTGTTGTGTATCGTCTACTAATGAAACTAAAACAACACGTTTCTGTTTTTATCTCACACTTTGGTTGCAGTAGCACCGAATGTTTGAGTTTAGTAATCTCGGTAGGCCGGCGTGCCGACCACTAGGGGCTGTGCGCTAAGAGGTTAAAGTGAAGATCCTGAGACTATGGAACTCGGTCTGGGGAACACAAACAGCAACTTTTGTTATTTTGCTAACTGAGTAGGTGTAAATGAGGGCAGACATATCCTGTCATACAGTATTTCAGTTTCAGAGTGCCCTGGTGTAGGTCAGTGTGGAATAGCAGTTGGTCATGGAGAGCATCAAATTTACTCCCTGTATCCCAGCACCGTCTATTTTAAGGGCAATCAAGACAAATCAAATGAGAAGTCTAGAAAAAGTATAAAAGTCAACCCAAGCACTAATAGTTTTCTCAAAATCATTCTGTGGAACACTGTCTTCCACAAGTGTGAGATTACCACACTCCAGCCGAGAAGTAGAAAAAGAAAATATGTTTTAAAACAAATAACTGCATGGAAAACCTAAGATATGATATAGAATTTTTTTTTCATCTGAGGCTTTTGGTGCAAGCAGGTTTGGTTAGCCTACTGTAGTTTTTTCCATGATAGAATTGAGTGAAAGCCCCGAGGAGAGAAATATCACTGGCAGGTCTCATTATTTGTTCTCTGGACTCTGAACATGCCGCCGGCTCACAGACAGACTGGATGCTCGCTCCTCCGCAGATGTTACCCTGATCCCAGAATGCCTGTGGAGGGCCTCAGAATAATGGTGAATCAGATTAAAGATTTTCATTTCGAAAGCAACCCACTGATCAGTACCCTCTACATATGAAAAAAAACTTCAAATTTCCAGTGTCACACCAGAATCAGTGATCCAATGATTGTATTTGTCTTTCTCATCTGGCCAGTGGTATTATTTGTGATTTCAGACAAACCAGTGGAATCAGTTTAGGTCCTTTTAATACCACTGTTGATTAAAAATCCAAATTAATTTGAGTTATTGGTTTAATTATTTTCTTTTTCCAATTTCATTTTGCTTAAATCAATCTTACATAGGCTATATCCATGTTTAGTATGTTTTCAACGACTAGTTGACACTAATGCACTGTTGGAAGTACAATAGGAAGTATAATGTTAGACAATTGTGGCATCATATTTCCATTCAGAAATTAGCCTCACTATCCTACGAAGTGGAAATGTCTCTATGAAAGTTAGCATAGTTTCTCAGAAGAGAGAGCATCTTAGCTTTTTTTTCAACTTGGATTTCTCAGCTGTATAGCAGGTTTGTGATACTGTTGTTTTACAATGTAAGTAGACCTCTTATGTAAGACGTGTTTCACGGTAGCTTAAAATTCCATTTTACAGATACATCTTAAGTGTTCATTGCCAGATATGCCTTATTGTCAGCTGTCAGTGTGTGTTGTAGCTTTAGTGTTGAAAAGCAAGTTGATTTATTTGAGATGGGAAATTGGAGCTGGAATCTGATAGTCTGGCAGTATGGATCCGACTCTGCATGAGTGTCTGCTGACCAGAAGTACTGACTGTGATTCAGTTACCTGACATTCATATATTCTCTTTTATTATTATTATTATTATTATTATTATTAATAATAATAATAATAATAATAATAATAATAATAATAATAATAATGCAGTTGAAATTAATTGATTTTGTGATTTAAAAAAATAAATTAAAAAAAACACTTCACCGTGCCAGTACAGTGACCTGTGTAGTCCTGAATATAAAGCCTCTATAAAAGCAATCGGTGATAGTGCGCTCTCATGCAATACAGGAAGTATTTCTCATGTAGATTTTATGATCAAAGGAATCTTGGCAATAGAACATTAGTGTGTGTGTGTGTTTGTGTGCGTATGTGTTAGGGGTTAGGGGGAGGGGGGGTGTTGGGTTGGGGGGGCTTCAGTATTCAAAGGTATCAATTGGGTCATTATTGATCATTATATAGAGATTTGTAAATTCTAATTGGTATGTAGCATTCATTCAGTGGTCAGTTCTGAGCTCAGCATGTTAAATAATGAATGTGGAGTCAATGCCATTTTGCAGGCCAAAGAAAAAGATGGGAAAAAACTGTGCAGATAATAAAAGAGATAAGAGATTGCTGGTTGGGGGTATTAAGAGAGCTTTAAACTACAAGCATACACCCAGGTGATCACCCAGTGAGAGGCTGCGTAGGCAGTTCATTGGATAAAAGGCTGTCTTTATTGAACAGTTATGGTAGCAATTCTCAAGGTGAGAATCCTGTGCAATGACATGAGATCTGCTTCCTCTAGGGCACAACGTTGACATGGCAAGAATAGCTGACACCATGTCTGTGAAGAAAAAAACCAAACTCGTTTGAGCATTTCACTGTGAATTGAAATGAACTGTAAAATGGTGATCAAGTTCATTGCTTAGTACTTCGAAAAGGATGGACTGTAGTAATTGATAAAATGAAGTTGTGCACTCTCCTGATTATTTCAGGGATGTTTTTTATTTATTTGACTTAATGTGTTTTTCATTATAAACATAGTCCTTGGTGTGGGAGCCACTTGATTAGGGATAATTCACGGCATGAGTTTGTTCTCTTATCTGCTGTCCCCAGGCCTTTTCTGAGCACTACTGCAGCTCACCGGAGACTATTTTCTACTAGGCACTGCTTCTCTTATGAATCTTTATCTCCAGTCTCTTTTAACTTTTTGGGACAAAGGTGCCCACGCAAAATTACTTATTTATAATCAGGCTCTTTCCCGAGAGAGGTGGAGTGGCAGGTCGGCATTAAACCCTCCAGAGGGTCTCATTAGAAACCACTGGGTTTCTGCTGACTTTGCTGTTTTCCATATGAGCACACACAAGGTTACCTTTTTTTTCTTTCCCATAGCTCAGAGCACAGGGGTTCCTAGTTCAATGTGGGATATATAACATTTTCCAAAGCTATAATTATGCCCTGTAACAACACTGTATTCACATTTTGGAATGGATGGACCATTTTACCCTTAAGGGGAGGTTGAGATTAGATGTTCTCAGTGTTTAAGCATTATATTTTATAATAGTGCAGGTCTGCAACCCTGGTCCTGGGGATACCCAAGCTCTGCTGCTCTTTGTCTTCACCTTAAATTCAGCACCCAATTCAGACCCAAGTAACCAGGTGAAGTGAGTTAACTGTGTAATCAACTGCTCTAATTGATGAATTAAGTGCAGAGTAACAACAAAACCCAGCAGAACCCTTGGCTCTCTAGGACCAGGGTTGCACATATTTTGCTCATGGGACTGTTTCTGTTTAACACTGACATTTTTCTGTGTATCACAAAAATCATCGGCATAATAAGAAGTGCTTCGCCATAATAATATGAAATGTCCATGACTTTCCAACAAATGAAAAAAGAGAAAATATTCTGAATGTCATTGGTTACCCTTTACGAAAAAAAAAACAATTCTGAAAACCATGTTGTAAAAAACCACATCTGAACATCCAACATGTGAAGAGTACACGTGACCCATAAAAGTAATCCCACATAAGATGAGAGGTAGCTTATGGTAACTTATGCTATTTAACGTCACATATTGTTTTCACGTGGAACTTGTAGTTCATATATTAAAAATTCAGTGATGTGAATATTTGCAAATGTAACCTACATTCTTCTCACATATATAAATTTCCATTCATGTGAAAAAATCCAATCATATGTGAAAATACCCAGTTCTCATGTGACATTTTCTTTTCACATGTGAATATTTTAATTTCATATTCAAATGTTAAAACAAATTTCCATAGGAGCAACTTTAGGAAGAAATAATATCTGAATAAAGTGTATTTACAAATTGGTCTTAGATATATCCCTGTTGCACATGCCCTGATATTGTTATGACTATTTCATCAAACCCAGTGCTGTGTTTCATCAAGCAACCTCTGTTAGTACAGAAAAGATGTTTGATATGTTTTTCAACATTAACTATTGATGGGGAAATCTTTTCTGGGCAAGTCTCTATTTGTTGTGTTCTTTCACCATGACAGCTAATAAGAAAAGAGAGCACATCATAAAGCTTTATATTAATCCTGTATTCCAAGCTTTAGTAAATAAACACATTTTCTGTTAAATGTGATTCTTAACACTGACCCTTACCTTTTATCATATTGTTGAATTCCTAATTGCATGCAAACCTATAACCTTATATGGGTCATTATTTCCTGCCTATCTTCCCAGGAAACTAAATGTTTAGCAATTAAGCACCTTCATGGTACGGTATGCCAGAATTGACTGAGTGCTTGCCCCAAGCTTCTGATTGGTAAAGATTCTCATAGGACAGGTGTATGATGGTCCTGTGAGGGAAGACAGATTTGGCAACTAGATGCCGAATACCATGCCCCCCCCCCGACTGGCCTCTGGTGACACTCACGCCAGTGCCATTTCCTTTTAGGTCACCGTCAAAGGGTGTGGAGTGCAACACATGACAGCATGGTTCCCTTGTGCTCTGCGTGACTCTCAGACTAAGGCTAAGAGAGAGAGAGGGAGGGTGAGAAAGAGAGAGACAGAGAGGGAGAGGTGGGAGGGTAATAGAGAGACAGGGGCCTCCTGCATCCCAGATGCCTTCTGAAGAATAAAGCTTCTCTGTCAGATAAAGCACAAAGGTGTGTGTGATGTACAAGCCTGGGGAAGGCTTCCCTTTCAGATGACTAAAGGTTAACGCTTTGCATTTGCGCCAGAGCATATGTCCACTAGCGATGCGGGAAGCATTTTATCAGCCTCTAATCTACTCTGGCTGCTCATTAAACAGCTATGGGCATATGGATAGTTCTACCGGACGTCTCAGCGAATTCAAAACGACACTGGGCTGAATCTATTGCAGAGCAGACAGGTGTCTACAAACACTTTGAGGGCAACTTAACGAAACAGATGTTCTTTGTCGAACGTCTGTCGCTGTCTCCACAGGTTTCAGGAGCTGTGGCACTTTTAATAGATGTAGGCACATGCCGAGTCCCTCCTCCCGTAGCTCAGTGGGGTTTGTTGAGCGGAAGAGATAATACGGAATCTTCTTTGTGCAGCCAAAGCTTACTGCTTATGGAGAGAGTAGATATAGAGGATACCACGGCACACCACAGGACTACAGGGCATCAGGTGAGGCAGTATGGTATTAGGAGCTGAGTCACTCTTCTGTGTGGTAGAACTCTTCTCACACAGTTAAAGTGAACTGAAATCATGAACAGAATGAGTCTACATCATAGGTACCAATGTAAGAACTCTTTCACTTGCCCTGCTATTGTATTCCATTTGACATTTTGTTCATAATTGATAGAGCGGTGCAGTATAACCAGCAAAACCCCAGTAAAAAACAGAAGCCTGTTGAATGGCTCATCCAATTAAAGCACTGGTCCAGTTTGCGGATGGGTGCCGCAGTCTGTGCATGTGCTGATTGTGGTCAGCAAGCCCACAGGGGAGAGGAATACTGACAGCCAGGAACACTGTCTCAATCTCAATCAATTGCTCAGCAGTACAGAAAGTAGATTTGTTTGTAAGCTGTTGCACCATTGAGAAAGATATTTTATTTGAATAGCTTCAGGGAATATCCAGCTGTGAAAATGGCTTTTAACCTCTTAAGGAACAAGCCAAATTTTGCCAATCCTTGCCCATTTAGGGGGTACCCTATTTAAAGCTTTATAACTCCAGACGTGAACACCACAGAGACTTGAAAAATGGCTTAAATGAAGCAAGACATTTGTACAATTTACAATACTAACACAGATTAGTTTATATTCATAATTTTGGAAGAAATAAAGTGCCACAAATGCAATTGTTTTGACAAAAAATCCAAAATAAATTTGCACTTTTTAAGTTCGCAATGAAATACTGCGAGATTGAATATATGCAGGAGGTTAAACTATACATGTGCTAGGTCAAAAACTTCTTGACCACAAGTTCATAAAATCTAAGGGTGGATATGTAGAACTACTATAGATGTATGCAGCAAAAACTAAGCAGTGTACCCAGCATCTCCAAATCTATCCAAAATGTCTAAATTATGCATTGCTGTAAATCATAACATATCCATGTATTTCACTACAAATCAACTGTTTTGACTCAAGAAAATCACTGTTGCATAATTTTCAAATGGGAATTACAAGCTTTCAGCCAGTACAGTGGTCTAAAATAGCTAGGTGTCCAGAAACATATCCAAAATCTCTCCAAAATTGAATAAAATGTTTTTTGTCCATTATAAAGCATATAAATGAGCCCCTTATGAGGGTTTAAGATGAAACATTGCTATCAGATTAAAAAAATAATGCAAAAACATTGTCACACAATGCGGTACAATACCTAAATGTGTAATAATTAACTCGTGTGTATTTCTATACTCTGTACTCTCGTATGTTTTATTGTATGGGGATGAGACAACATGAAAACAATTTTCACCCGTCCACCACGTTTTGGCAATGTTCCAGCTCTGACGTCATCACTGTTGCATGCTTCACAAAAACTATTACACTTCCGTCTAACGCTTACATTACAGTGTGAAATATTTACATTATATAACACCACTAACCTATTTAAAAATACTCAATTTCAAAAAGAACGTATATAACCGAAATATTTTGAACGATAATACTTACATAGCAATGGTGAAATCTCCTCTATGTTCAGTAGATAGAGACAGAGAGACAGTATCAATTATATTGTTCTATTCGCTTCTGTTTTGCTCCAGAAAACGATGTCAGCTAGGTCTATCAGCAAACATATGGCTTAGCTATGTTCAGAAGTCCTCAATAATAATAGTATTTTCCTAGAAATTACGAAATATCCTTGAACATGTTTCGTTAGGTGCATCGTATTTGTCTGCTAACAGAGTGTGATTGCGTAAGTGAATGCTATGCTAAGAATATTTTCTGTTACGCTGACCTATAAAACGCTATTCCGAAAGCAGAATTAGACATGTTATACATCGTTAGAAAGCTTATACTCTCGCCTACCGAATAAATGAATTGTAAATCTAGTCAGACTGTACTAAAAAGGGCGACGACGCCGTAAACAACAGGTGTGGTGTTACGCACAGCTATTTTGGAAGATACCCAGGCGTCACAGATGCGCCTATATTTCCCAAACGGATTGTCCAAGACAATATATGACCACGCAGTCTCAAAAGGGACATCTCTACACGTAAAACCAACAGTAAGGTTTTATATTTATTCAATATTTAGTCCCAGATATTGACTGTAGAATGACATGGTATCATTTTAAAAACTTTTTCTCGTTTATTTCGTTATTCAGTGAGCAGCGTTTTCACTGCTGTATAGGCATATCTTAGGGCTATTGTCGGGTTTATCTTGTTGCTATGACGGAATACGATTTTTTAGTGGTGAAAGAATATTTTTATGAATGCCAAGATAGACAATATTGTCCATTATGTCAAGGGTGGGGGGTGTTTTTTAGATGAGACTGCAGGGAGGGGGTGTGTGTTAAATGAACGACGGGAGCGACAATGGTGGGGCTGCGAAACTCCGTTTTCGGCATAGTTGTCATGTATCGTCTACTAATGAAACGGAAACAACGCGTTTCTGTTTTCATCTCACACTTTGGTTGCAGTAGCACCGAATGTTTGACTTTAGTAATCTAGGCACGCGGGCGTGCCCACCACTAGGGGCAATGCGCTAAGAGGTTAAGTAAAAAGAATGTAAGCAGTGAAAGTTGCTTTGGATAAGTGCGCTTACAGGATGCTGTAAATGTAATGCAATAATGGGTTACGGAATGTGCAGATTCAAGGACTTCTTTCTTTTTCTATTTGCTGCAATGGCACTCGATTAAAGAATGGAGAAGCAGTGTCCAGTTAATAATACACACCAATGCCTGGGTAGAGCAAAACATTTTACAGAGAATTGTGGGTGATGAAGTCCACACCTCAATATTCAGAGGTTTTTTGACAAGCTCAGCACTTCACCTTCCATCAACCATAGTACAACAATAAATGGTGCTTTTTCTATTGAATGCATCCCTGCTGCATGGGCTTATTTTTTTATTTCACTTGCTCCATCTCCTCTTACTTGCAGCTTTTAGGTCTGGAGTGTTGACTTTTCTCTCCATCCTGTTCCACTTGTGCTGCATCAAATTGCATACTACGTACTACATACTACATGTACATATATTATGTATACTACTGTATCAATCAGCGCACTTAGCATGTGAGTAAAAAGTATGATGGCTTTTCAGAAATACTGCATCATTTTAGAAATGCACCACTTCATTTCAGCACTTTGCACATTGATGACGGTCATAGACCGGCTGATGCCATGCAAGTGGCACCTACAGTTGAGCCCAAAAGTTTACATACACCCAAGCACCTCTACCTTTAGAGCCACTGCCTTTTTGCCCTTGATACCATGGGAAAATCCAAGCAACTCAACTAAGACCTCAGAAAAAAAATTGTGGACCTCCACAAGTCCGGTTCCTCCTTAGGAGCAATTTCCAAACAGCTAAAGGTACCACAAACATCTGTACAAACAATTGTAAGCAAATATAAAAATCTTGGGACCAGACAGACACTGCATCGTTCAGGAAGGAGGTACAAATTAACTCCCAGGGCTGAACAAACTTTGGTCCGAAAGGTTCAACTGAACCCCAAGACAACAACAAAGAAACTGGTGAAGGAGTTGGAGGCAACAGGTACCAAAGTATCTACATCCACCATTAAGGGAATACTACATCACCATGGCCTGGAAGGCTGTCGCACAAGGAAGAAGACCCTACTCCAAAAAGCCAGAATGAAGTTTGCGGGTGATCACCGGGATGAAGACCTAGCCTTTTGGAGGAGTGGTGTCTGGTCAGATGAAACAAAAACTTAACTGTTTGACCATAATGATCAGCGCTATTTATGGAGGAAAAAGGGTGAGGCTTTTAATCCGAAGAACACCATCCCAAATGTGAAGCATAGGGGTGGCAACATCGTGTTGTGGGGGTATGAAAGGCAACTGGTGCACTTCAGAAAATAGATGACATCATGAGGAAGGAGGATTATCTAGAAATACTGAAGCAACACCTCAAGACATCAGCTATAAAGTTAAAACTTGGTCGCAACTGGGTCTTCCAGCAGGACAATGATCCTAAGCATACCTCCAAACTTGTAACAAAATGGCTTAAAGAGAACAAAGTGAAAGTATTGCAGTGGCCATCACAAAGCCCTGACCTGAATCCCATAGAAAATTTGTGGACTGAACTGAAAAGTCATGTCCGAGCAAGGAGGCCCGCAAACCTGACTAAGTTACACCAGTTCTGTCAGGAGGAATAGGCAAAAATTCCAGCAAAGTATTATGAGAAGCTTGTGGAAGGCTACCCCAACCGTTTGATTCAAAGGCAATGCCACCAAATTAAACGACAATGCCACCAAATACTAACAAATTGTATATAAACTTTTGACATACTGAAAATCTGATATAGTACATAAAAGCTGAAATAAATATCTCTCTTAGCTATGATAACATGTGAAAAATTCAGTTTGAATGTATTTAGCCTAGGTGTATGTAAAATTTTGGCCTCAACTGTAATGCATTACTTAGCTTAACTTAACGTTATATAAATAAATATGATCCTGTATCCTTTTCCCATTTAACAAGGCCACTGTGTGTGATATACTGTACAAATCAAAGCATAAATATACTGGCAGTGAAATATACTGGCAATTGAAGACCAACAGGTTGCTTTTCAATGTCTTCAAATCTCCCTCCTTGATCTTATACTAGTCCTGAATACACGGAAAACTAAATTCATGACCTTTTCAAGGGCTCGATCACAGCCAACAGATCATGTTAATATTTTTACCCTAAAGGCAGTAGCCTTAGAAATGAAACTGAAACTTGTTTTTTTTTCTTACACAGCAATCAATACTTCTCTTTTGAGGCTAGAAAGAAACTTTCTCAAGCTACATTCTTGTCTGTAACTGACTATGGTGACATCATGCATATGTATGCTGTCTCCTCCCTGGTATTGAAGATAGACTGTGTTTACCATGCATCCCTGTTCTTCATTGCTAATGCCAAATTATGTACTCACCACTGTTTTTTATACAAAATGGTAGGATGGATGTCTTTGTACTCATTTAGGATGTTACACATGTTTGTCATATCAGGGAAGCTTCCCGCTATCTTTGTAGCCTTACTCTATAACTTTGGAATGAAATGGGCTACAAGACCTTATCCATTTAGATACTCAGGTTTTGCCTGATGAATTTAAATCTGTGTTACAGAACTGTTTTCAGTGTTGTTGTTTGTAATTGTTACTGTCAAAGCACAACAGAATAAAGCCATTAACCTACACTTGGTGACTTCTGTGCCCTCTAATACGAGAGCTGTAGTGAAAATATATTTATCCAGCCAGCTAGATAGGGTGAATCCCCAACACTGTATATTTTATTGCTGCTGTTGTCTTGGCCAGGTCTCCCCTGTAAAGGAGATGTCAATTGGTCCTCCTGGATAAATAAAGAACAAATATAAAAAAACTACCATTAGCAACAGATTTAATCTGGCAGCTAGCTAACTAGCTAGTTGAATGTCACTGTGTAAGGAAAACAGAAAAATGTTTAAAATGTAAATATAACTATTGGTTTAAATTGTTCAACTCTTTTGCCACTTTCACTTAACCCTTAAGTTGCATGTGTCGGAGTGGGTTTATTTGCATTCACTCCGTTTTTTATGGCAAAACCTTTAATAAATCTGGTCACATGATACACCGTTTACAAGTGTTAAAACTCACGGTTGTATCTGTATAACTATTTCACAATGCCAGTGTTTTAGTGACAACAGTTTCTAATTTTGTGGGGTGGCAAGACAAGGGGGTCCTCACCTTCTCTGCATTTAGGAAATCCACGGATGACACAAATCACAATTCAGTATGCTTGTCATGGCAAGTGTCCGACAAACAAAATCCATAGTCATTTTTAGTTCCAAAAATATGCTAACTTGGAGAATCCTCTATATAATGTCCATTGTTTACTTAGTAATTGTCCGGGGGAATAACCATTGTTGTCCGTGTCGCGTTGCATGCTCGCCAAAAGTATTGTGTACAAAGAAATGCTATTATATCTCTTTGGAACAAAAAAGGCCACCTATAAGCTTCTCTGAAAGCAGTCCCACAACATAGTCAATGAGACCTGCAACGGCTTAACATGGACAGTATAACTTTTGCCAATACACTGCCAGCCAGTGGCAAGCTATTATAGTAATGACTGAGAAGAATTTTCACAATGACATTATGTTCCTAACAGTGTATTAGTTGTTAGGCTTGCATAAAAGGACACAGGTTATTTCTTCTGAATAAAAAATAAAAAAATAAAAAAAACAGAAAAAAACAGTACGCACGCGAACGTTATGCACTGGCAAAGGTTATTGGGACTTTATGCCTACAAAGGTTGTTTTACAACAAACATTTATTTTGCAGCCTAAACAGAAGACTTGGAATTTGCAGGAAATCGCTTGTCTGAGTGAATAATTCTGAGAAGGACACTGAAAACAGCTTTGACTGAGTAGAGGGCATGTTCAATGAAGGACTTGTCCAATTTTATATTGTATGCATGTACATACATTCTCATTTTTAATATTTAGTACTCTTTTAAATAAGAAGTAGGCGTACTGAATAATAATGAAAATATTTAGGCAATATTGAGAATTGAGAATATTTTGACATGTTGATGGGGTTTTTTGAAAAAAAAAAAACCTTGTAAACTAGATTGCAAATTGATTTATTTTCTGCAATCTTTTCATTCTGCAATGTCCTGCTGCTGCCAGAGGTTGGAAGAGGAGAGGAAGGAGAGGGCGGTGGTAGCAGGGGGAAAGCATACTTCTTCCACAACCATATACACTGAACAAAAATATAAACGCAACATTTTTACTTTTGCAGCCATTTTTAATGCGTTTAAATAATACCTCAAAGATTTGTTCTATGTGCACAAAGATCTTATTTCTCTCAAATCTTGTCCACAAATTTGTTTATATCACTGTTCGCTAGCATTTCTCCTTTGTCAAAATAATCCATCTCTTGCACAGGTGTGGCATATCAAGATGCTGATTAAAAACCATGATCACTACACAGTTCCTTATGATGGGGTCAATAAAAGGCCACCCTAAAATATTGAGTTTTTTGTTGTTCAACACCATGTCACAGATGCATTAAGAGTTAAGAGATCATGCAATTGGAATGCAGACTGTAGGAATGTCCTGTGGAGCTGTTGCCAGAGTAATGGGTAATCATTTCTCCACCACTAGCTGCCTCCAGCATCGTTTTAGAGATTTTGGAAGTTCATCCAACAGGCCTCACAACCACAGACCATGTGTAACCATGCCAGCCCAGGACCGCCACATCCGACTTCTTCACCTGCGGGATCGTCTGAGGCCAGCCACATGGACAGCTGATGAAACAGTTGGTTTACACAACCGTAGAATTTCTGCACAAACTGTCAGAAATCGCCTCAGGGAAGTTCATATGCGTGCTCAACGTCCTCACCGGGATCTGTCTGCAGTTCGGCGTCACAATCGACGTGAGTGGGCAAGAGCTCACCTTCGATGACCACTGGCACACTGGAGAACGGTCCTCTTCACTGATGAATCATGGTTTCAACGTATATGGCATTGGGTGGGTGAGCGGTTTGCTGATATTAACGTTGCAAACAAAGTGGCCCATGGTGGTGGAGGGGTGTTGGTATGGGCAGGCATATCCTATGGGAAGAGAACTCAAGTGCATTCTATTTGAATGCACAGATATCGTGATGAGATCCTGAGGCCCATTGCTGTGTCTTTCATCCGCCGCCATCACCTCCTGTTTCAGCACGACAGTGCACAGCCCGATGTTGCAAGGATCTGTACACAATTCCTTGAAGCTGAAAATGTCCCAGTTCTTCCATGGGCTGCATACTCACCAGACATATCACCCATTGAGCATGTTTGGTATGCTCTGGACCGGCACATATGACAGCGTATTCCAGTTCCCACCAATATCCAACAACTTTATACAGCTATTGAAGAGGAGTGGGACAATATTCCACAAGCTACAATCAACAATTTGATCAATTCAATGCGAAGGAGATGTGTTGCGTTGCACGAGGCAAATGGTTGTCACACAAGATACTGATCGGTATTCTGTTCATTTCATAGTATCTTATTTTTTGGGGAAGCTGTAACTAACAAATGCATATCTGTATCCCCAATCACATGAAATCAATAGATAAGTGCTTAATGAATCTATTTCAGTTGACTGTTTTACATTTACATTATATTACATTACATTCATTTAGCAGACGCTTTTATCCATTTATTACCTTTGAACTCAATAAAATCTTCGAAATTGATAAGTGATGCATTTATATTTTTATTCAATGTAGTATACAATATATGACATTTTACACCTCTAAAGACCCATAATATCATTTGGTTACCAAGTGGCCTTTATGAAAACCTGCCAAGAAATAGCTCAGAAAAAACTATGCAGAAATATAATTTTTGGTGGTATTGTCATCAGCTTTGAATCAGGATTTGTCTAGCGTTATGTCTGTGGCTGCATTGTTTCTAAGCCCACCGAGCATAGCATCTTTGTCCACTCAAAATCTTTAGGTGAGAAAAAAACTTTTACTTCCATTGTGTTTGAGCTTCTGTAACGCTGCTTCAGTAATATTTGTAGAGCAATTCTGACTCTTGGAAAAGAAGGGTTCACTTTTCAGAAGAGACCAGGGCTGCGTTTCCCAGAGTCTCCTTAGCGTCTCCTTAGCTAAGGTATACCTTAATTAAGGTATACCTTTAAAAGGGTGGTCTGAGGCACTCGTAAGCTGTCCCTTAGCGCTGCGCTCCGGTAATTCTGTCACAGTTTTGCCTTATTATGCCAACATTTTGCTTTTCAAATTGACAGTTGTACTACAGTGCGCATCTAGTAGCACATCGGCATGCGAAAATGAGTTTAATATTAACTTTACGAAAAGTAATTATCCAATAAACGTGTCTGTGCATAGCACGTCCTGAGAATTTTGTCGTTTTACCTGTCTATCCCCATCATGATGGTAATTAAGTATAGGGCCTATCCATGATACTAATCCAATTTGTGTAAAGAAAAAAAAAAGTTTTTTTAATTTATACATAGTGGTGCTAACTCAGGATATGGCTTTTCTGACTGCATACCCTGTAGAAATTAGTTTGTTTTTGTGCGAGTCAATGATCACACTGACTTGGAACAAACCGCCGGTTTATTAAGAATATAAAACCTGTGTGTACAAAAACAACGTTGAGTGAGTCTACTTGCATGACCGAACTAGAGCACGTTGATTGGCCTAGCCATAAACACACATACAGGTACAGTGGCTCATAATGGACAAACATAGCCAAATGATCTACATCCCCTTCCTTTAGCTCACACCTATATAAAACAAAATAGCACTGGGTAAATATCAACATTACGGAACATTTTTCTTACCATGTGGTTTTACGATTTTCGGTAAACAACCCAATAATGATATTCTTGGTTAAACTTAAGATTATCCAACAGCAAATTAAGGTGGATGAACAAATCACTTTAACAGGTACCCGGTATAGAATTCATCATGATCAATTTCCACAGACGCGCTTTTGCCTTTCATCTACGATCATTTTTGCATTTCAGAGAAAAGTTCGCGGGAATCAGTGCAGTGCAGTGATATGCTGCTACAGTTGCCTATATATTGTGTGACAAAAACAAATTAACATTAGACCTTTGTTTCAATAAGAACAAAATAATTCACCCATATGTAGCCTATATCCTTTTCCCTGGGCTTCCACAAAGTCCCAGACTTTGGCTTATATGTCCTGATTGATGCTTTTTATTTTATCCTTTGTAGCCTATATGTACGTATTTATTGAAACTATCACAAGGTCTCGTCTTAACGGACTCTTAAAGAGATTAGCAGATGATCTCTAGTAGGCATAGCTCCCTCTTCTGCAATATTAGATTGATGTAAAATGATTATGACAACACTTGTTATATTAAAACGTCATTCACAAGCCTTTACAAGTGAGACAATCGATTCGCTTGGCATCGATAGATAAACTTTTCAGCACCACAGTGAAGGCCAGCTCCAACTTACGATGTACCTTTGAGGTGTCCCTTAACAGTTGCCTTAAGGTATAGTCCGGGAAACACTCGTAAAAAAGCGGTTTCCCTTTGAAAGGTATACCTTAAGAACCTTCGTAAAACGTTAAGGTACATCAAAACTCGGAAACGCAGCCCAGGATTATGCCTGTAGTCAACTCAGTAACCCTTTATTTTGGGTATGTCATTTTCAGGCTTGTCTTCAAAAGGGAGTCACTATAGAACTGGTTAAACCACGCTCTCCCATTAGTCAATGTCTGGTTGATTGGGTTGTGAACCATCACAATGTATTGTTGGATACTCATGCCAGTTTAGTGTCCAGTGTTTGCATACGATGATGTTTCACCAGATGTAGTATGGCATCAGGATATTTTTCACATAATATACCACACATACTATGGTTTCGGACATAAAAATGTTCACATACTAGTATGCTAGTATGCAAATTCAGATGCAGACTACAAGCATCATCAACCAGCTTCATAAATCCCTAATATTATCCCTAATATTAGTGCCAATATTAAATGAATGCCAATATTCAATCATTTCAAATTTATTTCCATTAATAGGTATTTTCAAATGCTCAAGACTTTGACCATTTTATTTTTCACACTTTTTGCTTATTCCTTTCAATTTGCAGCAAACATCTTGGTATCTCATTCCTTGTTTAAGTCATTAAGGTAAAATAAATTATTGGGTAATAACTTAACAATTAAAAAAAAAAAAAAAAAAACTGTGAATACTAAAATCTCCTTATCTGTATTCATGTGTACTGGATAAATAATGTTTCTTCCTCCGTTGCTGTTTATCATTTTATTTTGATTGAGTTTATCGAATGTGCCTAACAATTATGTGAAGATATTCAGATATTTCCATGGGTTCATTCATTCACAGCATTTCCCTTCAATTAACCTCTAAGAGGCATATTAGATAGCTATATATATATATATATATATATATATATATATATAATAAATAAATAAATATTAATTTAATAAAATGCTTTGTTTTCCCTTCAGATTGGCCAAATATCCAGTTGCTATGGCGCTGATAAACCAAAAGTCATCAGTCAGCAGTGTTGCGAATTTAGCGACTTTGTTGCTAGATTTAGCGACTTTTTGATCTTGCCTAGCGACTAGCGACAAATTTGACGACTTCTCGCAACTTTGGCAACCTCCATTCTCCTTGTCGAGCAACCGCAAAAATCACTTTTCCCCGATTTGTGAATGACGTCACGTCTGCCTTTCCTAGTGCTCTAGAGTTGCCCACGTTTATAAAAGTAATGACTGACCTATGTAGAATCAGCCACTGTAATTACGCGGATTAGATGTTCTACAGATCTAACAGATCGCCGTGCGTGGCTTAGCATACGTTTTTTAATATGCAAATGACTGCGTGGCGACATCATACACATGCAAATTAACATATGACATCATCTAGCGACTTCTAGCGACTTTTAGAGGAGGCCTTAGTTACTTTCAATAGAAAATAGTTGGCAACACTGCATAGATGGCATTGTCATAAGTTTGTCGACTTTACGCAGACATCTTAAAGCTTTAGGGTTGTTCCAATGGACCTCACACTCTGACCTACTTGATGTAGCGACATTCCTTCAAGATCAATTGAGCAAACATGGCATGTTCCATGGATATAAATTAGTGCATCTGAAATGCATTCAAGCTGGCTATGTGGTTTCTCAAGACACAGTCAGACATTTTCTGAAAATATTGGACCCCCGTGAAGTGAATCAGAAGTGCCAAAATCGCCTTCATCGGCGCCTGTACCAGAACCCAGGACCAAATTTTTTGTGGCATGTCGATTCCTATGGGAAATTGAAACCATATGGAATTTGTATCAATGGTGCAATTGACGGTTTCTCACGTATGGTAATATGGCTTCATGCGTGTTCTACAAATAGTAACCCCAAAGTTGTCGGTGGATACTTCATTGACAAAGTTGTTCTTTGACCTAGAGAAGGCTGAGGCTGTTTTATGGAGCTTGGACGGACATGCTGCACACTGTCAATGTCTATGGCTTTATTTACAGCAAGGTTCCAATTCCCATGTTTCAGTAACCATTTCTTCAGGCTTCAGTAAGGGTCTCTGTAGTATGGTCAGAATACAATGCTGTACAACCTAAACACCAAGACTGCATCTCCCATGACGTGCTGATAAACTGGATGGTAACAGCCATGTAGGTGTCTACCGCTCTGCTTGTCCAGTGGTCTGTTGTACATGTGTAGAATGGTTTCCCTGCCAGTTGTGCAGTGAGGACACTTCTGGTCTCGTCGTAGAGCTGTGGTAATTCAGTGTACATAAAGTAGTTTCTTCCCAGCATGTCATACCTTTTGTCTAACTCACGCACAAGACTCCTGAAACCATTTTTTTCCACAGTGTACACAGGTACCTGATCCACACAGATACATTTGGCTACTGCCCTGTTCAGTCGTTTGGTGTCTTTTCCATCATATTGGTACTTTTGGGCTATTTTAAGGGCGGTGGTAATGGACGGCTGATATGTGGTTGGTTGGTTGGTGGTTTCACTTGAACTCTGTTATTAAAACAAGAGGAACTGTGAGATGTGGACATTAGCCATATATACAGTACTCAGAGTGTACAAAATACATTTACAATGAAATCTCAGCAATTTCATTTTAATTTCATACATATCAGCAAGGACAAATTTGTTATCTATGGTCATAATATTAGATCAAATGATAATATAGTGTCAGCGGCGACTGGTGAGCTGAAAATTGGTGGGGCGCAAACCTTTCCTTTAAACTAATCATTGATCTCAACCTGTTTTCATTAATTTTCCTTTATTATCAAGTGTGCCAACGATCGGACTAATCAAATGCCAACCGTGTTAAGGGGATTAAATCATAAATTTATTTATCCGTTAAAAATCCGTTTTAATCACCAAGTACTCTACACTTAACAAACAACATACACCAGTCTGTTATCTACCGTGTTAGCTTTCAGAATAACCAGCAAAAACAAAACCTGAACTTCAAGATTGTTGACAATCTACGCATTGCAGATATTTGCCATGAATACGAGTGCGGAGAAAGTGCATGTATCCGCAAATAATGTTGATAAAAATGTGCAAAATTTCATACTGCCAATGAAAATAAATGCAGGCTATAAAGCCTAGGTTACTCACTAAAACTGCCTATTTGGGGAGAGCTGGTTATATATGATAGTATTGAATCGACTATTTTGTGGATTAATTGTATTAATCCTCAAAGAAAATCAGGGGAAGTTTCCACCACTGCTTAGTGATTAAAACAGATTTTTCTAAATCGCATTTATCATTTAATCTCCCTAACACAATGAGAAGAAGCTGTGTGTCACTTTCCAATTGATTAGTTAGATCATTTGCATGCTTGTTAATCACTGAAAATTAATTAAAACAGTTTGAGGTCAATGATTAGTTTAAAGGAAAAATTTGCGCCCCACCAATTTTCAGCTTACCAGTCGCCGCGTTAATTATTCTATGAATAGTTAAGTTCCAAAATGACAAACCATTCTAAAACATGCCATTTCCATTTACATCTTACTTTTTAGCCAAGGGGCATTTTGTTTTGCTAATTTTTTTGTGATGCTGGTGTGACCGCAACACTCCCTCACCTCTCTGATGTTATTATAGCAGCAGGCAATCCTACTAGCTAGCTTATTCGCTAACCTGTTGTATTTATCTTCGAATAACATGATCTTTTCTCCTAATTACATGATATGTATGTCAGAATAACGTGATCTTTTCTCGTAATTATGTGATATTTATCTCAAAATAATGCAATCTTTTCTTGTAATTACATGATATGCAGTTAGAATTACGAGAATTTTTATTATTTTTTATGAATGCAATATGCTTCCGTAGGAAACACCACTTGTTTTGAAGAACTGTGAATGTCTATACTCTCCTGAATTGGGTTTGGGCATGGCTATGATTTCAGATAGTTGGGCGTTCCATATTAGGGTGAGAATTTGACATGCGTGGTCTTTTTTTTAACTGCTAGGCAACCAGAAGGGTTGGAATATCACAGAAGAGCAGCATAATGTCAATTTGAATGACAGTAAGGCTATATGTGCTGTGTCATTTCTCTCATTAACAGAGCCATAAAGTCATGCTGCTGTAGTTTGCCAGTTCACAGTGTCTAGTCTAGGCTAAACCAGATGTAAAAATGTTCAAATAAAAATATCCATTCATTGCACAAAATTATTCATATTTAAATGAAATTATTTTCAACTATTTAATTACAGACTAATTCAGTTCATACTGAGAAAATTCCAGGGCCTTCTAACTCACAATACTTACTAGCAGAAACAGGACACCTGTTAACTGCAGGATTTCATGTGACTCCATGAAGGATTAAATCATGTCTGGAAGACAAAATGCAATTTTCTTACATTCTAAAGCGGAACAACAGTTCAAAGCAGAGGAAATTAGACAAAGTAGGCCTAAGTCTAGCCTGAGACACAAGCTACCGCATGCTCTCAAAGTGAATGGCGGTGAAATACCACCCTTAGCTTAAGAGTGATTGCAATAAGCTAGGTGAGGATGAGAAGCATAACAATGTGCGGAACATCAATTATGTACCAGCCCATGATTACTGTAGGTGGTCACGATCAACAGCAATGAATCGCTACCAGAGGGTGAAAAACAGATGCATTCCTTGCAGGATGGAAACACTTTCAAGCCCAGTATCCCTGGTTCGTTGTAAAGTAGTTGGGCATAGGCTGCAGGACATGTGCAGAGGTAGGTGGATTAGGGCCAGCTTCTAAAATGCCGGGTGTGAAATTAGCAAAAGAATGGATTGATGCTTTATTCGGTGGTCCAACTTGTGGCCACAAACAGGATAAATTGCTCCATAAAAATACTGTGCAACATTTAAACTCAAAAGTCCACGCAGCTGCCACTGACGCATTAAAGCAAGCTAGGAAAGACAGGTTAGTGGATATTATAGCAAGTGCAAGGGAGGATCAAACGTGAACTATGGCCAGGATCTTTTCTACTGCTTATAAAGTAGCAAGGAAAACAGGCCTGCATAAGGGTTTGAGCTATACATTGCCAACAATTATATGGATTGAACATAGGGATCTATCAGCAGAGGAAATTGTCAATGGCTGGGTTTGCTGAACATTTTCTTGAGGAATACTTGGTTGTCATCACACTTGATGGAGCGTCCATTATATTCGGCAAACTTGGGCATTGTGACTTGGTTGCAAACGATGTATCCCAACTAAATAACCTGGCATTGCATCTCAGGGAAGAGTAGGCTAGAACTGAAACAATGTGCAGAGGCCGTGGACATACAAGCATGCAAAATAGACATAATAGTACACAGGGGATGCACTGCTTCTAGCTGCATCTAGTTGAGGACTTGCAACATGACAGTGCAACGCATCAAAGTTATGCTGATTTCAATAAACAGATAACCCAGTATGAATTCATTAATTAATCAGGAATCATGTATGATGCACTTTCGGAGCTGTCAGAGCTGGATTTGTTACTCCAAAAATGCAACTGCGCAATTATTGATGCTCACTGTGCAATCTGTCAACAAACCTGATGATGTTTGAGGATGTGGAAGACAGTCAGTCAAAGTGTGAGGAGGCTATAAAAGAAGTTGCATTTCAGGGCTTGCCCTTGCAAGAGGGAACAGTCCATGCCAGACAAATAGGAAAAAGACAGTTCTACAAAAGTTTTGCAAGTCATCTGCAGGAACACTATTTCTCTAATCTGGAGGTACGTTGAATGAAAGAGCTGGGTATGAGAAACTTTAAAGTTTTCTTTGATGAACGCAACATTCTCCACACTGGCCTGACAATTTTCCAGCTCTCTTTGGACAGCCTGAAATAGAACGTCTTGTAATCATTTCAGACGTAGTAGCCAAGAAACAATTTGTACGTTCAGAGTGTTCACTGAAACATCAGGAGTACAAGCTACACAGCTCTTGAAGGATCTATTTACTGCTGTTAACCCTCTGGGGTCGAAGGGTAAAATGAGGCACACTGGTGATTGTGCCATGCTCTGACATTTGTGTAAATTTCATCAACTTTATATACAGTGATTCCAAAGTGTTTCATATCTCTGTTTTCAGCACAAACTCAGCTACAATAATACGGCAGCAGTAAGTAGGTCATAATCATATGTGGATTGCAAATTGCTCTAAAAACACACAAACTGGAAACAGTAGTTTTGAACATGCACAGAAATGTTGTAATAAAACACACTAAACAATTGTGACTAAGATTTTTGGTCACTGAAATGTGTTCATCAAGGTCTTGGGTATCAAAAGATGACAACATATTTTAGCAAATCCAATGAGAAATATAAAATAAATTGCTAGTAAAGGTTAGTGTTGTGACTACTATTTTTCAACACCAGGTGAGAATGGGAGGGCAAATGGCCTTTCTGTAATGAATATGCATTGGGTAGGACGACCTGCCAGCTAAGTAGGCTATTCAAACCTGGCCGCATGCCTCCCCACCACTAAGACAAAGACTCAGTGAGCCATTTAGAAGACAGAAACAAAGACATCTTTTGATTTTCAGAACATTTATTGAAGCAAACTATACACATGGAAGATGAGATGAGACTGGTGTACTCTTGCAACGCTTGCGTGGCCTCTTAGCTAGTGGTGAACTAGGCCGTGTTTCCTGATCAGCATCTCTGTAAATATGATAAAAACAAAATTGTTAGGAAACGTGACATCAAATCAAACTTTATTTATATAGCACATTTCCTTCAACAGGTGAAAATAGGGGCAAACCACTAACTAATGAAAACAAAACTTAGGAAATGTGACATGGTTACATCATATACAAACAAAGAACCAAACAAACACAACCAGACGCAGAGAGGTAGCCTATAATTTTGAGAAGCAATGGTTAGAATCGTTCGTAGTGTGGGAATTTACAAACGCGCATATTAGTGAATATTCCTACAAACACACAGAGAATGTAATACAGCACACATTTACAAATAATGCAAGCTATCAACGAAACAACATTAGCTAAACTAAATAAACATTGATATTCCAGCTCAACTACACGCAACTCATCAGTAACAATGCCTCAATCTGAAGTAGGCTAGGTCTGTTTAGCTAAGTGGTTATTATATTGCTATTTCCCGAATTTACTTACAGTATGCTAATATCGATTGTGCGAGGACATCAGTTTTAGAATCCTAGCCACGCCACGGGCTATTTATTACCAATATGGTCGAAAAAAATACAGTCTACCTGCTACTTCTAACACACAACCAGACGCAGAGAGCCTAGCCTATAATTCTGAGATGCAATAGTTTGAATCGTTCGTAGTGTGGGAATTTACAAACGCGCATATTGCTGGATATTCCTACAAACACACAGATACGTTGCAATACAGTACACATATTTACCAATATGATCATAAGAAATATACTTAAGCATGAAGTTGATCCTCAGCTGGATCAGTTCGCTGTTCAAAATGACACCGCTCTTCATCAGTGTCGGCTTCCGGACGGACCATTTTCCAAAATTAAATGAAATGTTCACCTCAAAAGAAGTGAATTAGGCTACATTTTGACATTCTATCCCGCTTTCGCAGACTTGGCATTTCTCACATGGATCTCGCATCGCCCCTCCTTTAGTCTCCTTCTATGGAGAGTAGTTATAACATGTGAATGCAATTTGGGCAGACTTCCTGCTGAGCGAAATTCACATAGTAATGAGTAAAGTTTAACGAAGCATACATGGTCTAATGAATCAAATTTAAAACTTTTAAAACAATTCATATTATTTGCCAATGGGCGCGTTGGAAAGTCGCGATTCTAAGGTTTCTGTCAATGTTTTTGTTGCGTCTGTATGATAATAGCTTGTGAAGTTAATCATCCAAATAGAAGCGAAAGTTAATTTCATCTTGTCGAGCTCCGCCGGTGGAGCTCTCGACCACAGAGGGTTAATACTGTAGCCATTTCCACAGCAGAATGTGAGAGAATGAATTTAATCTGCACTTGCACAAAAGCATCTTTAAAGACAGGGGCCATATCATCACTCCTTTTCAATGCTTGATGCTTCACCACTGGAACATTTCAACCCAAGCCCGTATATCCAAATGTGGCTTGCAATGGGCACTGTGGAACGCATGATGTGAGGAGCAAAGAGAGGCAGAGGAACAGAAGAGACTCGATGAGCATGGCTGTCTTATGGAGCCATCGGGAACATTAGCCTAGAAGGAGGCACGCAAGCTAGGTGAAACAAGGAAAAAAATGGGTTGGGGGATAAACAGGAGCTAAGCACCGGCATTATTTTACAAATTAAGCACTGCCTTGACACCTGGGAGCTGTCACCTTCTCAGGAGGTGACAGACCTGCTGCGTCCTCCCTGTAAGGGTGAGCAGGGAACGGGAGGCCTTGACCCCTGTCTCGCTGACAAACGATCCCCTGTCATACACGCGGAGGCTTGCCAAATACTGCCACCGTGCTGGGGATGGGAGAGGTGCTTTCTGGCACCTGACATTTAACCAGAGGGTGTTTCAAAAAACTGTGTAGTGCTTTTAATATAAATATATAAACAAATACATACAGTGCATGATAAATAAATGGCACCAACAGGCAAGATCGTGTTCCTGCATATTTGAAATGAGCCTATGTGCCTAAGGATGAAATGTATGCAGTCTCCAGACACGGCAGTCTTTTCAAAGAAAACTCATGTGGTTTTTAGTCTGATATATCCACAGAGCACTTTGATAATATCATTTTTATAATGGAGTTTGGTGATATGGAGCTTCTTTCTGCAACCCCCACCCCAGAGAATGTATGCCCTTTTATATCAGGAACCATGGAGGCGTCTGTGGAGTGAATGTCTCTCTTGATCAGTGAGTCCACGCCATGCTCGCCCTAGGTCCAGACAGAGACATCTCTCTGCAGTCCAGATGTTGTACATATGCAGCCTTCCAAGCAGAAATGCACATAAAGTAACAGTAATTTTTTTACAGAATGCGCCTTTAAGCGGGTTTCATTATTGTATGCATATGTATGAGCAGCCTCCCATAGTCAGCGACACTACTGTAGTTGATAGCATTGGTGGATGACAGAATAATTGTTACATGTCTCTGCATTTATGCCTCAGCTCTCAAAGGTAACATGCTTATATTCATAGGTTCCTCCGAAATAGTAATATTGCCATGAGACCTGGCTTATATGCTTGACATTGAACATAAATGAACGTACTGGAATATACAGCTGTGCTGGAATCCTTTCATTCTGCTCACGACAGCTGTGGACATCATGTACACACACCCATCAATGCTATTTCAACTCTGATCCTACTGCAATAGCATGATGCCCATACATATGCATATAATAACTAAAGCCACTTAAAGGGGCGATCCTTGAAAATGACTGTTAGAACAGGGTTTCTGCAGCGGTCAATGGGTTGGCTCTCTGAATATTGATTTTTAGTGTGTGGTTTTGTTTGTTATCATTCCGCATCATGGATTCCTTGTACTGCAAGTTTCCCCAAACCAACATATCACAGTTATTAAGTTTGAAGGTAATACAGTCCCATCTTCTACATGCTATGTATGGCATATGGTGTTGAATTCACTTCAATACTGTTTTGAGATGTGGGGATGCAGGGAGATAGGGGGCAGTGTTAGTGGGTGACCTGGTGGGGTGCGAGCGCTAATGGTTGTTTCAGTTAAAAAATAAACATGTTTTTATTCTTTTTTGGGTCTGAGCAATTGAGTTGATCACAGTCTACCGAATCTAATGCCCTGCTCCATAACATAAAAGGTCTCATCCTGCTCTCAGCATGAATACAGCACGCCAAAACACTCTAAGATCCACGGACCTACATGTAAGTAGAAGACCTCATCTAAAAACCAATAACACAGTCTAACGATAACCATTATTGAGGGGCCTCAGGTTTCATGACACACTACTGGAGGTAAAAGGATATATTCTTACTGCAGGAGGTGAACTCTGGGATTCTTCAGAGTTGGATCAGAGATGAACACAGCAGACAATATAGCAAAGAGCAATGAGGCAGGGAAAGAGAGGGTGGACCTTACAACACAGAGCAGAGAGAAAAAGAATAATATAGCGAAGAATGGTGTGAGAATATGTTATGACATTCCGTAGGCTCAAAAAGGTAAGTAGCAGACCAGTCAAAGTTTGAAAGAGTTAATCACGATTAATGATAATTATGAGAGATTTAAAATTCAACCCACCTAGAACATTATAAGGGCCACAAACATCGAGGGTAAATTATTGGCCCGTTTGTAATATCCATGATTCACCCCCAGATCAGCAGTCAGGATTGCCCTAAGCATCTGGGCAGGTTGCATTGATGACTCTCCCAGGCACATTTCTAATTCAAAAGAACTGTTGTTCAAAAAATATAAAACCACCCCTCTTAAAAAACAAACTGCCCTTGTACAACATCTTGTGTGGACAAGACAGATGCTTCTAAATTGGGAGAAAACAAAATGGCCACACCAGTGCTGTAGTTTGACCCATGTAGGGATATGCTTCCCCTCCCACCACATACCCGTCACCCATACCCAATCTACCTCATTAGCTTCATTACTATGTCTCCTGAAGGAAAACTATTTTACATTTTCTGCCTCATAGCCTTTACAGCCTGCTGGTTCCTATTACTAGCCCCACTCAACTTTAAAGAGCCTACGTGTAGAATGCTCATTATGTGCTCATAAAAAACACAGCAAGGAATGCGTACCCCATTCTGAAAATGCAGGTATATTGATCAGTTTAGTTTTGAGCTGAGAGATGGCTGTATTGATTTGCAAAACCTGCAGAGATTTGGAATAGTCGGGTTGACATAATAATGCGTCGACATGTCACACATTAACATGGCATAATTACCAAACTCACCAAAATATGGTATCTTTAGTCATCTACAGCAATCAGCAATGCACAACAACAACAACAATAATAGTAGTAGTCATAATAATAATAATAATAATAATAATAATAAATAGTTTGTTGACTAACAGGCAGGTTTCAAGTCGCATGCTTTTTTCATGACTGTGAGCGGGTACAAAAATCAAGCACAATAATCAGATATAAGAGAATTGTCAGAGGAAATTATTTTGTGATCTAATGCAAGCAACACCTTTACAAAACTTCATGTTAAGCAAGGTATGACAACTAGCTGTAGTGGCTAGCTGGAAGGTTCATAAACTCATATATAAAAGCTGCCAAGTTAGCCAGGTTGTAAAATTTGAATTGTAATATTTTTGAGGGAAGAAATATATGAATGTTGAACATTATGCTTTTCTCTGCTTTAATTTTCAAGTCAATAAAAAAAAAAAATGTTATTTGATTAATGTCTTATGGATCCATGCCTTTATGAAAAGGCAACTGAAATTACCAGTGTTTAATTAAGCAACTCAAATTCACATGTAGGATAAGTAGTGTTTAGATTTTGGCATTAGAGAGGGAAACAGTGAATAAGAATGGGGCCTGGCCTCCCCATCACAAGCATCAAAGCTAATGTGATTGGGGCAATTTAAAATAATCTGATACCCTAATCTAGGCAGACAATCTATGGGTCTCACCTCCTCAGAAGAGCCAAACCAGATGACACAGGACACCATATCGGGGGTCGGAGACCCTGCATGCCTACATGCCTAACATTTCCCTTTACTTTAAGTTTGATTGCAATCTTTAGGTAGGCTAGTCCTTGTCATAAATTAGTCTGACCCCCCTTCCTTTCTCTCCTAAACCTTAACTCGGCATCATCCAATCAGGGCAAACATCCTCAAGCCATTTTGGGTAAGGTATTTAAGATTGCCACAGGAAAAAGGTTGGTGAGTTGTGTTTGGTTTCAGAGCCTTGAAGAAGAAGAGTTTTCCTCTTTTTATTTTGGCGGTGGTTCCTTGGTTGTGTTTTTAGCAGGTTTACTTTTCATCCTGTTAGCTCTTAAACTGGGAGTGAGAAACACTTTGGCAAGATCTGGCTTACCCGTCTCTCTCTCTCTCTTTTCTGGTATTTCTAGATGAATTGTTTAATGTTTTGTATGTCTTCTGTTTTGTAAATTAGAAGTAGTATGCCTGTATTAAATAAATGTATCATGTATGATTTCAATTCATTAATCTAATTGATTGCTTATTAAATTCAATTATTTAGTCTTGAAACCTGATATACAGCTTCTTTTGACTTGGTTGTTGGTTGATTCCACCAGTGCACTGTAGACTGACCTATCAATGAATTTGAGGATTTAATTGATAATTATAATTTTAAACATAACTATTAAATTAAATTAAATTAAATATATTTTACATGTAGGTTAAGTGAGGGGTTCTTGTCAGGGTTCTATGTCTCCCCCTGTTATCCCTGGTTGGGCCGCCAGATAGCGGCACCTCTGCTTTGTGTCTTGTTTAATTGTTTTATTGTTTTCAATCACCCTATTATTGGTTGCTTATTGTCTCGTGTTCCCTTCCCTCTCTGTGTCCTGATTGTTCATGGTGCCCTCCTGTGTCTCGTCAGTGTCTGTTCTATTTAAGTCTCCCTTTTCCCTGACTCAGGTGCTGGATCCTTGCTTGCTTGTTGCCTGTTTCCTGCTTGCCCTATGCTTGCTTCTTGTCTGTTCCTTGCCTACCCGTTGCCTGTTCCTTGCCTGCTCATTGCCTGTTGCCTGTTCCTAGCCAGCTCTGTTCTCTACGTTTTTGGGATTTTTGTATTTTTTGTTTTGCCATGTTTTTTGGGGTTTTTCTTTGTGTTTGTAATAACCGCCCTGCGAGGCTTTCTGTTACCTTTGTTCCCCGTTATTTTCAGTAAAGTCTTTGTTCTCCCTACTTTTGGAGTTTTGAGTTTTTCCCTGCACTCTGCGCTTGGGTCCATTCCCGCGCCCCCCTCCTGACAGTTCTAGCACGCAATATCACTTGGTTCCGTATTCAGAGTGCTGAACATTTTAACAAGGGCATTGACTGTTGTAAAAATTAATATTTATACTGTTGAACAGGTTTAATAGATACCTGTTAGTAATATCAGTGTGTATAATATGCCAAAAAAATTTATGGCCTGTATTCCAGGGGCAGCATTAGGGGTGGGCATGTTTGGCGTTGCCCACCCTAGCCTCTGTCTTGCCCAACCAATCAGAGAATGAACATCGCAAACAGCATGTACTAGCAATAATTATGCTCCTGCATGGGTTCTGCACACCCAAACACATATGGCACAAAAAAATGTAAAAATCAACAAGCAATTTGCATATGGCATGTGTATTAAAACCTTGAACATCAGCTTCATGGTTACTCACATTTAACTTTATAATAGCCTCCGAGCATGTCAAACTGATGTATTGAGAATGTGTTACAAACATTATTTCTTTGACAGTAAGCCTAGTATTGTCTTATTTTCTGATATGCAAAGATCACTGGGAAATATGTCTGTGTATGTTGTTGTCTTATGTCAAGTGTTTTATCATGTGATGATGCAGAACAAGGAAACTGTTAGCTAGTCTTAGTGGTGAAATTTTAAAGTCAAGTACCTACTAGGAAGTGAGAATTAGAGCAAAGAGGAGTCCTAGCTATAAACTAGTGAATCAAAATGCCTAATAAACACAAAAGTGGATCTCAGAATAGAGAAAATGGATGAATACAGTCTCCAACTGAACGTCTGTCTAGACAACATTAGGGATATATCAATAACAATATCAATAATAATATATCAATAACCTTCCCTGCTCAACTGCTGTTGCTCACACTGCAGTATCCGATGTTGTGAAATGCTTATTGTGGAATACTAAGATCTACCTACAGATGAGGAGTGTCTAGGCTCCTGCTCTGCTTGTGGCAGCTGTCAGTCGCAGAAGCGGAGCTCTCATTTTCTAAATTAAAATGACTCAAGAACTAGGCCTATATGAGAAGCAGCATAGGTCAGGAGAGACAGAATGGTCTGGCTATACTAGCAAGAGTGTCAGAGCTGGAGATTTGTTTGAAGGTATTTTAGTAGCAAAAGTCACAAATCTGTAGAATGGGTTCACAAATCTGTAGCCTGGATTCATAAATCTGTAAATTAATATGAGAATACATGCAAGAATAGCTACAAATGTGTACAACTAGAGAAAATACAACTCAGTAATTACAATCTCTCAAATCAATCCCTGACAAGCTCTTACTTTTCCTGCAAATTTTGCAAAATTTGCAATGTTGTAAAATGGGATTTGTAACAATGCTAATGCCCTGGTGGGGAGTGTCAGTTCTTCCAACCAATCAGATGAGCAGATTTGCAATGACGGTGTACTTCCAGTTATCTATGGCCAAATTATAAAATAAAATAAAAAACTAAAAAAGCAAGGAACTCACCCATGGAGAACCACCATGTTCTGTCATATTTCTACAGGGAATATAATGGATAACTGCATCAGAATGCATAATAAACAGCCAATATAGAACAATGTTAATTTATGCTGCATTAAAATAATTGACCAAGACTTGGTAGCATTAGCTGTAGCAATAATTTGGGATCTAAGACAGGGTATTCCATCTAAATCAGCTATGATTTAGGAATTGAGTTAACATTAGTGATAGAATTAGCAGGAAATATACATGCTCAGCTAAATATTAGCTAGCATACTGTAGGAACAGTTTGCCAGCTACCCAGTTTGTTGGCTGGCAGTGGGTTTTAATTTGAGTATACATCAGACCGGCACATCCGGGAACTTTGCCAGTTGCAACACGTCCCCGCCCCTTTTGGGGGAAAACAAATGACACTCTCCATAGACTTCAATGTAAAATAGCAGTATAAACAAAAGCAAAAGTAAACCACCAGAACTAAATTTGTTTTTAAATGACCCAAAGACACTATGTTGAGTAAATATATGTCCACTCTTGCCTACCATAGAACGCGAAAGATACATCGAAATAATTAATTTGATCCGTCTTCAGTCATGCCCCTTCAGTCTCCCAGCATCAAGCTGGTGCAATAACCCCACTCAATGGCCAGAGGTGTCCTACCCAGACATCTATTGTTACCTTATTGAGTCTCCAGGTAAGCAAATTACCAGTGAAATATTTTACTTTTCAGTCCTGCTCTACAAATAGTATGCTAGCTAGCAATAGCATTGTGCTCTCCCAACTGACCTAGCTATAGCCTATACGTTAGCCCGGTCGGTCTAGCCTGAGCCCCAACCAGTAACTGTTAGTAGCCTACAAAGAACACGGACCCCACTACAACCTGTTCTTGACTTTATATAATGTAGGTTACAGGAGGCTATGAATTTTTATACAATTAGCTACCTTGATTCTGCAAAGTGGATGAGCACACACAGGCTCGCTGCCACTGTCCTGCCTTTGCAATATATGCTGTGGCTGACAAGCATCAGTGCTACTAACATTGGGCGCTGTTAATATTAAATTCATGGAAGTAAAAATGGTTTGTCTTTGCACCCCTAAAATAAGCTAAGTTAAGCTTACAGGGTCAAGTAACACAGGTTACTCGTTTTCACACACTGGCAAATGAGCAGTGCAGCGGCCAACACACAAGAAAATAGAACAATAGCAGGTCCTACCTTAGTGGCCAGAAGACCTCTCATTAGTGCGCTCTTCTCTGCCTTCTTGTCAATAATTCCATCCCAACTGTGTCCAAAGCCATTAGAACGTCCCTTTTATTTTCATCAATGCCCGCTTTCTCTTTCTGATTTCGTTAAACTCTTTACCTCACGCACCCATCCACTAGGGGCCACTCCTCACCTTACACCTTGGTCCAGCTAACCCCAACATCAATTTGACTGTGGCTATGTAATTTTAGATGTGATTCAATTCTATGTAACCCTACTCTGATTGGTAATTATGTGCACCTCGTAATCAACAGAATTAAATAATCTAAAAAAGGTTATATGACTGAGTGTGACCCTCTCTCTAGAAGATAGATACCTGTAGCCTATGCCTATGTGAAATTACTTGTGATGTGATAAGTGATGGGGTCGTTTTAATTTTAATCGTATAGGAATTTACACAGCAAGCAAGATGAAAAATTACAAATCCCTGGAAGCGCACACATTTTTCACAAATGGATGGATGCAGATGATCCATCATTTTAAACCTGAAGGATCAGACTGCACCATCTTTAAAACCCAGGTCAAGCCATCTTATAGGGTCACAGAAAAGCCTCACAAGACCTGGGTTGCTGTCAAAAGTGATGGGAAGATCCTGGCAGCCCGTTGTGACTGCATGGCAGGGTAAGACCTAACCAAAAACAAGCTGCCTGATGATGTGGATAACGAATGTGTTCTCCTTGTAATGCCCTGCAATTCTTCAACCTCTGTATATTCTGTATATAACAATTACATCACTGCATCCTCATGTGCTATAGTCAAGGCTCTAATAAAGACTATGTATAGACTATTTACTATTCTCCTATTACTGTAAATTCTGTGCAGCATTGACAATGATCCTTGCCCCACTGCATTTGCACAATACCTCCAACACTTCCTTGTATTTAGCCTATTTCTACTTGTTTATAAATATTATAGTAGATTTATTTTTGTCTTATTTGTGTGAACAAGCACCAAGCCAAATTCCTTGTATGTGTAAATGTACTTGGCCAATAAACCTGATTCTGATTCTTTTTTTTCAGACTTGGGGAAAACTGCTCACATGTTGGGGCAGTACTGTTTAAGCTGGAAGCCTGTGTCCGCCTTGGTTACACCACAGTTGCATGTACTAGCATTGCCTGTGCCTGGAATGGTGTCTCAACCAAAACTCTTGAACCGGCAATGATGAAGGACATTGAGTTCTACAGTAAGAATGCCAGAAAACGAGGAAGTGGCAGGAACCAGAGACCCATCCCAAAAGCTTCAGCCTTACACAAAAACCAGCTACTGCAAATGCTCTCTAAAACAAAGGAGCTTCCCATTGGCCTCAGCACTTTTAAGAACCATGCTGATGCTTTCATCCCCAAACCCTGGTTCAAAAACTTAGAAGGCTTTACAGAAGAGCAAGCCTCTCAGGTGGAGGAGGAAACAAAAGACCAAGCTGCCTGTAAGGCTTGGCATCAGCACCGGGTGGGGCAGATCACAGGCTCCACTGCACACAGTGTCATGCACACATCACTGGAAACAACATCACAAACACTTATAAATGACATCTGCAGTTGTAACAGGCCCTACTGTACTGGGCATGTAAACAGATAATGAACCTGTAAAAAAGGATAAATAATGGAGCAGAGGAAACTTGCTGCCATTCATCTGGTCGGTCTTGCCAGAGTTTATTAAATAAACACATTGTCAAAATATGTTTTCCTTTTTTCTACTCATCCACTTAATCACAAGTCTATCTTTGTTTTACGTTCAAACACATTCACCTCAAAATGAATAACTTCCATAAAAATAACTAAATTAAAAATACAGTAACACACATTTGTCCATAAACAAATATGGAAATGAATCCATCTGCTATACCATCAATATTATGACTCATTATGAAGGAATAAAAACCGTTCCTTATATATATTAGTTCTGTACTCATTAATTAACAGTCCTGTTAACTGTACTCACTTTTAACCAGCTGATTTGTATGTTCCCAAACAATACAACGGCATATTAGCATTCAAAGGGTAATTATATAAACGATCTCAAACCAACATCGCACATATTTTATAAACCGGATATGCATAAAACACTTGAAATGTAAAACTCAAAGTGCGCGGGAGCTGTGAACATAAAAACTGGAGTTCTATATTGATCAGGGAGCGGGAGTCTATGCGAAAAGGAAAATCGCGTCCGCCATTATACGCACTTACAACGAAACCTTCTTTAACATGGCGGAGCCAGAGTAGCTCGCTTGAGCACAGTAAACTACACAGTGTTTCGTAATCACCGCTTAAAAAACATAGGAACTAACGTTTCGTTATGCTTATTTATACCTTTCGTGCTTTTGTACACAATGGAGCAGAGGAAACTTGCTGCCGTTCGTCTGGTCGGTCTTGCCAGAATGGCGAGCGTACGGCAGCTACGTCGTCAAGACAGTACCGTTGCGGGAAGCGCTCCGCTATCCTCTGCTGCCCCCCTACTGTCTGTAGTGGTATACATAGTCCCTATTACCCGAATATGAACGGTGTTACTTATACAAAATAAAATATTATATTAAATTAAATTAAACCGAAAATGTGACCACATATTTTGTGTGGGTCACACAGTCACTCATCTGCCAACCCACTGAGAATTCCATCCCTGCAGAGGGGCAAGGACCACGAGGTGGATGCCATAGCCACCAACAAATATGCTTTTGGCCTGTGCACTGCAACATCCAACACCTCGTCTTGCATAATGGTAATCGTTTACAAGACCCACATCAACCTGAAAGTTGGTACGGCTGGCTTTAAAATTTGTAAAGATAAGCCATACATCGGGGTGTCTTGTGATGCATACGTTTCATGTGAATGCTGTGGCAAAGGAGTAATTGAAGCAAAGTGTCCCTTTAAATGGGCAAACGATCACTCCACCAACTGGACAGAAGATGAGAGATGACATCTGGACACTTTATTCTCCTTGAAGATGAACCACTGGTACTATACTCAGGTATAATCACGATCAGCTTCTATTCAAATTACCATTAGGTCTAGATATCTGAAAGCACAACACTGAATACTACTAAAATAAAATTAACATGAGTACATTTGTAAGTATGGACATGTATGCTGCCAGGTGCCTTTTCCTTGGATAGCTTAGTCTTCTTAGTCATCTTCTCCAGGCTAGAGTTAAAAGGCCCAACCCAGGATTTTCTTTTTTTACCTTATCAATGTCTTACAGGTGCAGATGCAGATGTTTACCTGTCATGCAGGCTATGCTGATTTCATAACCTGGACCCCGCAGCAAAGCACCATCTTCCGTGTCCCACGAAATGAGGATTTCATGTTGAAGACAGTAGATACCATTAGCAGGTTCTGGGCAAGGCATATATACCCTCGGCTGACTGGAGCCTCACTCACCAGGATGGACCAGGGGGTTTCGATAAACCAACTTACAGTTAAACACTAATTAGAGTAAAGACAGTGGATTTGTGATAAAAAACACAAACATTTATTATTAAATACATTCTAATTAATGCAAAATGCATTCCTTTGTTTGGTAACAGGTAATTAAAATGACTTGTATCACAAGTAATTTGTTGTGTTTTCAGGAGATGGAAGCAAAATCTACAGAGAGTGCAGGGAGGGTAGATGTTACATTACATTACATTATAGGCATTTAGCTGACGCTCTTATCCAGAGCGACTTACAACAGTGTAACCAAACTCAGGATCAAGTCCACTTAAGTCCATTGAACAAAACAAAAAAGATGTGCTCTAAGGTATATGCTGGTGCTCTAAGGTAGATGCTGGTAGATAAGGGACATGGTATAGGAACTAAGAAGCCACTGTATTAAGTCAATATGTTACAATTTATGCCTAGAAGTATATAGATTACAGGCAGACTTGTGCAGGTAAAGCAATGCAAATGCGCACAACAGATATGAATATCAGAACACCAGGAACATCCAGATTAAGTGAGATGCTGGTTATAGCAAAATAAAACTAAACATAACATTTTCATTGCAAAGTGCACAAAATAAAATAATGTGAACCTGATGAAGCGCTCTTCCCAAACGCAGTGTTTGTTTTTTTATTTTTTTATTTTGTGCACTCTGCAGTGAAAATCTAATCAAGTTCTGTCTTGAACTTATCCTTGAAGCAGTATGATTTTGATATGTGGTCCATCATGCATATTGCATGTGTATTCTATGAAGGAGAGTGTGCAGTATTTTCTATGGATGGGAATCCTGAGGAGAAAGTTTAGTTTTAGTTGTCTGAACTTTATTTTGGACTAACCAGCATCTCCCTTACTCTGTATGTGCCTCATGATTTCTCATCCCCAACCCTGTCACGGTTGAACACAACACTTGATGACATATTGACTAAGGCAGCGCAAACATGTACAATTTTGTCAACTGTTGCCTCCTCTTTGCTTCCAATTTCATCCCGCAGAGACTTCACAAACTGTACAGGAAGTGGGCCGTCGAGGATGTGAAATCTGTTCTTCAAGGCGCCGATCACAGGCTCTATAGGAAAAAGCACATCAATAAAATCATCCACTTGTTTGTGAAATTATTACAACTAGGGCTGGGTAAAAAATCTATACTATACTCGAAGAAGATACTAGCACTCGTGGATAATATCCTTCAATGTATCTTTAATGCACGGGCAGCAGACAGAGCCACTGAATAAGACTGTGTGCTGAAACACATCTGTTCGTACTATTTGGATTGCAATTTTTACTCAACGTTATTGTTTTCCTACATTGCTTGAAAATGTAAAACATGAACTAGAGCCTTGATGCCTGAAATGCATAGACATTTTTTTCTTTTATTGTAACTTTTGTGAAGATCCTGGAAAAGTGATTTATCACCCACAGCAGTGCCTTAGAATCTTAAAAGATGAGCTACTTGTGGCTCTCATGGTCAATTTGTTCAAGAAATGAATTACAGCAATAATAAAGTATTTATTATAGTTTGTTTTTGTTGCCAGATAAACCCAGAATATTGCACTTTTTACTGAAATGTTGTCAGTCTCCCTTATTGTCTGTGAACATTTCACTGGGGAGAGAAGGGACCTCTACAGTATATGCTGAGTATACAATGAATAGGATATTGACTTTGTAGAATCATAAAATACTTGTTTGAATGCAAGTGAAATTGTATTCTTGTGATAAACTTACCAATATGTATCCGAACGTTGGATTTCACCCTGGATTCTTCAACCTCTCTCCCCGACAGCTGCTTCATCCCTTTGGTGAACGCTGGGGTAATTAGACTGACACCTAACAGAGCGAAGTCCTCCTGAAGGGTAAATCCCCGATCAGCCAAGATCTGGAACACATTAATAAAACATAATCCAAATTATTTGTTAAATATCTGTAAATAGTATCCAGGGCGCCTCTGCCTAGCAATGCAAAAAAAAAAAACCTTTGCTGGAAAATGTCTTTGCACCTTTTCTGAGGTTTACATCAATAAATAGCCTACATTACCTGGTCTCCAGGTTGGTGGTAGAGTGGGGATATGAATCCTGATTGTCTGACGATCTTGACATCGGACGCTCTGCCACCCCAACCTTTTGACAGGAAAGTGATACTTCCAGCTGGGCTACAGGCAATGAAGTACTACACCGTTGTCCATTTTTTATAGTGTGAGTAAGTCTTTGCCCTGTGTGAAATAAAGATGGATGGATTAACTTTTTTTGAACCCTGGCCCTATATCTACATTGTCTGGCATGATGTGGACTGGCCATAATTTCAATCTCAATCTCTTTAGCATTAAGAAACGAGGCATAGTGACCATTTCCTCAGTAGAACATATGAATACATGTCTGACTATAGCCTATGCTGTGAACTTCCAATTTTTGAAAATGACATGTACCACAGCTTTTGAAGGCTAAAACGCATGTCCTATTGGATTGGAGCCTGATGAGAGGATGCAGCACAGTGCAAAGTTTTTCTATAATGAAGCAATCAGTTAAATTATGGGCTGTATTAGTTAACATCATGCCAGACAATGTTTAAATAGGGCCTGGGTTAAAAAAATTTAAAAAAAAGTCTAAGTCTATGCAATTTCATAAACATCATGCACATTTCACAGTTCTATTTTTCTTTGTACTTACCTTGCCTTTAGTGTCCTGGAGTATTCGATACGAATCTCAAAGCAGTCAATGATTGATGTAAGATGATAAAATTTTGCTTTCATCTCTGGTGGTACAGTAGTTGAGATACATTCCCTGTCAGGCCAGTGGATGAGGAAGGTGATCTTGGCATACATCAAGTTTAGCCACCTTGTGAACATGTCCTGTACAGCAGAGTGTCCCATGTTCAGAACTTGGCACAAGAGGGCCATGGATGGATTCTGGTGCAGTTTCAGTAAGGTCAGGAAAAGCTGGTCTTGAGTGGGTAATTTGAACACCCTCCCTGGGTTAATGTACTGGACAAGATACTCGTGCAAGCACGAAAGAACTGCCCAGCTGAGCCCAGTCATGGCTTTGCATGCAGTATCATCCCCTTTTACTGCATTGGCACTCAGGCACTCTCTTGTCCAATTTTCCTTTGCAGCATCTCCCTCTACTCCTGCTTCATCTCTCTCTCTTCTTGCTTAATCTCCCTCTTGTCTTAGATTATCCATTTCAGCAATCATCTGAGCACTCTCTGCCAAGGGTCTTTGGAAACCAACTGGGTTGCCGTCAACATTACGTTGGGCATCGACATCAGGTCTGTCAGACAAAGCAGAAGCACTTGACTCACAAATGGAGGTTCCTCCATCCTCATTTGATTGCTTGCGGAGTTTCGTACTCATTTTGGTTGTTAGCATTACATGGGATGCTCGCTTTCTGGCACTGTGAAAACGGGTTTTCTTTGAACGGAAATGGTCTGTCTTTGGTGGGGGAAAACGGAGGGCACGTAATCAGGATGAAGCCTGTCATTTCTTTGGAACCCTGAAATCATGATACATCAAAGTTAGTTAAGGTTAGCATTAACGTGTTAGCCTAACGTAGCGATGGGCTTTCAATTATCTAAACACAGGGATAGTATTTATAGCTAGCTATCTGGCCATAGCATATAATCGTTAATCAGACATAGCGTTAGCTAAGTCTCTTACTAAGCTCTTACTTGATATGAAATGTTCTCCACACACATAAGTGTGTGGAGATGCAGGTTCCCATAGCTTCCCTTTGTCTTCCCTTTGTATGGCTTGGAGCCATAAAGCCCTTCTATCGGGATGTTTTTTAGGACATGGCAGGGGAAAAAATCGGAGATGAGCGTTTTTAGATTTATTGTTGGTGCAACCAACTACACAGCAACTCTTTGGCATTGCGTTATGTTTCAACTTTCTCTGTTTGGCTGTTGGTGTCTATGCGGGACGCGGTATTGTTTTCCCCCAAAAAGGGCATGGCGATGAGAGAGGCTACTCTGCATGACGTATTGCCGGTCTGATGTATAGGCTACTGCATATTGTTATGTGCTCCTAGTTATTATTTTTACTGAAATGAGTTGGTAGTAATTTATCTTCTTTTCTCCAGTAGGAGTCTCTCTTTCTCTGCAGGCTGCAGTGGTAGAATGCACGGTGCGCGCACAGGTGTGCACTGGGCAGTTCCGGGTGCAAATTACCTCCCGCATAAAAGATGGCGATTTGGGGCAGCAGGAGCACTCTCGTTGTTCCTGTAGACACGCTACATGGCAGCACGCTGCAACTATTGTGTTTTGGTCTTTTGTTTAACTAGTTATGATTGATCTTCATTTTGTACCTTGATCCAAATATCACGTCCGAATACCTGGTAGACCGTGTGGTTAGTGTTTTCTTTTCTTTTGCACTTTTTTGTTGTAGCTATTCAGGGTAGGGTAGCAGCGGACTGGAAGACTCATTTCCCCCTTTCTCCCCTTTAATTTGTTTTTTCTCTTATCTCATCCTTGACGCAAGTGAGGGCAGAAATTATAGTCTGTTCAGACAGCTCAGTCTGGTTCTGGACTGTGAGCGTTAGGCTAGACCTGCTGGCTCTGCCCTGTCTACCTGTTTGTATGTGGGTTTGTGTTGTATTGGGTTTGTTTTTGTGTCGTTTAATAAATATATACTTTGTATTCTTGCAAAAGAATGTTGTGGTGTTTTAAACGTGTTTGGCTTTTCTGCTGACAGTCGGTTATTGTAACTCGGCAGTCTTGGGCTGTAACATATCAATGAAAAGCTTGTGGAAACTCCAAGTTCAGTTAATTAGGATAAAATTAAAAATATATATTTTTAACATTATCTCCCTGGCTCACTAATATTCGATGTTGATTGATGTAAAATGAGTTCGATAGCTGGCTAGTCTGCCTAATTTGAGCAAACATTAACCAAATCCACTATTAATAACTTATGACAGAAGCAAGGAGGATGATGTAGCCCGGGGAAATCTATGGAAAAAACAACAGGAAAAAGCCACTCAATACGGCTCTTTCGATTAACTACACATTCAGTGTATATCTCATCTCTCCCCCTAGGCTCTGACTGCAACAAGTTGAATACACAAGTGAACAAGTCACATTCTCACCAGATGATACACAGGCGAGAGGTTGCAATGGCAGATTGTAGAGGTTGAAATTACTGAGTTGTCTTTGCTGTAGTTTTACAAGTGTATTCTCACATGAATTTACATAATTGTGAATCCATTCTACAGATTTGTGAAACCATTTATGATTTCACAAAATTATGTTATGTTAAAACCATTTAACATATTACATAAAATAATGACGAGAACAGGCCATTCAGCCCAAAAATGCTTGCTATTTTCCTGACTAAATTTACTTGCTCTGATTACCTACAGACTAGATAGTACCTAACATCATATCAAACCTTGTCTTGAAAATCCCCAGAGTTTCTGCCTCTACTACGTGACCTGGCAGGCTATTTTACTTTGTTGATCCCCTTTATGAATTTAAAAGCTTTAGTCAAATCACCCCTGAGTCTCCTTTTACTAAGCATGAAGAGATTAATCATCTTAAGTCTTTCCTTACATAATTTATCTTTCATACCAGGAATCAATTTGGTTGCTCTTCTTTGAACCTTTTTCAGAGCCTCTCTATCTTTTTTGTAGTCCCCAGAACTTCACACAATATTCCAAGTGTGGTCTAACAAATGTATTGTATAAAATAAGTATGACATCCTTGGATTTATACTTTTTTTCTATATATCCTAGCATCCTGTTGACATTTTTACTGCTACGGCACAGTACTTAGAACCCGAAAGACGTATATCAACCTGTGGCAAGTGAGTGCCACCCCTCCTGCCTGCCAACAGACTCACGTGAGACAAGGTTTGTTTTAGCACTGCGTGCTCTTTTATTAAGCCACTGGACTTCGCCTGGCTACAACGGAACACAGATCTTTTCCTTTTTGTTTTCAGTAATTCTGTGCCGTTCGGACTTCTCTCCGGCGTTCGCTCCCGAAGACTCCCGGTCTCCGCTTTTAAAAACCCCAGGCTCACTGTTGAAGGCAATCAGCGCAATTAAACAATTGATAATTATCGGCGCTGATTACCTCCACCTGGCAGTTGTGACGAAGGATCCGAGAGCCGCTCCTCTCATTCTCTCTCTCTCTGCAGCCGACACTCAAACCACGCCCACCCCACCACACAGCCATTACTCCTCAGTCTTTTTCAAATTGCGCACATTCCAGTTTTGTTCCTCCCATAGATTTATCCTGCATAATGTTTTAATTTCCTACATGCAGAGCTTTACATTTGACTATATTGTATTTCATTTGCCAGGTTTCTGCCCACTTCTGGATAATTATTAAAATATTCTTCGATTACTTTTGTAGATTCCAAATTATTAGTTGGGCCTCCCAGTTTTGTATCATTTGCAAGTGTAACGAATATACTTTCTATGTCCCTGCCAGGTCATTGATATATATATATATATATATATATATATATGTGTGGAAGAGCAGTGCTTCCAGCACCAATCCTTGTGGGATTCCACTTCCAACAGTTCCCTGCTCCAATAATATCCCTCCTACTACCACTCTTTGTGTTCTACCCTGCAGCCAGTTCCAAATCAACTCTGAAATATGTCCTATAATTCCTACTGCCTTCATTTTTACTAACAAGTCCCTCACGTGGTACCTTTGGAAATCTAAGTATATAATATTATATTGTTATAATCAAACCACTTGGTAGCTCCTTCAATGAATACCAGAAGGTTTGTCAGACATAACCTTCCCTTGTGAAAACCATGCTAGCTATCCATTAGGATGTTGCTATTTTCATGAAGCACTTCCAACATGTCTCTAATGATAGGTTCCAGTATTTTACATGCGATGCAAGTTAAACTGCAGGCCTGCAGTTTCCTGGATCAGTACAGTCCTCTTTCTTATATATTGGTATTATATTACCTTGCTTCCAGTCCACTGGTATTTCTCCAGTTTCTAAGGACTGTGTAAAATACCTCCCAGTGGTTTAAAGATGATCACACCTAACTCTTTGAGTACCCTTGGGTATATGCCATCAGGGTCTGCTGCCTAATTTGTCTGGCAAATGTGACAGATGAACTTGACCTGGAAATCACTTTACAGAAGCGCGATCATCACACAGCTTTGGCCACATTTTTACCCCCTAACTATTACCCCATCTCTCCCTATGACTAGAGTAAGTTACTGCCAAGATGGAAGCACCATGACCCCAACTTAAAAATGTGTGGGTGGCTCCAGACAACTAGCAGCAGAAACCGAAGAGGAAAACATAAATAAAATAAATAAATAAAAAAAGAAAAAGTCATGAAAAACAGAAATTCCTGGTGTGGAATCACTCTGGTTATGATCAACTAACTTAGCTAGCCTTTACTAAATAGCAATGGAGAAAATATGACCAAAATTTACCTGGAATCAATTTCATAATAAACTACAGCTAATGTTAGCTCGTAACAATGCCAAGACAGAGACACAAAGACCACAACTTAAAAATGGGCGGATGGCTCCGGACAACTAGCAGCAGAAACTGGAGAGGAAAAAAAGGCACTTTTAACATTAAGCGTTACAGAACACATGGTTAGTCGAATGCCCATAAAATGAGTTAGTAGTCTTTTCAAGATAGAGTTGGGGCAGCATGCCTTGTGCGTTTTTGATTTTTTGTGACAAAAGCTGCCATGCTAAACCATGATCATGAAAGTTTGGTTAAGGATAACCATAATCCACATGCACTGTTTCTTAGAGTTAAAGTGAACACACCACATAGTTTTCAAGCTCCAGAACTATTAATAGGGTGGATGAGGGTGTGTTGAGCGGTCTTAGCTGTAAAACAGGCTATGATTTCATTCTTTTGATATTTAAAATGATAAGAAATGGGTTGCACGGTGGTTTTATTTTTCTATAATCCCCACATTAAAAAATAGCAATTTTTTTGTCATCGTGGCGTTGTAGATCGGGGGAAATTGACTGGGCATTGCTCTCCCTAGCTTTTGAAAGTTTGAAGAGTGTCAAAGTGTTAACATTAACAGGTGGATTTTATTGTAATTTGATTAGGCTATTACCTAACAACTGTGGTGGTTTTAGGCAGTAAGAATGATGTACTTGTTAACTGGCTAGGCACTCTTAGCACAGTGATTGAGTTGAGAAATCCGTAAATTAATAGCATAGTTTATGCATTGTATTCTTAGCCTGCTACTCTACTACATTATGAGCTACAGCCATGCCAAACCATGTCACTTTTCTGGGCTTTTTTGTCTGATGTGTTGTGTAGGCCTTTGTAAGCTATAGGCCTAGCTAGTTGGAATTTTGTTTGTTTCGACAACCATCTGTTTACATTGGTTTACATTCCCAATAGCCTATCTTGTCCCACCCACCAGTGTGTGTTGTAAATAATGGTCCCCTCCCCACCACTCCGAGATTGCTGCCTCCCCTACAACCTGTTCCAAGTTTTTTTCTTAGCTATTCTAAGGATACTGTTGAAGACATTTGTATAAAATTAAAATGTGTTCAAGTTCAATATTTATGCTTGTTTCTCTGTGTTAACGTCACAACCTCTTAGAATGGTTGGTCAGGTGTTTGGTTTGTTTTGTTGTTTGCTCACTGCAATGTTGAAATCAAAATTGATCACATTTGAAAAGGAAGCCCAACATATAATTAAAAATGCATTCTAGAACGGCTCTGCAGTGTTTTTAAAATGCAGGTTTATAAATTTCCATTCCTAAATTTTGGTTACAGGGTCACTGCAAGTCTGGCAGCTGTGTTTTTAATTTATTTTTGGCGTTATTTTAAATGTCTTCCTTAGACCCGACAGAAATACGTTTTCATTTGCAGCACTTTTTTTTTTTGCATAATAAAATGTGCCTTGGATGGCGTTTTGAAAATATTGCACTGAAAATATTTTCAAAAATATTATTTAGACAAATAGACAAAATGAATTGCCAGGTCATCAGTGGATATGAATACACATTTTTTTTTCTTTAATGTATGTAGTATGTGTTTTGGATTTTATATCTAGATGGAATGTGTTATGTGCATTTTTTGGAAATCAGCAAGTTTTTGACAGAAATTAGTTTCTGAAGGAGAGGCATACTGAAACAAAAACTGCGATGCCTACTGCAATGTATATAATAAATATTGTTTGACATACTTATTCAACTGAATTTGGTAGTTAGAAACCAGTCTGTTCCATCCATGTGCTTTTCTACCTGATGCTGTATTTGATCAATAGCTGTCAGCTTTACAATAAATGTCAGAGACCTCAAATATCACGCTCACGCTCCCAGATTAATGCACAACTCTTCCCTTCATCTCAAGTAAATGTTCAGTGTAGCAACAGTATTTCTTTCCTGAGTTGGATCTTTCCTCCACTGGCTTGTATACATTTATTTAGAATAGGAAGAGAGAGTACTGCAT
Organism: Anguilla anguilla; assembly: GCF_013347855.1. Taxonomy (NCBI): domain Eukaryota; kingdom Metazoa; phylum Chordata; class Actinopteri; order Anguilliformes; family Anguillidae; genus Anguilla; species Anguilla anguilla. The sequence goes on from NC_049210.1 coordinate 22,395,049, forward strand.
AATTCAGGGTGGTGAGATGGGGCAAGAGAGAGATTGGGAGCTGAAAACTGTTTCCCAGCTCTTATCTCTGGGGAGCAATTGATGTTGCCTACTGCAAGCATCCCAGTGCAACTCTCTGAGGTCTACACATTAACCCGGAGCCAACTGAAAACATTTGATTATTTATTTTCTAGTTTTGTTCCAGTTACAATTTTTTTTCTGCAACATAATTTAGCAGACTGTTTTGTTTGTTTTGGTTCAACTGTTTTTCTGTTGTATGCACAAGAAATTGAAATTAACAAATAAAACAAATTATTCAGTCAGAGTTCTGAATTTCAACTATTTATTAGATCCTAATTTAGGTGATTAAAAGTATTGGGGAAATTAGCTTAAAATCGATTAAAAAAGTTGTAAAATAAACCCATGCTTGAAATATCTGCATGGTTGTATGCCTTCAGCCAAATTTTGAACAAGTGGAAATGCATGCTCAATAAGATTCAGATCTGCTGATTGATTTGGCTAGTTTAATATTTTCAACCTTTCTGTCTGAATTTGTTAAAATGACAATGAACTCCTGTGTTAAGTGGGCAGTATGTTTCAGGTTATTGTCTTGCTGCACAAGGGACTTCTGCCCAATAAGTTTGAAACACCTGAAAAGCCATTTGTCTCAATACTTATTATTATATAAAATCTGGTGGTTAAACATAAAAAGCGTTATTGTTCTTTAATGGTAAAATGTACATACATAAAAATACCTATTGGTAACGTAAAAAGTTATATTCTCTACTTTTGGCTATACTGTATAATATTCATTTTTTGGTCTGAAAGTAATTTGATTTAAAATTAATCTATGGTTTTCCCAACCATATCTATAATCAATGTGTGCATACTGGACAGTGGTGTTGAACCATATATGAAAACATAATATTGCATCTTTGAAAACTATTTGAAAAACAAAAATGATAAAGATTAAATATACAAACGTGCACATGCTTTCCATGACATCTAAAGCTTTGCAACTGCATATGTTAAATATGTGTATGTGTGTAAACAAAACAAAAGAAACTCATGAATGCAATATCCACTATTCACCATTGCAAGTAAAACGATAGAGATTATATCCGTATTGGACTGATATGTACTTTGTCATGGTTGAATTAATGCTGGACATTTTACTGTGTTTCGAAATAAAATGACAGTTAGAAATTTGGTTGATTGTATTTGTGGTCCCTTGCATGCTTTATTCAGATTTGCTTCCAACTCACATCTTTCATTATTGCAAGTACAGAGGATGAGTTTAATTTCATGTCTTGTGCAATACTTTGAAAGCAGTGACATACCTGAAGCTGTCACATTAGTCCTGTAAGTAGCAGTACTTACATCATCCACAAATTAACTGCATTACTCAACTATACTGGAAGTCTCTCTCATCTCCCCCCCAAGCAAGACTTTTTCTGATGTGTACACTCACAAATCTCTTAGAACAGTTTAAAGGAGTAACATGGTGGTTGAACGTGACACTTCCCAGTTGGCAACAACAAAACAAATGTGCATAATTTTTTTTTATTATTCAGTCATTTCAATGTACTTTAAAACATATTTTTCTAAGCCTAAATTTCCCACTATAAAAGTTTACCCGAACTGTCTGGGCGTGGTAATGAGAACTGTCAGTTAGCTATGATTGACAGACCGTGCCCCGTTACCATAGCTACCCCCATGATACGCGCTCTTTTTGGGAGACTTTTCACAAGCTAGCTAGCTTAGTAGTATATCAAGTACCGATAGATAGCTAAGGTAAGGACGTTGACTTATATCCAATTATAATTTTTGCTATCTAGCTAGCCAAGTTAAGATAAAAGCACAACTATAACGTCCTCATAAAAGCAAACTAGCTAGCTAATGTTATCGATAACATTGCCTTATGAAAGCAAACTACCTAGCTAGCTAAATGAATATAACTAGAAATAATCTAATAGTCCTTAAAAGCCACTCTAATTTAAGTGAACCTAACGTTAGTCAAATATTTGCATTGTCTTGCCTGTAAGCCAGCGTCGCAAACTATGGGTCTCGAGTTATCCATGGGTTTACGGGGCGTGGAAAGGGGAGTGGTTACTGTGTTCGTGACGCACCAAGTTGATAACTTTCTCAACCGGTTGAAAATAGGACGATAAATTTAAAGCACATATTTCTCCAAAAATACAGAACGGACATATTTAATACTTTACTCATTGTCTTTCTTCAATGCCTCTCGTGCAAATAGCACATAAAACCGAGAAAGTGTGAAAATCACCATGGTACTCCTTTAAGGGTACCTTGCTTTGCTCAGTGAAAAAAATGGTTGAATTCACTCTTTCACATTGATCACATTGGGTTAGGTTTGCACCTCACATTAACAGCATCTTTGAAGACTTTTGTGGATCTGAAATAATATAATAATATAAATAATAATAAGAAGTACAAGAAATGTACAAATGGTGGACAAGTTCTGCTGAGTCTATATGGGGTGCATTTTCCAGACAGTTAATCGATTCAATCGATTCAATTGGTGACAGAATAAGCTTTCTAACGATGTATAATATGTCTAATTTTACTTTTGGAATAGCGTTTTATATCCCAGCGTAACCGAAAGTTTTCTCTCATTATAGCTGCATTACGCATTCAGTCTGTGGTAGCAGTAAAAGATACTGCAGCTGGCAAAATTCTATTGATGACTTTCGTCGTTTCTTGGAAAATACCATCATTCTTGAGAAATTCTGAGCATGGCTAAGGCATATGTTTGCTGATAGACCTAACTGATATACTGGTTTCTGGGCAAAGTTAGAACTAGGGAGTGACATTCATTCTGTCTCTGTCTCAATCTAGTCAACACAGATAAGATTTCATCATCTAAATGTAAGTGTTACTGCTGAAAATATTTTGGTTATATACATATTTTTGAAATTGAATGCCTTTAAATAGGTTAGTGATATTTTATACTGAGGATATTTCACACTGTAATGCAAGTGTTAGTTGGTAGTGTAATTGCTTTTGTGTTGCATGCAACAGTGATGACGTGAGAGTTGGAACATTGCCAAAATGTGGTGTACGGTTGAAAATTGTTTTCATGTAGTTTCATCCCCATACAAGAAAACATACGAGAGTACAGAAATACTGTACATACGAGAGTTAAATATTACACATTTAGGTAATGTACTGCAATGTGTGTAATGTTTTTGCATTATTTTTTAATCTGACATGAATGTTTCATCTTAAACCTTCATAAGGGGCTCATTTATATGCTTTATATTGGACAAAAAGTATTTTATTCATTTTCGGAGAGATTCTGGATATGTTTCTGGACCCCTAGATATTTTAAGCCATTGTACTAACGGAAAGCTTGCAATTCCCACTTGAAAATGATGCAACAGTGAGTTTCTTCAGTCAAACAGTTGATTTGTAGTGAAATACATGATTATGTTGTGATGTACAGCAATGCATAATTTAGACATTCTGGATAGATTTGGAGACACTGGGTACACTGCTTACTTTTTGATTCATAGATCTTTAGTAGTTCTACATATCCACCCTTCGATTTGACATACTTGTGGTCAAGGAGTTTTTGATCCAGGACATGTATAGTTTAACCTGCTGTATATTTGCAATCTCTCAGTATTTCATTGCAAACTAAAAAAGAGCAAATTGATTTTAGATTTTTTTGCCTAGACAATTGCATTTGTGGCACTTTAGTTTATATTCATAATTTAGGAAGAAATAATCTAAGTTAGTATTGTAAATGGTACAAATGTCCTGCTTCATTTAAGCCATTTCACAAGTCTCTGTGATGCTCACTTCTGGAGCTATAAAGCTTTAAATAGGGTACCCCCTAAATTGGCAAAGATTGGCCAGATTTGGCATGTGCGCTAAGCGGTTAAAGTCAGTTGTAACATGCAAAAATGCAGACAGACGGAGATAGTTCTAGGAGCAGATGTCTAATCGGGCTTTTGACAAAATCCAAGATGGTCGACCCCAAGGTCATATGACTTGCTGGTTATGATCCTTCACTACAGTAGTCCAGAAAAAGTTTGGTTGAAATATCTGCTTTTTTGCAGAATAATCAGCATATAAAGATTTGTGGTATAGCACTCCTAAGTGGCCCAAGTTCTTGTAACTTGATGTGTACCCCTTAGACCCCCTGGCAAAGAAGGGTACTAAGTTTTCCATCAATACAGCAAAGCATTGCAGAGATATGGTACACTTCCTGTTTGGTGCCTTCACCAAGATTTGTTTTTATTTGTCAATATGTGACCATATTGTTTGACCTAGCAATGATCTTTCATTAATATTTGGTCAAGGTTCTCTAATGGTAAATGGACTGCATTTAAATAGCGCTTTTATCAAAAGCGCTTTACAATTGATGCCTCTCATTCGCCAGAGCAGTTAGGGGTTAGGTGTCTTGCTCAAGGACACTTCGACACGCCCAGGGCATGGTTTGAACCGGCAACCCTCCGACTGCCAGACAACTGCTCTTACCTCCTGAGCTATGTCGCCCTTTCAGGATGATACATGCCAAATTTGGTGGTAATCTGTCAAAATCTCTAGGATGAGTTGTCTTTTAAAGGTTTTTCAAAAGATTCAAAATGACAGAAAATCCAGAATGGTGGAAATTGTGACTCCTAATCATTTAAGTCGTCCATAGAGTTGTATTTTCTGAGGTCAGATTAAAGTCTCTAACTCAAAAGGGGCAGGAGTTATAATTGTTGGAATATTGTAAATTCAAATGAGTTATAGCACCACCAAGTTGCCAGTGTCAGTGTCATAATCACTCAGTGGCCATATAGACATAACCTGTAAGAAAATGCCAAGTTTCAAAGGTCTTGCTCATGTGTTTAGGTTAAACAAAGGACAGAGGAAAATGGCTAATAGCATTTCAAAAATGGCAGTAATCCAAGATGGCACAAAATAAAAGGTACAGATACATGTTCCAGATGGGGAAATTAATTGTTACAGCAAGTTTTAAATGTCTGAAATATATACCTTAGGGTTGGGCTACTGAGTGCCAACATAGCAGCCAAACTTTATCAGTTTACATCAAACTGTTTTGGAGTTAATAGCATTTTTGTGGCCATGCCGACATCATTTTTTCACTTTTTAAAATTATTGTTTATCTTTTAATAACTTTTGATCATAGTCCTCTCTACATTCTAAGTTTTGTCACGATGCATTCAATGGTCTTGGAGATGTTTAAAATGTGTTTTTCAAAAGAATTGAAATGGCAGAAACTGATGAGGGTGGATGCGTCTCAGAATCAGAATAAAGGATCATGAAGAAAAATCATGAAGACCAAATGGTTTGAAAGTTACTGGCAAAAATAATGTCAACTTTGGCCTATTGGTGGTGCCCCAAAGTAGACCACAAACATGGTGTCTGGATATCTTGGACTGTCATCTCTGAATGTGCCAAATGTCACAAAACACCAACCAAGCAGTTTTATGGGCTGCCGTAGCCTCCTATGACTGAAACTATAATGGTGAAAGATTATAACAATTACAATGGGTGCCTATGCACCATTGGTGCTTTCCCCCTACTGATGAGGGTTGCTACAAGTAGAAATAATAATAATAATAATAATAATAATAAGGTTAAAAGAGTTTCATTCTTAGCTTGTAATTGCCTCTGTTGGCTTGGGCAAGAGGCTAACGTCATTTATGTGTGCGACGCCCCCCCACCCCCCACTTTGAGAGCAAGCCTGCTCTATATCATAGGAATTTATACACTCATGTCTCAGATTGTTTTATTAACCTGGTTATCTTAGAGAAAAAGACTTGACTTTAATAAATTATTATTATCATGTGGGTTATAGATCTACCCTGACATATTCCCATTATTTGTGCATAATGGTGTGATCAAGACAAATTGTAGCAAACCGTTCTTGGCTCATGTAAGCATCTCCCTGGGCTTATTTTTATTTTCCACATGAATATGGGTTTTTTCTCAAGCTTGAGTTGATTGCAGGTATCTGCAGTAACTCACAAAGGGCTGAACAGTTGTACTGTTCATTTCACTTAGATGACATCCATCCTACAGATGCAACTTTAAGCTATGGTCCTGACTCTCTGTGGTCATTAAAGATCCCATGGCAATTTTCCAAAGAGGTGTTATATTTGACAAATTATCGCTAACTGTCTCTCTATATTTCACCATATAATCCCCCCCCCCCCACCAAACATTTGATTAGTTACACTGTCTCTTGTATTCCCAGCCCACTTTCAGGTCATCAATAGAAATGAGAATTTAAGGGCTGCTGGGTGGTTCATCCTAATAATGCACAGTTCTGGTCTGGATGGGCCCCACCACAGTCTAGTATTGGATATGGACTGCCCCAGTGCTGATTGCGGCCAGCAGCCCTGTAGCATAATGCACAATTGGTTCTAGTGTCACTTGGGGAAGGGAGTGTTTTAGTTGGCCAGAATTAAAGGCATCATCACGCAGCAGTGACTTCCCACTTGACTAGTGGCAGAAAATCCTCTGTTAAGCTCCTCGTGCAATGTTTTCCTCCAACCCATATCTTGTGAGTCTGTGACACGTATCATATACAGTACTTTGCTTGACTTTGAAATTTTTCCTGTCTTAGCTTATTGAGGACAGCTTATAAATACACAGATTACATATCATCATCCAATCATAATGACGTCATCTAGGTAGGTAAATGAGGCAGGATATCCACTGTATATCAGCTACAACTACCAGAAAATACTAGGAGCATGACAGAGGCATTTTTTTTCATTTTACAGGCATTCTAAAACTTACATTTCATTTGATATTATTTGATCAGGTTTCCTTCTTGATGGGCACAGTCCATTTCTTTCTGTATATACAATGTCACAGATAACAGCAAAATGGACAACAGATTATCTTATTTCAGTGTTTTTTTTTTAATTAATTGGGACAAATTGTATGTGGATAATTAGCATTTGCAAATGAATATACATTAAAAAAATTAAAAAATGGGTTGTTTCCCACTATTCAGCCACCCGTTTGAATGTAAGCAGATGGTGAGCCAGAATCCCTTTGTGAGAGAGTGTCATTCCTCAAACATTAGCGCAGATGATTAGAATATGTTATTAATTGCCATGCAGACATAATTGCAATTAGTGCACCCCTGCATGGGGCTCCTTTTTTATTAAAAGTGACAAGCAGGAGTGTGGTATCAGACATATCTAACCAGCTTCAGTTCTATGCTGATAAGCTGCAGGGCATTCTGGCAAGCTATGAGCATGGGCAGAGCAATGCCCCTGACCTATGGCATAATTGCATGCTGGGAAGAGGAGACGGGAGCTACAGCTGGTTTGAGAGAGTGGCACGGAGTATGCCAGACTTGAACTTGGTCCAGAAGAATTTATAAAGGAAAGCATTATAAAGTATATTAAATTAACTGACTGATTTCACAAAAGTACTGAAACAGCCTCCTAATTTCAAAAATGAATTATCATGATTATCCATTCTCAATCATAATTATGACATATAATGGGAAAGACTATGAGTGGAAACAACAAAGGAAAACATAAGGGAACCCCGCCTGTTAAGTCTTGTAGGGCTCAATATGTATGTAACACCGAAGGAAAGCATGTACCTCAGGTATAATGCAGGGCCCCTCCCCAACTGATAACACAACCAGCCAGAATTACAAAAAGGTAACAGCTTTATTATTAAATGCCTAGAATATATAAATAAATCCGAAGATTAAAACGTGGGTGTTTCCAGAAAGTAGTAATTCAGGACCTTTTGTAGCAGCAGGTTGGTACAAATCCATAGAACCTTAGATCCTAAAATGCAGAATGAAATCCATTATATAAAAAGAGATGTCCGTCTTCTTAAATTACTGCAGCAACATTGGGACAGACACATACTAATAAAGTCAAAACATTATTAAATTGCTGTAATAACATACCTGCGACTCCTGGCTTAACAACCTCATTCAATAAAGAAATAGCATCCACCACATATCACTCATCCAGCGCACTCCTTAATATAGAGAGGACATCCCATAAATTAAACATATGCTTTATACATACTCTTCTAAAAATAGCAACAAACATACAGCATACACAAAGCAACAGCAATCACAAACAGCGCCCCAATAATCGTAACATGAAATGTTGACAATGACCTCGTTTAAGGAGCGCATTTGAAACAAACACCGAACAATATTTAAAAGATACCAGTCAGGCTCCGGTGCGCCGAAACTTAAACCTGGCTATGCTCAGTGTTTCCCCCTCCTCAAACGATGTGTTACGCTTTCCTGGATTTTGTGTTGGCGCCTACTTTATCCGCTCATTCACACCAGCCCCATGCCATTGTTCCACAAAGGACGCTGTCTACTGCCATATTGTTTTTGACATGCAATATACGGATTACCAGGCAGGTAAGGGGGCGACGTTACTGAGGCAACTTCCTACCTTGTCACACTCTCCCCCCCGTTTAACTAATCTTTGCCCCAATGATTATCACATACCCATTAGTCATGGTTGAGTACTTGAGCTACAGCCCCACCCCCCTCCTCCTGGCAATTGACAGCTGGTCTTGACAAGTGAAAAGGATTCGAATGTACCCCTGCGCCTAAATATGCATCTTGGCCACCCTGGCTCCTCTCCCTCCAGACTACTTTGCTTTGATGCAAGGTCAGAATCACTCTCCAAGTCTTCACCATGATCCGGGAGGGCCATCTGTTGCCCCAGACCACACACTCCACTCTGTGGGTATACTTCAGGGTTTGAGATCCATCAATAGGAACAATGGCATAGACAGGCTTGCTATGGTCAAATTGGGTCACCACCTGAAAAGGCATAGGCAGCCATAGATCTTGAATCTTGTGCCTGCCCTTGAAGTTGTGGTTCCGCAGATACACCAATTGCCCTGCCTGAGAGAGTAGAGTTGTGTGATGGGATCCCTGGTTCCTCACCTGGCGTTCTGCTGACTGCCGCAGTTCTTCTCGAGCATGCCCATAGACCTCCTGAAGCTTGTTCTGATGTACCTGCACCCAGGTATCCATGTCGACCTGAAACTCTTCCAGCCCCACTCCCAACTGGATGCACAAGGGAAAATTTGGTGACATCAAAAAGAAAGGGGAATAGCTAGTACTCTGATGTTCAGTGGTATTACAAGCAAATACCACCTCTGGTAAGTATTTGACCCACCTGCTTTTCTTCTCCGGGGGGGAGTGTTCGAAGCAGATCATGCAGCCTCCTATTAAAACGTTGACACTGCCCATTGCCCTGTGGATGGTATGGCGTTCTGCTTTTACCAATCCCATAACAGAGACACATGGACAGGATAACCGCAGATTCAAACCATCTTCATTGATCAGAATGGACACGTGCTGGAATGCCATATTTCTGGATCCACTCCACTTCACTAGAACCTTCCCCATGTTGATCCCTTGTGGGCACTGCAACAGTGAACTTCGAGAGCACATTGGACAGGATCAGTACATTTTCCCAGCCATCACTGGAGGGCTCCAATACTGTGAAGTCCATTGCAACAATTTCCAATGGTCATGATGCTATCAAGCTTCCCATTTCTGTAACCACCCTGGGCTGAGGGGCTTTAGCCACTATGCAGCGCTCACAGGCTTTGCAGTGCCCCTCCATGTCCCGATATATACCAGGCCAGTAGCGCCTCCTTCTGATCAGCTTGAATGTCCTTTCTATCCCTTGATGCCCGAGTCCATCATGCATCTGGCTCATCACCTCCTGCCGCAATGATGTGGGAAACAGCAACTGTTGAAGCTCCCCCTCCTTGGAATCTTGCAACCTGCGATAAAGAAAACCATCAATGCGTTCCCATTGCCGTAGGAGCTCCAAGGTCCCGGGCTCTTCTCCAAACCGTTCTCTGTGGCTGAACTTCTGTGTCCTTTGCCAGTATTTCAGGAAAGGCCTTATTGCTTTGTCTGTCCGCTGCAACCTCCGTAATGATTCCGCAGAGTATACTGGGAAACAGGAAGTGAAGGCCTGTTCAGTACAAGTGACCTCTTGGGCCTCTCTATGGGATATAACGATGATATCTGACCTTCCAAAGGTACATCCGAGCATTGCCATGATGGCCCATTCTCCATGTACTGCCTTGACAGTGCGTCCGCATTGGTGTTCTGGGAGCCTGGCAGGTACACCGCCTCAAAGTCGAAATGCACAAGCTGCGCCATCCATCTTTGCTCAAGGGCCTTGAGCCGTGCAGTCTTCAGGATTATTATCTGTATATATGATGAACTTGTTAATACTCACAGAACTTGTCAGTTACTGCCTATTTTAGGGGGAGGAACTCCAGTTTCATCGCAATATAGTTCTCCATGTTTCTTCCTGTGGGACAGAGCCCCCGGCTCGTATTAGCCACTGGCTTCTTCTGAGGACAATACGGCTCTAAGACCCTAGTGGCTTGCAGCGATCTCTAAAATGAAAGGTTTTGTAAAATCGGCATAGCCTAAAACTAGTGCGGAACTTAATTTTTGTTTGACGGATTGGAATGCTGCTTCACAGTTAGAATCCCACAGCTGGGAGCTGGTCACCTGGGATGACTGTTATGCTTCTTCGAGCCACCAAGGGCAGCTACTACACGTTACAATGACATTAGTACAACCCAAATAGCAGCCTTTGCAAACACATCCTCATATTTCCTTAAAAGCTCACCCACTTTACTCTTCTGTTTGGCACTAAGGGCTAGGGACTCAAAGGGGAGGTTTACAGCCCTGTCAATACCCACACTGTGTTCTCCATTCAGTGTTACATGAGCTTGATCCTCTAACAGGAAAACCTGCTCCTCCTGGAGGCCAGTATGTTTGAATGCTATAGAGGTGGTTTCTCCAGCTAAAATGTCAGCAGCATATACATTTGCAATTCTAGTGCTGGGCTTTAGGCTAACATCAGTACTGCCCACGTTCATGACTGGATAAATAACTGACCTTGCTGAACCTGAATATAGGCACTGGGTACCACTAAATTTCCTGGGAATGACCCCTCCCCTAGCCCCAAGGCTTCCATCAGAGCTGACTAGCTCTGTGCAGTTCTATCCTGAAAAGCTGTGGCTGGGATAAAATGCGCTGATTCGGCTGAGACATTAACAGGGTGAGGAGAGAACACTTTGACAAACCCCAAATCATCCTCAGAAGCTCTTTTTCCTTGCTGACATAACTAAAATGCAGCTTTTCATCCTGGCTCACACTGAATGGAGAACACATGGACTGGCTCAGAACTACATGATTTCAGTACAAGGTCATAACATTCTTGAATGATATTCATACCAATTATACCTGGAATAGCTTGTTTATTTGCTTGAGTGACAAGGTACACAGGATCTTTCACAACTAGTACCCCTCTTTGTGTATTTTATTTACACAAATTTCAAAGTCAGCTTCTAAATAGCCTAAGTAAGGAATAGAAAGGCCAGTCGCGGCTTCAAGAGCCAGCCAACAACAATCTTCTAGGAATGCATTACCTTTAGCTTTGAAGTGGTCGTTAAAAAACTCTCCGTAATTGTGGTTACCATTGAACTAGTGTCCAAAACACAATACACTGTCACATCTCCCATTAATACCTTTACTGTTAGTCTTTGACTGATCAAACATTGAAAGGTCCCCCCCCACATACTTGGTTGAATGAGCCCCCTTCACCCCCTCCTGCAGCTTGGCTCTTTAGCACAGAGGGGAGGAGTTTCCCTATTGCTCTGAAACAGTGGCATTCCCCACCCCACTAGATGGCACAGTAGGAGCATTACTGACATAACTAAATCTTAGTTATGACAATGTCTGGCTATATGTCCCACCCCATGGCACTTAAAACAGCTGGGTTTCCCTGTGGGATCAGACCTTGGAATTTGCCCTTGATTGCCCCTCTGTATACACCCTTGCTCTTGCATCCCTACAATTTTCTTGTTAACCCTCTGGGGTCTAAGGGTAAAATGAGGCACACTGGTGATTGTGCGATGCTCTGACATTTGTGTAAATTTCATCAACTTTATATACAGTGATTCGAAAGTGTTTCATATCTTTGTTTTCAGCACAAACTCAGCTACAATAATATGGCAGCAGTAAGTAGGTCATAATCATGTGTGGATTGTAAACTGCTCTAAAACCACACAAACTGTAAACAGTAGTTTTGAACATGCACAGGAATGTTGTAATAAAACACACTAAACAATTGTGACTAAGACTTTTGGTCACTGAAATGTGTTCATCAAGGTCTTGGGTATCAAAAGATGACAAAATATTTTAGCAAATCCAATGAGAAATATAAAATACATTGCTAAAAGTTAGTGTTGTCACTACTATTTTTCAACACCAGGTGAGAATGGGAGGGCAAATGGCCTTTCTGTAATGAATATGCATTGGGTAGGACGACCTGCCAGCTAAGTAGGCTATTCACACCTGGCTGCATGCCTCCCCACCACTAAGACAAAGACTCAGTGAGCCATTTAGAAGACAGAAACAAAGACATCTTTTGATTTTCAGAACATTTATTGAAGCAAACTATACGCATGGAAGATGAGATGAGACTGGTGTACTCTTGCAACGCTTGCGTGGCCTCTTAGCTAGTGGTGAACTAGGCCGTGTTTCCTGATCAGCATCTCTGTAAATATGATAAAAACAAAATTGTTAGGAAATGTGACATCAAATCAAACTTTATTTATATACCACATTTCCTTCAACAGGTGAAAATTAAATGTGCTTTACAAAAAAGGGGCAAACCACTAACTAATGAAAACAAAACTTAGGAAATGTGACATGGATACATCATATGCAAACAAAGAACCAAACAAACACAACCAGACGCAGAGGGGTAGCCTATAATTTTGAGAAGCAATGGTTAGAATCGTTCATAGTGTGGGAATTTACAAGCACGCGTAATAGTGAATATTCCTACAAACACACAGAGAATGTAATACAGCACACATTTACAAATAATGCAAGCTATCAACAAAACAACATTAGCTAAACTAAATAAACATTGATATTCCAGCTCAACTACACGCAACTCACCAATAACAATGCCTCAATCTAAAGTAGGTTAGGTCTGTTTAGCTAAGTGGTTATTATATTGCTATTTCCCGAATTTACTTACAGTATGCTAATATCGATTGTGCGAGGACATCAGTTTTAGAATCCTAGCCACGCCACGGGCTATTTATTACCAATATGATCGAAAAACATACAGTCTACCTGATACTTCTAACACAATCAGACGCAGAGAGCCTAGCTTACAATTTTGAGATGCAATAGTTTGAATCGTTCGGAGTGTGGGAATTTACAAACGCACATATTGCTGGATATTCCTACAAACACACAGATACGTTGCAATACAGTACACGTATTTACCAATATGATCATAAGAAATATACTTACGCATGAAGTTGATCCTCAGCTGGATCAGTTCGCTGTTCAAAATGACACCGCTCTTTATCAGTGTCGGTTTCCGGACGGACCATTTTCCAAAATTAAACGAAATGTTCACCTCAAAAGAAATGAATTAGGCGACACTTTGACATTCTATCCCGCTTTCGCAGACTTGGCATTTCTCACATGGATCTCGCATCGCCTCTCCTTTAGTCTCCTTCTATGGAGAGTAATTATAATGTTGTTAACATGTGAATGCGATTTGGGCGGACTTCCTGCTGAGCGAAATTCACATAGTAATGAGTAAAGTTTAACGAAGCATACACAATCTAATTAATCAAATTTAGAACATTTAAAACAATTCATATTGTTTGCCAATGGGCGCATTGGAAAGTCACGATTCTAAGGTTTCTGTCAATGTTTTTGTTGCGTCTGTATGATAACAGCACGTGAAGTTAATCATCCAAATAGAAACTAAAGTTAATTTCATCTTGTCGAGCTCCGCCGGTGGAGCTCTCGACCCCAGAGGGTTAACCTCATCCAACTGAATCTGTATTTTTTTTATAGTTTCCAAATTTCTAATAGGAGAGGGTCACCTTTGGGCTGGGCAATTACAGCAGCACACTCCCCACCTGACTCTACACCTACTTGATAAGAATCAGCTTGCCTGCTTACATGACCCCTTGGCTGCTCTAGCTCCTCCCCCCACTGGACTACCTCTTTCCTAAGATCAAGAAAATAAATGTCATTATCACGTCTAATAGTGTGCTTCAGTTCCTGACGTGAAGAGACATCAGACACATTTTCGGCAAACTGATTCCGTAAGGCAAAGTCACTACACCATATTTCTTTTACATCACATCATTTTATCTCTTCTATGAGAGCCATCAATGCATGTATTCACGAACAGTCTCCCTCGGTTTCTGTTTCCTATCAAAAAATTGCTTCTGCAATTTAGTCAATGATTTTCGGCACGCATAAATTTCTTTGAGTATGGCCATAATGCGAGTAAGATCCTTACGATCTGAGGCAGGGCAGTGCTTAATCTCCTCTCTAGCCTCCCCTTCCAAATGACCACTGCATCTTTAAAGGGATATCTTTATGTGAAAAACAAATGGCAAGGTTGTATATTTATTCCATATTTAGTCGCAGATAGTGATAGTAGAATGACGTGATAAAATTACACAAATTCAGTGTGCAGCGTTTTTCACAGCTGTATTGGCATACCTTTGTGTTGAGCAATCTGAGGATGCTGGCATCCTGGCCAATAGGGGTTAATTGGACATGACGAGCATACAAAATGCAGATCGGGGTTTTTCAGTACACTGGTTGTGCAGTCCACAACACAATGGCTTTTGGGCATTTTGGAAAACAAAAAAAAATGTCTTTGTGGTCTATTGACTTGGACATCTACTAACCAAAAGAAGAATGTCAACAGGCAGAGAGAAGTTGAGTTTGAAACTTCTCTGCAGAAGGACAGACAGGCATCCAGACTGCTGTCAGGAGGCTAATGCTAATTAATGCATTTAAAATCAAGGCCCCTAATCTCGTTTTAAAATATACCATTCCCTGCTGTGCATGTTTTATCCACTGTTTCACCACAATGAAGGTGACTCTCCAATTTCATAATTTCTCTTATTTCTCTCGTACTATTGTTATTTTATCATATGCAAAGCTTGCTGGGACATATGCATCTGCTCCTATTCTCCACTATCAACTCTTCTGGTTCTACTAATTCCAATTCTCACGTAAGGTCACTGATCTAATTTAGCAGAACAGCGAAGATGACTCCTACCTACAGATAAGCCTATCAAAATGCCTTATAAACCTTACAAACACTAAAAGTGCATCTCCACGAAATAACAGGACAGAAGTATGGTGGCCGAGACATGTCAACGCTTTCAAATTCAAAAAACACAAGCGCATTAACGGAAAACACAAATGCAAAAATCACAACACAAATGCAAAAGCCACAACACAAATGGAAAAGCCACAACATAATGGAAGTGAGCAACAACGGACAACGACTATTATTGCCGGCGGACTATTATTAAACTGAGCTTTAGAATGTCGCTAGCAGTGTATGTACGTGAGCTCGACAATGTATTTCTCACAGAAAATGTTGTTTGTCGCCTTTTTTTTTAGTTCATTACAGTGGTGATAGAAGTGGCAATAATTAAGTGGTACTGTGCTGTTAGCCTTTATTGATCGCTGTACAAAGTTAATGTGAAGTAGCTAGAACAATCGGACAGAACTAACCCATAAAAATGTAGCCTACTTTGAATGGTACTTGCTCAATCGAACGGTAAATGTGAAAAACATTCAATTATAGTCAGCGGCACCAAAATTTTCTGTCACACCCTCAATAAACGGAAAAAGTCCCAGTAGAAGTTTGAATTAAATCTTTTAAAGTTATATATTTTCTGAAATGTTATCGATTCTGCTTGGCCACAGTGAGTGAAACTAGGCAATCTGAGTATGTAGTTGCTATGTAAATTACGTCAGAAGGATTCAGCCTTGTTGTTTGCTACCTAAACTTCACAGCACACTCAATCCCGTTATCATGATTGTAGCATGTCTATTTTGTCTATTTTCAAAATCAATTTAAACCATTCACAAATGACCTGGGACTTTGAAGTTATAAGGCGGGATGTATCAAGTGTCCACTGAAAATATTGACCTGGCTATCAGTCAGAATTCTGAGAGAACCAACTGCCATAAATGAGCGCGTAAAATCAACCAGTAAGAGTTATTATGATGTCACTGGTTCAGAACAGCCAATATAACACATTAATATTCTATATATGTACAATCGCTTTTCACAATACGTTAATTTAAGGCTAAACTGATATTTTAATCACAATACTTTGCAAAGCATTGACACGTCTCAGCCACCGTACAGAAGGGTACAGAAGTTGCGACCTAATACTATGGGCTTGCTGATAATTTTGTCAATCAAGGCTCGTTGGATGGCCGTCAAATCCGTGAGTACATACACTGGCCATGTTTCAGCTGCGTTTCTGATGCATTTATACTTACGCCACAGCCGCTGTTTTACATATATAGCTAAGCGAAAGTGGTAAACGGTACACGCTCATCAGACTGTACAAATCCACACAAGGATAGCCATAATCCATAAGGGTCACTTCACATTTCTCACTTTCTCATAGCAAAACACTTTGCAAAAAGAAATTATATCTCATAAAAAACACGTTTTCAACGTACAAAAATGCCAGGTTACTCACACATACACCATCTATAACTCATTCATTCTACCTGGCAAAATCTAGGCTTGCCATTAAAAGTATTGATATCATAATAACGCCAAGTTACTGTACTACAAACAGTATAGGCTATCTTGCCTCACCTAAATTAAATAAGCTGTATTCCAAACCAATGCTACCCAATATTTCCTCAATTCTTTCAAGTCACTTGGCCCTGCATTTTTTAATCTTACCGTTTTACAATGTCATTCAAACAAATGTCATGTGTCAGATAAAAGTGTCAAATATTTCTCATTGCCTCATGCAACACATTTAAATGAATGTACAAAACTGCTGGTGAATAACTACAGGAAGCATATTTCTCCAGAAAACATGTTTATACTTGCTTCTGAACTTAATTTTAGTAAATGCACAAGTTCTTCTATGTTTTGCTACTTACAATAAATAGTGCATGTAAAATACATATTGTACATACATACATAGAAAACTTGTTTATCCCCATGGGGACATTTCCCTCACAGCATGTAACATTCACATTTACGAACATACATTTATACCAAGAAACATACAATCATTCATGCAACAGAAAGGCTGGGCAGCTAAATACATACATACCAATACAAATTTGACATATTCAGGCCTAATCAATCAATCTTGACTCTTACAAACCCATCCACACATGTTTGGCCTGTTTATGCACTATATGCTTATACACACAGGGCTTATACATAAGTGACCTGAAACTAGGGCTGTGCTCGACTCGGCAGTATATTGATTCGGCAGTTCAATATGACGATTCGATGATTCCTTTTATATATAAAGGTCTATAAGGATTTCTGGCAAAATAGTAGGCCTATATTGGCATGCGTTTCAGTGCTGATTTAGACCACGTTAACATAGTAAAGTGCAACAGAGTCATAAGAACATTTTTTTGAGCATTTAAAATCAATAAATCTGTTAAGACAACTACATGTGACGCCAGATGGCTGATTTGAATTGCCGACAATGCATTAGCCTGCGTGCAGATTTGTCGGAATCATGTGTCGATATAATGTGACTGTACACAGGTTATTTCTGGTTAAACCTAGATCTTATAACTTCTTTATTTTGCTTTAAACATTAAAAATAAACAAACTAACAAAACAGTTTAAATAAATTCATGGTATTGTGCGCTTTGAAATAACTGACATATCTTTTTCAACAGGATAGGGGCCTATAGGCTACTTCTTTATTTCTTTTTAAATATAAGAAGCCTAATATAGGCCTATACATCTGAACAAACATGTAAAATAATAAATTAACAAATGAAGTAATTTAAATTATTTTGATTTGAATTATTTTAGTTGAAAATAATGCGTGTGTAAACAACAGTTTAAATCGACGGTATTGTCAGCCTTGAAATAACTGACATCTCATCTTCAACGAGACCCTTTTTATTTCTCTTAAATACAAAAAAGTAATATATAAATCTAAATAAATGTGTAAAATAATAAATTGACAAATTAAGCAATTTAAGATTAGACTTATTTTATATGAAAATAAATGCAAACGGTTTAATTAAATTCAAGGCATTGTCCACTTTGAAATAATAACTGACCTCTCGTCTTCAAAAGAATATTCTATTTCTGTAGGCTATTTACATTACATTACATTACATTACAGGCATTTGACAGACGCTCTTATCCAGAGCGATGTACAATAAAGTGTATAACCATAACCAGGAACAAGTGTGTTGAAAACCCTAGAGAGAAATACCGTTCCAAGTGCAGGGAACAACCGCATAGTTTAACTATTTCCCTTTAAACACAGCCTAAAAAATAACTAATAAATCTAAACAAGTGTAAGAGCCTAAATAAATAATCAAATTAAACACAAATCAGGATTAGCCTATAATTATTTAAGATGAAAAAGCAAACATTTGTATTCAGGATTTTCCTACAAAACAAAATAAATAGGCCTATAAAATGAATGATTTAATGGGAGTGGTCTTACTTTCCTAAGTTATGCAGTGTTCTTCAGGTTTCGGCTTCTCCCTCCAGTTTACAGCACATGTTATCACGTGGAATTTTTCTAGCACGCACATGTTGCAAGAATATAAACACTAAATTTATAATTCCCTTTATTTTATTTATAATTCAATATTGTAATATAACCACGGTGAGGCAAGATAGCCTATATTGTTTGTAGTACAGTAACTTGGCATCATTTTGATATCAACACTTTTAATGACAAGCCTAGATTTATCCAGTTTGAATGAATGAGTTATAGACAGTGCTTTGTATGTGTGAGTAACTTGGCATTTGTGTATGTTGAAAACATGTTTTTTATGAGATTATATATTTACTGTAGTAGGCCTGTGATTGGTGTGAGTAGATTTAGAAGTGTTTCAGTAATCATTGGCCCTGAGCCATTCCTGCCCTCCCTCTATGTGATATGACTCAGTTGTTTACTTTACTGGATAAAAGGAGTTGGGTTTTGTCTGGGAACACACTTCTTGCTTGACTGGCTCTCATGAAATACAAACTTTTAATGATTTATGATTATATGGTAGTTTATGTCTTTATGTCTAAATAGAGTTTTATCTTTCCAAGAGGTCTAAGTCACACTCTGGCTCAGTTTGCAACTGTCCATCTGTGTTACTTATGTTCCTGAAACACTGGGCACAGTTGGAACGCACATGGCCAAAAGTATGTGAACACCTGACATCTAACATCTCATCCAAAATTATAGCCATTAATCTGGAGTTGGTCCACCCTTTGCTGCTTCTGGGAATGCTTTTCACTAGGTCTTGGAACATGACTGCAGGGATTCACTTCTATTCAGCCACAAGGACATTAGTGGGGTCGGGTCACTGATTGGGCGATTAGGCCTGGCTTGCAGCTGGCTTTCCAGTTGATCCTAAAGGTGTTGGATGGGGATGAGAACAGGGCTCTGTTCAAGCCAGTCAAGTTCATCCACACTGTTCTTGACAAAAAACATTTCTATGTGGACCTTGCTTTGTGCTCAGGGGCATTGTCATGCTGAAACAGGCAAACTGTAGGGGAAGCACATAATCATCTAGAATGTGATTGTAGGCAGTAGCATTCAGATTTGCCTTCACCGAAACAAAAGGGCCTATCCCAAACCCTGAAAAACAGCCCAAGACCAAGGGGTATCCAGATACTTTTGGTAATATGGTGTAACACACACATAAACACACACATAAATCAAGATGAATTAAATGATATCAAAAGGAATCCCATAATTTTTCCTTCCTCTGTCTCTCTTTTTCTGATAATAAATTTTAAAAATGTTATACAAATAATTCAAATGCATTTTGTATGCAACATACACTTTTTTTGGCCAAAAAAAAAGTTTCCGTTTGGATTTTTTTGGACAGTGCCCACTGTACAATCCTCTGGAGGTAGTGTTATGATCTGGGGTTGCTTCAATTGGTCAGGTCTAGGCTCAGCAATGTTATGCAGAAATAAAATGAAGTCAGCTGAGTACCTGAATGTACTGAATGACCAGGTTATCCCATCATTTGTTCTTCCCTGACAGCATGGGCATATTCCAGGACGACAATGCCAAGATTCATCAGGCTCAAATTGTGAAAGAGTGGTTCTGGGAGCATGAGGAATCATTTTCACACATGAATTAGCCACCACAGAGTCCTGACCTTAACCCCATTGAAAGTCTTTGGGATGTGCTGGAGAAGACTTTACGGAGTGGTTCGAGTCTCCCGCCGTCAATACAACACTGTAAAGAATTGGCTGTAGAATTTACAGTAAATACCTGGCAAAAAAGTTGCCAATAAAGTATTGTAAAATCGCTGTTAATTACTGTAAAAGAATTACAGTATATTACAGGATATCTTTTACAGGTTTTTGTTGTATATAGATTACAGCAAATGATTGTTTTTTTTTTTTTTTTTTTTTTACAGTAAAAACAAAAATTAATTGTAATCTAGTTTACAACATTATCTTTATTCTATTCAAATTACAGAAGTTACCTGGCAACTAGAGTTGCCAGTAAATAGCTGTTAATACTTCACAATACAATATGTTGTTGTAGAATGTTTTTACAGTTAATTTTTGTTTTTTACATTAGCAGCATTGCAAATTATGCATATTGTTTAGTATCCAGGCTTGCTGTTAATCCAAAATTCATCAACATTGCATTAGATTCTCTTCACTTGTTAAATAAATCCAGAGTCAGAGCTGCAACAAAACAAAATTTATTAAAACTCAATAGTTTTACAGCATAAGCTCCCTGATGAGGCTGAGAATTAGGCGTGCACTCGCTCAATTAACAAATAATCTTGTCATCCTCTGTGGTAGCTGAAAAAATATATAGTATATATTTATATCTCTGCAAAGAGTGACTATATACAAAAAAGTTACTCTGCAACCAAAAAAACGGAGGTAGACTTACAGGATCACAAAATGGAGGTAGCCGCAAGCGACTAAGAGGACGTTTACCTCTTAGTCGCAATTCCCTCCACCGAGTGCCGTATCCATGAACAATACAACTCCTATCTGATTGTATTTAATGGCGATAAACTCACCAATATTGCACCTCTACGGACAGCTTGGGTCGTCCTCTTTGTATCTGGATGCCTTTGGTTTCACAAAAATCCACCATTGTGGCAAAGACACCCAGATACAAAGAGGATGACCCAAGCTGTCCGTAGAGGTGCAATATCAGTGAGTTTATCGCCATTAAATACAATCAGATAGGTGGAGGGAATTGCGACTAAGAGGTAAATGTCCTCTTAGTCGCTTGTGGCTAAAATGGAGGTAGACTGTGTGTTGGTGATGATCAGTGCCCTCAACGGAGGCGCTCACTGCACGTGGTTTCTCTCTGCACCTGCTAAATGATGCAAATATGTTAAAGGAGGTTTTCCTCCGACAGTAGGAAACAGTTGAAGACTATTTGCCTTGTTGTCAGTCATTCAAAATATAAATTAACTTATGTGGGAAAGAAATGTATTTAAGATCACAAGCCATCACCACTGTGATGTATTATATTATTAATAGAGGAAGTTCATGTAGAACTAACAAAGGCCTGATCTTGGCCAAAGTATTAATAATTTGTAGAAGTTTGCACTAAATATAAAACACAAGCAGTAAAAATCCATACACAATGTAAGCACAGCTTCTGCCATTCAAACTAGGCCTTTCATACAAACGTGTTGCTAATAATAAAATCCAGCAGGAAGTTGGGGAGTTGAATACATGTTTTGTGCCAAGAAGGGGAGGAAGACTTAGATAGGAGAAGGGAGTACCTATTTTTTAACTAAAGAAAGGAAGGGGCTTGGAAATAATGGCATCTGAAAGTTGGGAGATAATGGTGTCAAGGACAGAACCTAAGAAACCAAAGTGAACAGGTGGGAAGTACCAAAGTTAAGCTCCACAACAGGAGGAGCTGTAAAAAAAGGATAAAAAGGAAATGGAAAGCCCCGGGGTTTCAGTGAGTGTTTGTGAGTGTTTGGGGAATGATTGTCTTGTCTTTGCGTTATGAACGATTGTTGTTTGTATTGATATGCGCAGATCAGCTATGTAATTTTTGATTCACCTACAATAAATCCAGTTGCATCAGACTCTGTGGATTGTGCATGATTTTGAAGAAGTATTCAACGGTGTGGAAGAGAGCAACCCCGGCATTTCTGGCCCGGGCCGGGGCCTGTTTTTCTCCCCCACACTTATCAAACAGAGTTTTCACAATTCACTCAGTTCTTCTGATAAATTTGGTGTCATATTTCACAAAGCAGAACTCTGATTTAACGAAATCACATTATAAAAATTGTGTGGTAACGTTACACATCTTACTTTAGTTTAGCTGTTAAAGTTAAATATCAGCCGAAATGAAAAGTCTTTCTTTAGGAGTCATACAAAGTCATACGTTATGATTTCCGTTATGACATTATCTGTTAAATTGAGCAATATGTCAACGGAGTCTGGAAAGTAGTTAGCTGGCAGTCACTTAACTCCTACTCCAAAGTGTGTATTTTCTGAGCAACTGGCCTTCAGAGCAGTGGGCTTTTGTTTTTGGGATAATGGGCCGTCGGCATGGGCTTTCGGTCCAATATGACATTTAATAATAACAAAATAATGTTAGGGCTAATGCATGTAACGTTAGCTAGCTTTAGCTGCATTAGTTAGCTAATGTTTGCTAAAACAAACGGTGCAGACTGAGCTCATGCGGAATCCCAAATCTGTCTAGTACAAAACACGACTTAAAATAATGTGAAATTACAGTCACTCACACAAATAAAACAACGTTGTTCTCACCGAAGAGCTGACTTTGTGGCCGACGGTGGCGTTCACTGAGGTGGTCTGCTTCAAGCCTGACGTTACAACACATTTGATTAAGTCTGCTACGCTCAGTTATAGGGAAATTTGAAATGGGCACGATGTCTAACGTTAGTCGCATTGTAACATTATATCCACTGTATTTTTAGTTTTGATTTACAATTAAACTGTGTCGCTTGAGATTGCTTGTTTGAAATGTTCTCTGACAATTATCTCGATAAATTTATTTGGGGGCATGCAAACAAGACTGATACATGATCAACTACAGGGTTATGTTAACTAACAAGTTGAACTACATTTTAATTTTGCAGCCTAGTTCAACTTACATATTATGGACGAGTGGATGGACACGGCTGTTGTTCCTCTGCTTCCCATCATCAAATGCTCACGTGCTCCTCTTTCAAACCGCTTTGTGCAACGCAATTCGATATCAACATTAATTAACTGTAATATGCATCATCTACAGTCAGAACACAACTTGCATGTAATTTTAACAATATGTTACTGTGGAAAAATACTGTTAGCTACTGTAATTATTTTGTACCCATGATGCATTGTGATATACAGTTAAACTTTGTAAAATGACAGAACAATAAGTTAATGGAAAATTACACTGTAGAAATTACAGCAATTTGTTACAGTGAAGATAATGCTATTATGGATGGAAATAAATGTTGTGACGTTGCATAAAGTTGTCAAAACAATGCCACGACGAATGCGCGCCGTAATGAAAGCTAAAGGCGGTCCAACGAAATATTAGAGTGCAACTTTTTTTTTTGGCCAGGCAGTGTATACAATATCTCATAAAAAACACGTTTTCAACATACAAAAATGCCAAGTTACTCAAAAGTATTGATATCAAAATGACGCCAAGTTTTACGGTACTACAAACAATATAGGCTAGGCTATCTCGCCTCACCGAAATGACATAACATGTATTTCAAAGCAATGCTACCCAATATTTCCTCAATTCTTTCAAGTCACTTGGCCCTGTGTTTTGTAATCTTACCATTTAACAATATCATGCAAACTTTGTGTCAGATCAAAGAGTCAAATATTTCGAATTGCCTCATGGAACACATTGAAATTAATGTACAAAACTGCTGCTGAGTAACTACAGGAAGCATATTTCTCCAGAAAACATGTTTGTACTTGCTTCTGAACTGAATTTGAGTACATGTGCAAGTTATTGTATATTTGCTACGTACAATAAATATTGCATGTAAAATACATATTGTACATACATACATAGATAACTTCTTTATCCCCATGGGGACATTTCCCTCGCAGCATGTTACATGTTACAACACTTATACCAAGAAACATACTATCATTCACGCAACAGAAAGGCTGGGCAGCAAAATACATACATACCAATACAAATTGGACATATACACGCCTATTCAATCACTCTTGACTGTGAGAGAGCCATCCGCACATATGTTTGGCCTGTCCATGTAGTGCATGCAGAGCCAAGTGACTTGAAAGAATTGAGGAAATATTGGGTAGCATTGCTTTGAAATACATCTTATGTCATTTCGGTGAGGCAAGATAGCCTAGCCTATATTGTTTGTAGTACCGTAACTTGGTGTCATTTTGATATCAATACTTATCATGATTTTAAATGTAATGTTTTAATGGGGAGTTGCAGAACGTACATACGTAGTAGGCTAATTGTTTGTATGTGGCTAGATAGAGAACAGGGCGAGGTAACATGAATGTAGAAACGTGGCGTTTGCTGATAAGAAGGTTTTGTACAGTAGCCAAGTGAAGAAATGTAGTTAGTAGAAATGGCACAGCTGTGAACTGGTGTAACTTTTTAATAAAAGGAATACATTTGCCATCATGAAATGCATATGGGTGGCCGTGAGTGAGTTTTGGTAAAGAAAATATAAAAGCGTAAGAAAACGTTAGTGTAAAAGAGGGAATTATCTGCCTGAGGGCGAGGCGCTATTCAATCCTTCAACCGGAGGTTTACCAGTCTGTGACTTTGTTAGTGCAGCAGCCTGACATATCTATGCAATGCGTGAAATATCATTATCAAACCTGTCCGTGGTTTTAAAGAACACAGGCCAGTAAGCACAGAAGAGCTCCCGTTGAATCCATATGGCTTTGCAATATTGTAGCCGGTTAATAACTGAACGTGCAGACGGTACATCATAATTCATTGTATACGTTCGGTGAACGGCAGGTAGATATGGTGCAAAAGCAATAATTGAGAAGTAGTAGACAACTAATAGTGAGGGTAAAAGCAGGTTAAAGAAAGGCGTTCCTAACTGGGCTTGAACCTCGGACCCTGTGTTCCCAAGACTGTAACCTTACCCACTAGGCCACAGGCAGACTAGCTGTTTGTACTGAAAATGTTTCAGAGTAAAAAGGTATGGGTATTTTGCGTGTGTATGCAAGTTTTTCATTGGGTCGTGTAGGTGAAGATTTGGCGGGTGTCGGTAAAATGTCCAATGGGGAGACATGTTATTAGTGGGATAGGCGGCAGGAAAAATAAGAATGATAAGAAGAAGAAGAAAGAGAAGAAAAAGAAGAAGGAGAAAACGCAAAATCCCCTTAGTTTGGGGCTTTATTGTGTGGACATGTGAAGTTGTTTATGAAATCTGTCTGTTGAAATGAGGTCAGAATGTACAGAATTTAATGTTTTTAAGGGCTGAGTGTCTGTGGCTGTTGTGGTTATTTCTGTGGGGAACCCTGAAAAGTGCCAAACTCTCGGTGCTGTATAGGTATGGGGCATGCCCCCGCCAAGGCGTAACTTGGCGGGATGGCATACCTGCCATCCCAATATATTTCTTTGTGTAATATAACACAGCATCTCAATTGACTGTCCTTATCAAGTTAGTGCATACACAGCTCTTCTCTGTCAGTGTCCTGATTGTTTTTCTTGGGAACCAGCTGAAGGATTAAATGGCTTGTCTGAAAATTTTCCCTGAGTGATTAGTACCCATTTCTAAGGACATCTTGGGAGCTTGCCAAAGTTGTGTCATGTCCGTTTCTATGCATACATTTTCCTGAGGTTAAAGGGTGTTCTAACTCACTTCGAAGGATCTCTATTCTGCCAATATGTTTGGCAGGTGTTCAGGCTAAATTGAATCACTTACAAATGGTCTTTCTAGACCCTTCTTGACCGGTAGTTATTTTTCCTTCATGTTTCTGTTGTTTGTTATTAATTGTGTAAACAGAAGCCCAGCCAAGTCTGGGATCAGATGATTGGGACACTGATTGAAACATTAGGGACCAAATTGTTTTTTTCCCTCCAGTTTGATAATATTGGTGGACATAAACTGAAAACAAAATTTCCAATTGGCCCTTATTCTGAGGTTTGATTATTTTCTTTTTTCAGCCTGTGCAGAGACACATATCTTTGAGAGTAGGGGTGAGCTGGATAGTCCGATTTTCTGATACAGATATTTTGTTTTTTTCCAGATATAACTGCTGACTGACTGCTATGGACTAATATACTTAGTTGTAGAAACACATTGCATATTTTATCTGAATGTGTACAGTACTGAATAGAACATGAGCTACTGCCTAATAGGCTAGATGCAATCAAGATCCCGCCTCTGAGTCCCCTCTATAAATACCATCTCTTGCATTTCAAACTTATCACTTGCCAGTTCTTGGCTCATCAGACAGCCACATTTCCTTGTGCACTCACAACTTGGCATCATCGGAGACTTGAAGCAGGAGTACTATCAGTCACTTGCATTCGACTGATATTCATTGTCTTAATTGTCGATTTTGTTGCTTTGTTTTCTTTTGCATCTTTACTTAGTCAAGCTTGTGTATTTAATTACTTGCCTCTATTCCAGAAGTTAGGCAGTGGCATGCAGGAGTAGCTTTTTCTTGTTTTGGTGTTGCTGCTCCATCACATCGTCCTTCTTCTTTTTCACTCAGTGTTAGCAGATGCCTTAATTCCCCCTAAAAACTCTTCAAAAGCTCTCATCTATAATTGACACTCATACAGATTTCTCACAATTTGTCCCCATACCGACTTTTAAGATCATGTCCCCTATGTGGGTCAGGGATCAGGGGTCACAAATGAATATCCATGCTGTAATTTGTGAGACTGTGTTCCAAATTATTTTCAAAATGTTGTAATGTTGCTAATGTTTTGTCTTTGTTGCATATAATGTGTGCCAAGTATACTGTAGGTGTAGGTTTAGACATAGTTTGTTGAATTTTTTGGCAGGCCAAATTGGCAATATGGCTGAGGTGCAGGAATAAACTTAGGAGTGCTATGGTTATTGATCATGTAACAATGCTGAGAGGGACAGTTTCTGCACACTTCAAGGTTGAGTGTGCATATTTTATGACTAGAAGTGACATGGAGGGGTTTAAGAATGTCTGGAGCTTGGGAAGGAATGTTTAAACTGTTGGGGAGAACGGTCTGAGAATCATTTCTTTTTGGATTTCTGAAAATTGTTCTTTGTCTTGTCGCTGTCATTTAGTCATGTATTTTTTGCACAGTCCGGGCACAGTTTTTTGCAGTTTTATGTGATAATGTGTGTGTGTGTGCATGGGTGTGTGTGTATATGTGCGTGGGTGTGAGTGTGTGCATGGGTGTGTGTGGTCTAAGTGTTAGGGTAGGGAGGTGATGGGACTTGGTCCTTTCCTTTGCTCTGGTTTTTAAGTTGTTATTGCAATGAGATGTTTCATTAAAGAACATCAAAAGTCAATGTCAAGATCACTGACTCCCAGACATATTTACTGTATAACACCTAACATAAAAAAAAAACTAAAACCCTATATTTAAGGATAAATCACCCAGTCCGTCAACTATAGCTTAACTCCCTCCAGCGCTGCTAAATGAGCACTAAATGGTTGTTTCGTCTTCTTCACTCTTGCATCTTTATAAAAATGTTCATGTGCCATTTTATAGTGAAACAACACCAAAAAAAAATGCCAGCTACACAGAGCAGTCTGCGTTCAGTTTTTTCCCCAATATGACTACAACTACTGAGTCTTGGCCTCCGGATACGGATCTAGCTCCAATTATGACGTGGTTGGTTCAGGCCTAGTTCAGAGGGCGATTAAATTTAAGATTCAGACAAAAGCAAAATCCCTCACTATACATCTCTGTCCTGCAGCACGTTTACCAGTTTTAGGGGAAATCTGTGATGCATGGTTTCCCATGCACACTTTTTACTTAACCAGGGTGCTCTGCTCTAGAGCCACTGAGCCCTCTGGCAGTACAATCCACAGTAACATGCAATATGAATCCTGCAGAAAATAAGGAAAAATTCCATTGGACACATACTGTTCCCTGAAGTGTGATTATGCCTTGATCCCAGTGGAGAAAATTCATGTTCATGGAGAGCATAGAGAATAATGCCACTTTCATAAAAAAATCAATCGATGGCCAATTTTCAGGCTGCCTAACAAACCACTAGGGAACAGCCACCCCAACCCCCATACACTCGCCACCACACACGACCCCCCCACACACACACCACCAATCCCATAATGTTTGTATAGCCAAAGATGAGAGAAACCTCAGCTGAGAGGTTTCAGACAGTCTTCTCACTTAACTCCCCACCACCACCATCCCCCACCCCCGAATTGGAGTGTCCCTCTGGGAAAAAAAGTAAAACAATAATGGGGCAATTATGTGCCTCCTGGACATAGGAAAAAATAAGCCATACAGATTTTCTCAAGGGATGTCAATATGTCTTCAACTTCGGAAAGTGACCTTGCCTCATGGGAATCCTGATATTAAAGTCAGAGGAGAAGTTGTGTACATGTGTACTTCACATGTCCACACATTAAAGCCCCAAACCTGGGTTATTTAGCATTTTCCTTTGTGTTCCTCATCTGCTAATAAGAACAACTGATTGAAGTAGTCTGATCAAAGTAGCCAATAGCAGAATGTAAATCATTGTTTTCATTAAATAATTGTTTTTAATATAACACATAATGTACAAAAAATCAATTTCTTATGTTTCTAATAATTTTTTGTGAAGTAAAATAAATCTCATTTATTTTACGTCACAATACTTTATAATTATAGCTAACTAAAAACTACTGTAAATTTTAGTTTTTGCATATAAAAGAGAAAAAAAGGGCAGTCTTCTGCATCCTGGTTTTTTAAGGGTATTGAAAGGTCATTGAAAGCATGTGTTTAGACTCAAACTTGTTTTAACATGCTTGTTTGAGTCTTTTTAAACTATTCATTTTCCAGAAATGGTTTAGTGTCAGAGGCCTGTAATCTGCACTTGATTAATTAAACAATTAAGTAGATTTCATAGTGTTATGAAAAAAAAACATTTAAAAAATTATTATTATTATTATTATTATTAATAATAATAATAATAATAATAATAATAAATTAATAAATAAAATGCAATTTTCCATAATGAACAGTGCAGGGAATGAAAGGTTCAGTTGATTTGACTGATTAATAATCCTTCAGTGTGAGAATGGGACCTTTTTTTAAAAAAATTTATGAATGGGCTATGAAAAAGGATAATGGTATTTTATGCAAGTAAGAAAAAATGACATTTGGTTTTCTGTGAAAGAGCTTAAGCTACACAGACCAGGACTGTGCCATTTCTCTGTGTTGATTTCCACTAACTATATATATTCCACCAGCTATATAATGTGTCACTGATTTACATCAATCACTGATGTTCAGAAGACAGACCTAGCCCAGAAACATTTTATTTGCAAGAGTAATTCTCATCCACGCCCATCCACCATGTAAATTATAGCCAAGATAAAGAGTAGGAAGTTTTTTTTTTTTCTCGATTGTACTTTGCCTGGACCATGCTGTGCACAAGGCTCTTTTTCCTTTGTTCATATATATATATATATATATATTGTGGCACTGCACTGGGCGTGATGGTGCAGGTGGGACAAAGACAAACAAAAAACCCTAATCTCAAAAACCAAAGTTCTTTTCTAGATGAAAAGAAACTTCACAAAAACTTGGGTAATGTTGTCTGGGAGACAGCTTAGAAAGTCCCTCTTCAAGCTGGAAGTGGGATGCGGTCCTGCATCTCAACCGGATTCTGAAACATAAACAGAAATCAGACATAAGGGTTAAATGCCTGGCTGCCGCCACAGATACCTCTCTTCAGGGGAGGCCAGGGCCTCCTTTTATGCTCCCACCTCATTTCCCTGGAGTGGCGGCAGCTGTGTCTCCTCCTTGCTTTCAGGTGTGTTGATTGCAAGTGAGGGAGTTGGGGAATTTCCAGGTTGCCGCTCTCCAGGGTCCTGCGGCTGGGCTTCCTATCATGGTGCTGTCCCGGGTCCTGAACAGCTGGTTTGGTGGCAGGTTTGAGCTGACGCATTCTAGGCTGGGAGGGGCACTGCGGGGCCGCTCCCCGATCCACACCACTATATATATATATATATATATATATATATATATATACAGTCCCCTCCAAAAGTATCGGAACAGCAAGGCCAATTCCTTTGTTTTTGCAATACACTGAATACATTTGGGGTTGAGATAAAAAGATGAACATGAGACAAGAGTTCAGAATTTCAGCTTTCATTTCCTGGTATTTACACCTAGATGTGTTAAACTACTTAGAACATAGCACCTTTGGTATCAGACCACCCAATTTTAGGTGAGCAAAAGTATTGGAACAGAGAGTATTTAAGTAAATGAAAGCAAATAATACTTAATATTTGGTAGCATATCTCTTGCTTGCAATAACTGCATCAAGCCTGCGACCCATTGACATCACCAAACTGTTGCATTCTTCTTTTGTGATGCTTTTCCAGGCTTTTACTGCAGCTTCTTTCAGTTGTTCTTTGTTTCGGGGGGTTTTTCCCTTCAATCTCCTCTTCTGGAGGTGAAATGCATGCTCAATTGGGTTAAGGTCTGGTAATTGACTTAGCCAGTCTAAAACCTTCCACTTTTTCTCCCTAATGAAATCCTTTGTTGTGTTGGCAGTGTGTTTTGGGTCATTGTCTTGCTGCATGATGAAGTTCCTACCAATTAGTTTGGACGCATTTCTCTGTAAGTTGGCAGACAGAATGTTTTTGTAGACTTCTGAATTTATCCTGCTGCTACCGTCATGAGTTACATCATCAATAATGATTAGTGAGCCCACTCCAGAAGCAGCCATGCAAGCCCAAGCCATGACACTTCCTCCACCGTGCTTCACAGATGAGCTTATATGTTTTGGATCATGAGCAGATCCCTTCTTTCTCCACACTTTGGCCTTTCCATCACTTTGGTAGAGGTTAATCTTGGTCTCATCAGTCCATAAAACTTTGTTCCAGAACTTTTGTGGCTCATCTCTGTACTTCTTTGCAAATTGTAATCTTGTCTTCCAATTCTTACTACTGATGAGTGGTTTGCATCTTGTGGTATAGCCTCTATATTGCTGCTCGCTAAGTCTTCTTCGAACAGTTGATTGAGATACCTTCACCCCTGTCCTGTGGAGATTGTTTATGATGTCACTGATTGATGTTTTGAGGTTTTTCTTCACAGCTTTCACAATGTTTTTGTCATCAACTGCTGTTGTTTTCCTTGGTCGACCTGTTCGATATCTGTTGCTCAGTATGCCAGCGGTTTCTTTCTTTTTCAGGACATTCCAGGTTGTCGTACAAGCTATCCCCAATGCTTGTGCAATGGCTCTGATCAATTTCCCCTCTTTTCTTAGCTTGATTTCTCCCAAAGACAGCTCCCTGGTCTTCATGTTAATTTATCTTTTATAACACAAATGCAGTTTTCACAGGCAAAACCCAAGGCTAAAACCAAGAGTAGACATTCAGAACTATTTATTGTTTAACCAATCAATTTAACTTTTTTTACATAGCTCCACCAGCAAAAGTAATTGGATAATTGGCTGCTGAGCTGTTTCATGTGTGTGTCTTTTCATCATTGGGTTGTGCTCAAGAAAGCTAGCAAAAGGTCTAGAGTTGATTCTGGATTTGGAATTGGAATTTTGAGTCTGTTGCTGTTGTCTCTCAACATGAGGACCAAATAAGTGTCAATTTATCATTGATTTTGTCAACCTTTCCCCTGGCCACAGAGTCATGGCTATAATTCCAATTGTTGGGTAGCAGCAGGTAACTATGCATGCTATACAATGCACATACGCACTGTAAGTTAACAGTGACGTGTGTGTAACATCTGTTGGGATTGTTTACATCCTTCAGAATGTAAACTGCTTTCAGGAGACAGCCGACACAGCCAGGGAAAATAAATAAAAATGACAGGACTTCAGTTCAGAGGTTATCCTGTGTTGAGTGTGATCAAGGATTACAAAGCTATTGAACATCACTGATTGTGTGCTGTCACTTTATTTTCATTTTTAAAAATATGCATCTTTGTACCCAGCAAAACTTACCTATGCTTGGCAGAAGAGCTATGGGAATCAATTGATTCTAGGGTAAAGTCAGGGGAATGCGATATGCAACAATCAATGTTGTCTGTCTGCCACACAAGAGTGTGGAGGACTGCATTATTTGTTCTGTGGATGTCCTAACTGCGGGAGATTTAAAGGGCTCACATTTTAACATCTACCCAGCTGGATACTTTATTGAGTTGGCCAATACACAGCAGGTGATGACATGCAATGAGAATGACCCAGTTAACAACTGGACCTGCAAACTTCCAGGTACAAACCCAGATACACACTCACCCCAGCTGGCTACCATTGTAGTGCGTGTTGAATTTTGGTGAGAGTGGGTGGCTGTGGGGAAGATGTGGGGACATGGGCGAGACATTGGCTGGGTGTGGGAGATGGTGAGTCAGGGGGTTAGAGTGTGTGATTGACTCAAAGTAGTAAACAGTCTGGGATTTATCAACCCCTGGCATAATTACGATCAGTGGAGCCTTGAGACTCCAGCACTCACCCGACATGACAGAAAAGGTGACATGATCGTCGACTTGGCCTCAAAATGAATAACTGCAGAGCCACATCCTTCACTGCAAGGCTGGGGTACAAACAAGACGCTCATGTGCTTTTTGCCTGATATGCAGGTGGAGACCAGGAGTCAGGCATCAAAGCAGAAGTTGGAAAATTATGTGTTTTACTGCTAATTAATCGCATTTGTTGAGTTACCTGAGAGGGGAGAGTGAGGGGGGGCTTGTGAACCAAACTCTCTTTATGAGAATAATGCGCATCGATGAATGACTTATGGCTCTTTCACTGCCCCAAAATGAGCGCAGCGATTAACTTTTTGCTCATTCTCCATACAGGGTGGGCCAGGAGAGGGAAGCGAACATGGTTTCTTTGGCAGTGCAGGGATTTGAGAGTAACTTAAGTTTGCAACCACTTCAGGCTTATTACAAACATACCTCTTTCAACTGCTACTCGTGTTGGCTGTATGGTAAAGAACATCCGTGTTGGCTGTACAACATCCGCAGAATCCGCCCCTTTCTCACCACCTACTCAACCCAGCTCCTGGTCCAAGCAATGGTTCTATCCTGCCTGGACTACTGCAACTCTCTTCTGGCTGGACTACCGGCATCTGCCACCAGACCCCTGCAACTCATTCAGAATGCTGCGGCTCGTCTGGTCTTCAACCTCCCCAGACACTCCCACGTAACTCCCCTGCTCACTACCCTCCACTGGCTGCCTGTTATAGCTTGCATCAAATTTAAAACATTGGTCCTAGCATACCAGGCAGTCAAGGGATCAGCCCCAGCATACCTCCACAAGATATTCAAACCCTACATGCCAGCCAGATCCCTCCGTTCTGCTACCTCAGGACGCCTAGCACCTCCCCCTCTTCACACCTGCACTTCCAGAACACGTCTCCTGTCTGTTCTGGCCCCACGATGGTGGAATGACCTCCCTGTGGAGGTCAGAACAGCTGAGACACTGACCCATTTCAAACGACGACTGAAGACTCACCTCTTCAGGCTGCACCTCTCCCCATCCCTCCCTTCCCCCCTGTAAATGACTAAACTTAGGGTTGTAACTAGGCAGCTGTTTCGTAGGTGACTTAGTTAATGCACCTGTCTTAACGACTACTTGTATTTTTTTTTCCCATAGATTGCGTTGTTGCCGTTCTCATTGTTAGTGTTAATCAGTTTAACCATCAGGGTCCAAGTTGAACTATGCGGTTGTTCCCTGCACTTGGACCGGTATTTCTCTCTAGGGGTTTCGTCATACTTGTTCCTGGTTACGGTTATACACTTTGTTGTACGTCGCTCTGGATAAGAGCGTCTGTCAAATGCCTGTAATGTAATGTAATGTAATGTAAAGAAGAGTTTGTGGCCTAATTATCCACCTTAAATGTGTGTTTTCTCTTTGTGTCATTTGTCAGTAATTGTGTGCAGGTGTCAGTGCATTATTGCAAAGTACAAAAAATCATTAGTGTATTTTAAAGCAAGTGTTTTACCTGCCTCTGTCTAATGATTAATATTTAGTTAACAAGGATTTACAAACCAATCTATGCATTTTAATTTTTATTGAACATATTAGCATTTATTATTTGTTATTAACACAACATCACTTTTTCCTTGTTGTGATTATGTCCAATTTTATTGTGCTGTATACTGCAATGAGTGGGTATGGTATGGAGTTTCCTTTATTCGTTTTTGTGTTGTTGTTCTTCATAATTACATTGTTTTGGTTAGGGAATAAAATAGGCTAGGTTCACCTATTAGGAACCATTCTCCATAAACGGAATGCAGTGGTTACATATTCACTTGTATGCTCACTTGTCACTGAAATGATGCAAGGTACGGAAATTACAATAATTGCCCACTGGCTAATTTCTCTCATAAGCTCCACACACGCACAATGCAAAGTAATGTGTGGAACAAAATGACAATTTCTCTATGAAATACCTTTTAGAAAGACAAGTTGTCACATCCCACGAGCTGCATTTTTCATGAAATGAGTCACAGGTTTCAACGGATGCAGTGGTGGCTTATCTCAACCACAGCACTAGAAGGAAAGCAGTGATAAAGAAAAGAGACAAAGATGGAGTGAGAAGCAGGACCAGGGAGAGGAAGCAAGCAAGGGAGGAAGAAGGAGAGAGGAGAGTGAGAGCAAAAGAGGAAGACTGAATGCACCATGATCGATTTTTGCCACCAATGTGTGGTGACAGGGACTAGAGAAGTAACGAAAGCCAGAGGCACTCAGGCTCTTACAATGTTTGGGGGACCTGCATTGTTCTTCTGTTAAATGGGCTTTTACTCTTTCTCTTCTCGCTTTGTCTACTTCTGGCTGCCATTAATAAAGTTTTGGGAAGTGTTTTTTTAAGTGGGTCAAAATTTGTAGAGCCCAGAGTGAGGCTATACAGGAACTCGATTTGGTATGAGTTTTCACATGTGTTGCAAGATATAAGAAGCCGGGTGCTGTAAATGAGTTTGCTGCATAGTCCTAAGGTTGTTCAAGAATAACAAAAATGCAGGCACAACAATAAAATTTGGCCCATAGCAACTGATAATGTAATAACCACCAGATAGCATAGCTCATTGTGATAGTAATATTGTAACAAACTCAGATAACGTAATAAATCAGTTAATAATGTAATACAAATTTCCCACTGTTAATGCAGTAACTTTTTCCAGGATAATAGGGCAATTTATTGCATTATCAGTTATTATATTAACAGGTAAACAAGCATTTTTATGAATGATGTGATACAGTGGTTTAGGGTTTCATTTGGCGCTGCCGCTGTGAGAGATCTTCTCAGCGGAGGCAAATTTGCGTATAAACTTCGGTGGCAGGAGTCACGAACAAATTAGAACAGTGGCTTGTGTTCAAATTACCGCTGCTCTTATTTTAACAGGAAAGGAGAGAGAAAATACAATTTGATGACAAGCTGTAAATAGGGGCATGATTGTTACCCATAATATTTTGTGTTTATATGAGTGAAATGTACTATAAACGGTTATTCAGTTAAAATCATGGTCAGACTGTGAAACTCAAAAAAAGTCACATAGTGTGTAATTTTTTTTTTAAATAGTAGGCTAATAAATCACTTATCTTGTCTCTTAGTTTATTTTTTGGTTTCTTTTTTTGAAATCAGTAAAGAGGCAGTTTGTATTTCTTTTAATTATTTCCACACAAAAAAACCCTGAGGCAGCAGGTTTTGGTACCTGGCCAGGTGTGAATGTCTCACTCTATCTAGCTTGCATTTGGGCTTTGATGATCACACAACATTCATTTATTACAAGCGTGTAATGAAGCTAATACAGATGGGCGGGGATGAATAATTGTGGCCGTTGTAGTTAGACTATAGAAATGATGGGTTTAGAGCTCCGCGAAGATAACACCTCCGACATATTTTCAGATTCCGTCAGGATGCATGGGGGGTTTGGACCCAAACGCAGAGGGGGAAAAATGCAAAACTCCAAATGATGAGAACAAAAGACTTTACTAAAACAAGGAAACAAAAGGGAAAAAAAGCCTCGCAGGGCAACCTTCAACAAACAAAGGAAAACTTCAAAACACAGGAACAAGGAAAATCTAGGAAATCCAAAAACACAAGGAAACCAGAACATGGGCAGGAACACATGGAGCAGGTACTTGGGTAGGGGCTTACGCACAACACAACCAGACATAACCACAAGGATCCAGCACCTGAGTCAAGGGAGAGGGAAACTTAAATAGAACAGACACTGACGAGACACAGGAGGGCACCATGAACAATCAGGCCACAGAGAGGGAAGGGAAAACGAGACAACCAGGAACCAATAATAGGACAATTGGAAACAATCATACAATTACACAGGGGGAGCAGGACACAAAACAGAAGTGCCGCCATCTGGCGGCCCAACAGGGAAAACGCAGACAGGAACACAGGAACATGACAGATTCACTGAAATTGAGACTTTGAATAAACTGATTTGTGTGCCGATTTATAACTGATTGTAACTGATTTGTGTGTAGTCCCTGCTTGTTATGACTGAAGAAATTCCTTTAAAATATTGCCCATTGTTTTTCTTTCCGTTTTGTGTGTTGTCGTGTTTTGCACATTTTAACGCATTTCTCGGGGTGTTGATAGCCTAATACGTCTTGATACATTTTTCCCAAAGGCTATATTACAAAACGCTATAAATTATGAAAACGATTGTTGGAATTGATTCAATTGTGTTGTTTATTTATCGAAAATAGTTTTGCAATATATGCTTTCGTTAAATATTGATGAAATTAGGTAGCTGTTGGAGCAGAAATCTACTGTATGTGGTAATGTTGGGGGTAACAGGAAGTAATAAAAATACAGCCTTTCTAATGTTAAACGACCACATATTCATGCAGCCTAAAGCCCCATAGAAACATTTTTAATGTTCTATTTGCTCAAAAGAAAATTGCAAGAAAGCAAGTCAAATAATCTTAACTAAATCTGGAGATCTCCATTCACCCTGCAACACGTAGGTTCCTTGTCTTTCGCAAATGAGTAATTGGAGGCATAAATTGGACAATCTGTCATCAAAGAGTGTTACCTTCAGCCACCTATTGCTGGAAGAGATATAGATAATCAGTTATATAGTGTAGCTAGTGCTCATTATCTAAGCTTCACCAAGATACTGTCTACAGTGTGGTATAAACATTTTACTTTTACAATTGGATTTTTTCTTTAATAAATAAAAAAATTACAGTGAAAACTAGGCAAGTTTTTTTTATTCACAGTTCCAAACCTTCCAAACCAGTATGGAATGATGCATATCCTTAGGGAGGTAAAAAAACAGTTTTGGCGAATTTTCAGAAAACATATTTTGACAGTTTATTTTTCATGCATAATGGCATAAATGCTGCAGTATAATCAAATAACAATATGTAAATCGCTGCCAGAAAATAATGGTTGTTTGCTTTAATACAATGCTAAAAACTATTGTCATTGGAGGAGAAGGCATCATAGTGTGACTTTTGGAGTTTTTTCCTTCAGCAACATGAAGCAATATTTAGTGTTGTTTGTACAGTAAAACAAATGTACACATTTACTCGTATTGTAATGGCATGCTGCAACATTTAATATGTACTCTCAAAACAGTGGCCTCCAATCGACCAGGCTCACATCTGATTTTTCACCGTAAAAAAAATAAAAAATAAATAAATAAATAAATAATTTTCTTTCACCAATAAAATGTAATTTCACCAATAAAAAAAAAATCCCTTCTAGGGTTATTTTAAATAATATTGCGATTGTGGTTTTTTTTTTTTTTTTTTGCTTGCCTGCCCTGTATGTTCCATGTTCATATGTGCACAAACCAAAATAGTACAATGTCCCAGAATTAGTGTTAAAAGGTGGCTGCAGTGGCTTAAAACTGCTTGTGCATTATTAGGCACTAAAGAAAAAGAGCAAAACGTCTTTACTGGCACACCTGCTACTGCGTCGATCAACCCATGTTGACAATTTATTTCAGATCACAAAACGACCAGACCAGGCAAGGTGTAAAGTATTCTATTTGCACAGGGCGAAATTAGCAATTCCACTAGTGCCCAGTCACTTGCACTACTGTTGTCAGCAAATTGTGCCCTGTGTGTTAAATACTGAGAAACAGAAACTATTAATGCACAACCAGGTTAACTTAAAGTTCTTCTTCTTTATTAACAAAAGTGTCTATCAATCTGCCTGCAAATGCATGATGGTCTGTGTTTTATTGTGAACAATAAATTGCCTTTGTTGTTTTTTCATAAATTTTAAAGTCATTTTTAAATTGGTTTTGCCTTCAAAACTAGCTGACTTTAGAAGTAGCCAATAGACAGTTATTGAGTAAGACTCGTATTTACTAGTTTCCAGATTAAAAATTGTGACTCATTTTTGTTTAATGCTCACATCCTTTTCCCCTCTTCTCACACCTCTCCAGTGAGACTCTCCCTTTGACCATGTTGACTTCAGGTTTGGACAGACTGGAGTGCAAGTCAAGCCCTTGACCTCCAGCAGACTACCTTCACTAACATTTCAGTTCCAGCTCTTCAAAAGAAAAGTTGTACACTACAGATGACTGGCACTTAAAAATGTATTTTCTGCACATAAAAGAACTGTTTGTAATTGCGTTTCTATATATCAAATCAAATCAAATTTTATTTGTATAGCGTATTTTACAGCAGTTGTCATAATACGCTTTACAGACAACCCTGGCCTAAACCCCCACAGGAGCAAGCCTAAGGCAACACTGGCAAGGAAATCTCCCTGTGGCAGATGGGAAGAAACTTCGGAAGGAACCAGGCTCAAGGGGGAAACCCATCCTCCTCTGATCAGCTCAGGGTGTTGATATATACACTACCGGTCAAAAGTTTTAGAACACTTCCATTTTTCCAGTTTTTATTGAAATTTACGCAGTTGTCTCAATGTATTCTGAAATTAAAGCTTAGAACAAATAAACAATTGGAGATTGTCATGGAATCGTTCTGTTTAACACAATGTATTACAATTTTTTTGACTTATCAAGGTAGCCACCTTTAGCAGATATAACAGCTGAACAAAATTGTCATTCGTTCTGCAATGGAAATCAAATATTGTCCAGAAAGATCTTCCCAACACTGTTGCAGAAGTTCCCACAAATGTGTTGCACTTGTAGATTGCTTTGTTTTCACTCTTCTGTCCAGTTCAACCCAAACCAGCTTGATGGGGTCTGGAGACTGTGCTGGCTATTCCATTATTTGAAGCTTACTATCTTGTTCTTTTCTTCTAAGGTAGTTCTGACATAGCCTGGAGGTATGTTCTGGGTCATTATTTTGTTGTAGGATGAACCCGAGACCAACTAGGCATTGACTATAAGGTATTACATGGCGCTATAAAATGCTGTGGTAGTCCATTTGGTTCAGGGTGCCAGTCACTTTGTGCATGTCACCAACACTGGACCTAGCAAAAGAGCCACAGACCATCACGCATCCTCCTCCATGTTTGACAGTTCGTGTCACACACTGAGGAACCATCTTTTCACCTACTTGACGGCATACAAAAAACCCTGCGTGATGAAACGAAGATTTTGATTCATCGGTCCATAAGACCTTCTTCCAGTCTTCCAGTAGTCCACTGCCAGTGCTTCATGGCCCAGGCAAGCCTCTTTTTCTTATTTAGCCATTTTAGCAATGGCTTTCGTACTGCCACTCAACCTGTCAAATTTGAAGCTTGAAGTCTTCTCTTCACAGATGAAACTGAGTCTTGCTTACTTCGACAACTTTTACAACTGTGCTTGAAACTGTTGCCCTGTAAGCCGCCTATCATGCAAGCTGTTGACTCTGAGAAACTTGCCTTCTGATTCTGTTGTGGCTTTGGGTCTGTCGGACCTCTTCCTGTCAGAGTTTCCTCCAGTTTCCAAGTGCCTTTCGATGGTGTAGGAAACTGTACTCACTGACACCGTGGCTTGATTTGCAATTTCTCAAAAGAAAAGACATACACTTTTAAGGGTTATAATGGTCTGTCTGTCTTTCTTTGTTAATTGCCTTTTTCTCGCCATTATGATAGCCCGTGTCACGGGTTGTCAAGGGAATGGGCCCAAATGCAGAGTAAAAAAAAACCCAAGAACTCCAAAACGGAAATTCATAGATTTTAATAACAAATACTCAAAAACAGAAAACAGAAAATCCAAAAAGAAGCCAAACGGGCAGGGCAGAAACAGGCGGACAAAAACAGGCACGGGGAAACACAGGCAAACTCTTAGGCAAGACACACGTGGAAACACAAGCGAAAACACAAGGAACCAGCACCCGAGTCAGGGAAGAAGAAGACTTAAATAGACTAGACCCTAACAAGACACAGGAGGGCACAATGCACAATCAGACCACAGAGGGAAGGGATAACTAGACACAACTGAAAAACAATAATTGAATAATTGGAACCAATAAAACAATTAAGCAGGGAAAAGGAACAAGACTACCGCCATCTGGCAGCCCAAAAAAGGAAAAAGAAACAAAGAACCATGACAGCCCGGCTTGATACAGTGTTAGATACTATCTAGCTTTTAGGTAAACTAAGCATTAAGTACAGTTTAGTGGTAGGAATAGACAAGCAGTGTTGGGCTGAATGGCCTGTTCTCATCTTACTTTTATGTTATGTTATGTTATGTTATGTTATATACTACTTCCTGCTGTGCAATATTGTCCAAATAATGCTTTGGAGGGTGTAGTAATACAGTCTGTTCCAACACTGATTTTATGCAGTTATGCAGAGGGTTTGTAAGCAATCAGTGAAAGTTGGGACACCTGTAAGAATTGTTTGCATCAACTTTCAAGGCATACTTTACTTCCATTGCTGCAGAAAAGTTGTGAGTTGTTAACCCATCACTTGTTACTTGAAAAAGGCCTTTTTTATAACTGATATTTACATTATTTTTCAGTAAAAAAAAAAAAAAAAAAAAAAAACCTCTGGTAGTTTACCACTTACCTTTGTACCATTTCAGGTCATTCACTGGACTTGAAATGCTATATATATATATATATATATATATATAATTTTATTCCTGTGAACCACTTCATTAATGTGATTGTCCTTTTTAATGAATATCCTGTAGGTATCTTGTAAAAAAATAACAAAATAAAAACTCAATTTACACTAAATCATTACTTTGAAAATCTGCTCTTACTGCTCTGAGCTGAATTATCCTATCAATTACATATGAAGTAAAATTTTAATAAGTGTTGTTCCAAGTGAATACCTTAAATATAATATATTATATTATTTCAACATAAAGAACAGAAGTTTATGGACAGCATAATACAATACAATTTATATAGAATTGGTTTGTAATTTACTGAATGTAAAATACCTTTGCTCTGTATCACGTACATACAGTTGGCAAACCTTCAATGTGGGGAATTTAACACTGCAGCACTTGTAGCACTAGCTGTTCCCTAATTTGGAAGTTGCTAGAATTTTAAGTGAGGCTACACTCAGTCTAGCCACTGTGTTTGTTCTGAACTTTCAGGGACACTTGTAAGCAGTGTCACATTCTCTCCTTAATAAAGTTGTTCTGTTTATTTATTTATTTGCTCATTGGTGTACCAAACACATTAATATGCTATAACAGCACTTCTACTGATTAAGCTGATGAGTTACATTACACTACGTTACAGTCACTCGGCTGGCACCATTATCCAGTGCAATGTACAGAAGTGGAGAACATCAGAACACCAGACCCTTTTCCACTGCCATGCTGTACCATACCATACCCAGCCGTGAAACCATGATCACAGGTTCTGGATGTGTTTACATAGCCGGCAGAAGCATACCGTGAATAGTTCTCAGAACTAAATTTCATTACCCTTCCAGACACGTACCAAAAAACCAGGTACCAGGAACAATGGTGTGGAGCCAGCAGTGTTGTACATTGCTGATTGATCAAACACAAACTTCCTGTGAATCCAGGCAAACTGATATGTTCTGTGTAAGGACCCACACGCAGACCAGGGAAATCCAAAAAACGTTGTCTTTATTCAGTCCGAGGTTCGAAGCCAGGTAATCAGAGAGAGGACGGTGCCGAATCGAGTTTCCAAAAGAATAGTGAAAAGACAGGCAAAAAATCAAAAACCAGGAGATCAGAATGGCGAAGGTACAAAGGGACAGGCAAAAGAGAAGTCAAGGCAAAGCGAAGGTCGAACCAGAAGCAAACAAAACCAAAAGGGGCAGGCAAACTCGAAGTCGGGCAAAGGGGTGTCGCAGGAATCTCAATTAGACAAAGGCTTACAAATAATCGGCACAATGAATATGATCAACGTTCTGACTCTGAGCTGGTGGAAAAGACTGACATTTATACACTGGGGAAGGTAACAATCAAGGAGGGGTTAAGTGAGTGAGGGAGGAGTAACAAACAACATCCAGGTGAAGAACATTAGGAAAACTAATTCAATGACAGGGGACTGACAAAACGCGGACTGGAATCACATAGACAACAATGATAATAGACGGCCTGGGTGAAGCAGGTAAAACACGTGCAGAGAGAGAGAGGTGCAGTCAGAGCAAGAGACAGGTGCAGGCAATTGCAGAACTCAGCGTTAGAGCAGGCTAGAAAGAAAAGGGGCGGAGCTACAGCGCAGCATGGAAAAGGGGAGACTGGTTAATGTATTAGTATAGTGATCTAAACTATCAAAAACCCAAAACTAGTGTGTGTTAGTCCATTAGTAATATTCACATGTTAGTATATTAGTGAGGTTAGTACTTTACAATCTATAAGTTAGTAGGGATTAGTAGAAATGAGTAAAACTAGAAATAGGCAGGAAGTAAGTAAAGCGAGACTGGAAAGAAGGGGGGAAACCACGAAAACCCGGAACCACCCGAATAGTGAAATCACACAAGTACAGGGGAGTGAAGCAGCTCAGGGAACACAGACACAGAGACAGTACTGGGGAGACAAGTGACCGGGAATACAGACTACAACACAAACCAAATTCCAGTTTTAAATACTAAATTAGTTGAGACCTAAATTAGTTGAGAAATTTGGACAGCCTTACCAAATGGAACTACAAAAATGACTTGATCACCATTAGTCTATGTAAGTTTTTACTTGCATGGTTTAGGCTACAGGGTTTACTTCATTGCTAGCAGACGTTAACACATAACACAAAAGTCAGCACCCACTTGGAAAAGGATGGAAGAGAGTTGTTCCAGTTTAACTAGAGGTTGTTAAATGGCCAGTTTTATGTTACAGAGAAATAATACCACAAAAAGTTGCTTCAAAACTACATATGACTACTGTAACAGTGTTTTGTTGGTAAATGAAAAAAAAAATCATTTTCTGTTGAAAAATTCAAATATCAGTTACACCATCTGTATCATGTATCTCCTTATTTGTCCCAGGAAACAAATAATCAAAGTGTGATCAGGCGCCATTGCAAAACAATCACTATCTTTCCTATGGAGTATAACATCAAACAGTATATGGAGTATTGTAAAGTGTAAGTTATACATTCAGCATCCCCATCTTAAGCCATATCGGAGACCAAACCTTCATACACACTCACGTTAAAAAATACACTGTATCAATGGTGTTAGGTACTTTCTCCACACAATTAAACTGAGTCTCTGTAGTGGTGGGGGAAAACATTAAAGAGCTAAAAAAAAGTGTGCAAAATTGAATTTGATAGGCACCAAAAGCTGTCTTAAGTGTACACAACTCTCTTCTTTCTCTCACTCTTTTTTCCCCCTCTCATTGTTCCCTGTCTCTTGAGAGATGGCCTGGCAGATGCATCGATTAAAAAAACATATACATATAACCAACCCATAATTATGTAGTCTAACTGTCTCAAAGTAACACCATATTACAAAGCAGAAAATGTTGTAAATTATTTGATCTGCATCAAAGCTGTTGGAGGTGTTTAAAGCTCCCACTTTCTCTGTCCTTCACATACTTCTCTCTCTCTCATGCTCTCTCTTTTAAAGGTGGACATATGCATTTAGGGGGGAAAAATGAGTCCAAGTATTTTCAGAGAGAAACACACAAGCACACAAAATTGATTAATTGCCTGCAATGGGTTACAGCAAGCTTATCATTCATACAAATCTCCTTCACCCCTCCATGAAACGTATTAATGAATTATAGCTGGGTATTGATTAGGGAAGAAAGGACTTCCTTGCTACACGTGCATCTGCATTACTGGAAAGTGGCCAGGAAGGACAATTACAGGCAGGACTGAGACTGATATTGCACACAACACGACTGTGCCATAGTTTTGTAGAATGACAT
Organism: Anguilla anguilla; assembly: GCF_013347855.1. Taxonomy (NCBI): domain Eukaryota; kingdom Metazoa; phylum Chordata; class Actinopteri; order Anguilliformes; family Anguillidae; genus Anguilla; species Anguilla anguilla. Next base: position 22,439,458 of record NC_049210.1, read on the forward strand.
GAATCTGTAGGAAAACAGAAGTTTGCTGTGATGTTGCATTTGTTGTTTCATTCGAAGTCAGCGTCAGTCGACCATTTTATGGGCGACTAGTGGGGGTCGAATTCTCAAAAATGATGTTAGCCCAATCTCCACCCTCAGCTTCATTATTTAACATTGGTACGCTAGTCAGTGGCTGCATTAGAATATTTTAAAAGCCCCATTGTCTCTATGTGCCACTCAAGGGGTTAACTAACTGGCAGCCGTGCAAGGAAAAGTTTGAATTGTCTAATAAACAAAGAGAGAATTTATGCCTTTGATAAAGCAGGGATGCATCCTTTGTGAAAGCAATTTGGGCCCACAGTGCTCAAAAAAGTATGTGAAAGTGTAGCAGAAAAAAAAATCTGTGTATTGAGAATTGAAGAATGGAATCATTTTTTTCAAATGTGTCTCCAGGGCCATACATAAATATATAACAACAGAAAGAAAGTAAATAACTATACTGAACATAATTAAATAAATAATTCATTAATGATTACACAATTGTTTAATGAACTGGTCACAGAGCAAAACAACACTATTTTAAACATAGTTAAAGCGCATGTTCATGTAACAGGTTTCAGCATTTTGTCCCTGCTGTTTTTTACAGCTGTGTTTAGAAGAATTCAGGGAAAGGAAGCAAGGTATGGAATGCAATTTATTTTATAAAATTTAAATCTCAGCTGTTTCCCAGTTGACTATGGAAGAGCCAGGAGATGCTGTTTTTGTGACATAATCCAGAGTCATTGGTTTTTACTTTATCTTCACACGTCCTGTCACTTCCATTGTAACAATATTACAATGGGTTGCATTGTAAAGGGGTTGCTAATGATGAGAGGAAAATTCCCTCATATTCTGTTCAGTCTGATAGCAAAACGCTGGTTGCACCAAAATAAAAAAAGGCTTAACAAAAACAAACCAACTTCATAAATTAAATTCAGGAGCAAGACTGCTGTCATTCAGATGCATGGAAGGCTATATTGCCTGCTATGTACAATTGCATTAGCAACTGCTCTCTGGTAATTTAAACAACATATTCATGAATCATTTCAAGCTTGTTGAAATATGTCCAGGGGGATCTGCACAGCACAAGAATAAATTTGCCAGTTTGGAACAGCAGCTGATCGCACAGCAAGCCCAGCTAATGATGGCAATGAATGAAATGGAATGATTGTGATTAATGAAACTGAAGCAGTCGGCTTGGCCAATTACAGGGTGTGTATACACTCTCAGAAATAAAGGTATAGTGCAAGTGCATTTCTGTTCTTCAATGGAACATATTTCACAAAATTACCCTGAAAGTACAATAATGTTCTTTTTTTGGTACTAATAAGTACACTATATGACAAAAAGTATCTGGACACCACTTGGTCTGGGGCTGTTTTTCATGGCTTGGGCTAGGCCCCGTAGTTTGACTGAAGGCAAATCCTAATGCTATAGCATACAATCACATTCTTGATGATTCTGTGATTCCCCAACAATTTGGGGAAGGCCCTTTCCTGTGTCAGCATGATAATATCCCTGGTCACACACAGCAAGGTCCATATTGAAATGTTTTTTGTCAAAATCTTTAAGGAAGAACTTGACTGGCCTGCACAGAGCCCAGATCTCAACCCCTTCCAACACCTTTGGGATAAATTGGAAAGCCAACTGCGAGTCAAGCCTGAACGCCCAATCAGTGTCTGACCTCACTAATGCTCTTCTGGCTGAATGGAAGCAAGTATAAGAGTGGACGTTGTTATAGCAGCAAAGGGTAAACCAACTCCATATTAATGCCCATAATTTTGGACGAGATGTTGGATGTCAGGTGTCCACATACTTTTGGTCATGTAGTGTATCTTTTACAAGCAAAAAAGGTAGAAATTAATTATGTATTACTGGCTAGGGCTACCTAAAAATTAAAGCCATTGATTGGTAGATCTCAAGGGTTATTATTGAGTGAAGTGATCTCTGCCTGGTTAAGTAGACACAGCAGTGCTGAACTAAAGTAGCATGGAAGAACATTTGTGAGTACTTTGTTGAAGTGAGGAGGTGGCACCACCTCTACAGGACATAAGAAAAGCACAGTAAGTCCCCTGGGGTGAGTATTTAGCTCACAGAGGTCATCATATTGCTTTATGTAAAAAAACAGAAACTAGACTTCAAATGCCAATATGGACTCAGCGCACAGACTTTCAGCTTGCAGAAGTGAGGAAACTGAGTTCAAGAAAGAATGAGCACAGATACTCGTGTTATGGATGTTATAACTGGATGACACATTCACATGCTGATAGGTGTCCACAGTTATACACCACACTTCCAAATGCAGTATTGGTTCTAAATATCTCCCTTATTCTTTATCTCTCTCCCCTACAAAAGACATATTAACTGCCATAACAAATAAAGACCACATGCTGTCCTTGTCCATTCATTCTACATTCAGTCAAAAAATATTGAACTTCATAATTGCCATTTAAAAATTAAATGATCTCAAAATGTAAGTTTTCCTCAAATTGGAAGTAAAACCACAGAAGAAATGAATAACTCCAAAAATCCAATGAAATATAAAATATAATTGTCCAAAATGCTTTAAAGATGTTTGTAATGAGCCATCAGTTTTATTTGTTTTAAATATCAATACACTAATGCGATAGAAGATAGATGACTGATTACCAACCTCTGGAGAGTTAAATTGCAGATGGATTTACTCCAAAGTGCCTGAAATACAAACTGGAGAATATGAGAAATATACAAAAGGAACAGTAAGAATATGGGTTAAATATTTCACTGAAGCTGTGTCATATTCTATGACTCTTCATTATGAATCAGGTCTTCAAAGGAAAGCCTAACTATACACTGTATGAATTCTATAAACTAGCATGACGCATTCTTTTGTAATTTAACTACAAATCTATCTAAAGTTTCTCAGCATTATGGAAATGCTGATGAGGCAATGCTGTGGAAATAGCTACTTTAATGAAAATCTGTCCACACCACAGAATCTTCTGTCATAACTGTCCTACTGATGGAGGTTTCTCACTTTGATGTAATTTAAAATTTAGGCAATATTTTGACAGACCCAGTACATGATGGGGTAATCATATCTGTGAGACAATGGCTGGTGTAACCTTGTTTTATGTCACGTGATATTTCCAAGAACCCACGTTTTTATTGTTTTTTTCTTAATATTTTTTTTTTTAAATCTAGCTTTTTGTCCAACATGCCCAAAGAAAATGAATGCACCACATGAATTGTGAGAGTCACTAGAGCTGATTCATACTCAAACAGAGTTGCCCACAGTGTGTTTGTTATCCACTCCACACCAATCAGAAACAAGTATCTACACTACTGTTGTCAGGCAGAATGTTTGGTTATAGGTTTTAAAGCCACGTCTAGCACTGCAGAAATGTATAATGTTGAGTGATCTCTCCCTAACATAATATTTCACCTGAATATTGCAAGCCACTTAAATTTAATTTTGTAATACAATTAATTTCTCTAAAAAAATAAAACAATGAGTAATGAGCATTTAATTAAAGACAAAATCTAGGTTTACAGTGTGGAGCTTGCCAGATCAGTATTGCAATAGAGTAATTGAACATCTTCCCTTAAATAGTGTATATGATAGTGAAAACACGAACATAAGATCAACTAAATAAAACATTTTCCAAGAATAAAAAAAAATTCAAAAGATTAACGTATATATGCACGCGGAAAAAAAAAAAACTTTGGGAAAAAAAAATAAAATTCACCCTAATTTTTTAAACATAATTGAACTGCACTGCATAGGGTACAAATTCCCATGATCAATTATGTCCTATGCACAGACGGCAAATCTGGCCAATCCTCAACCTTTTATTTAGTCTTCTATTTAAGGCTTTAAAACAGATGTGAGCATCACAGTGACTTGACTTGGAAAATTGTTTAAATGAAGCAGGACACTTCCATTCACAATACTAACTGAGACTAGTGTGATGAGGTGTGTTGGTAGGACTCAAACGCAGGCTCAGACAGACAGGTACTGTTCAAAACAAAAAGAGGCAGACAAAACCGGACTGGATTTCAACAGGACTGGATTCAGGCAGACAGGACTGGATCAAATTCAGGCGGGACCGGACCGGACTCACGCAGGACAGGGCTGGATTCAGGCAGACGGGACTGGACCGGACCCAGGCAGGACAGGACTGGATTCAGGCAGACAGGACCAAACTGAGGTAGACAAGACCGGACTGGACTCCGACAGGACAGGACTGGATTCAAGCAGGCAGGACAGGACCGGGCTCAGGCAGACTGGACCGAAGTGGGACAGGCTGGACGGAGCTGGGCTCAGACAGACTGGACTGTACAGGACTGGCTTCAGACAGACAGGACAGGTTAGCGAACTTTGGGCAATCAGGAACAGGCTCAGACAGACTGGACAGGATACAGAACTTTGGGCAGGCAGAACAGGCTCCGACAGACAGAACAGGTTACCGAGCTCTGGGCAGGCAGAACAGGCTCAGGCAAACTGGATAGGGTGAAAGAGCAGGGAAGCCGGTGGGCTGAACGGGGAAAGAAGGGGGCACGACAGACAGACAATAGACAAGACTAGGGAATACACACGCAGACTGGACAAACAGGTAAAATCGGGGCACAGATAGACAGGTTAGCTAGCAAGTAGAAGTGCTCGTAACCGAGCTGAGGTACGGGACGGACAGACAGACTAAGGCAAGCTAGCGACTTAGCAACGATAACAAACAGAGCCGAGATACACGTCTAACAGACCGATATCGAACCGCCAGACTGGGCAACGAACTGGCAGCGAGTAACTGGTGAACCGGGAATTTATACAATGACCAATAATCAGGAAGGCATGAGAATGTGAGGAAAACAGGTGGAGAGAATCTGCTGAGATCTAGAACACTGGAACTCTCCGGGGAGACCACGCCTACATTGCAGGGGTACGAAAAAACAAGATACATAAGGCAAACGGGAAAACACTAGAAACACAAGGGTGAGCACTGGGGGCAAGGCAGGGGACATGACAACTAGTTTATATTCATAATGTAAATATAAGTACAATTCCAGAAATGAAATTTAGTTTAATTTTCTTTAGTTTGAAATGAAAGACTGAGAGATCACATACATAAAACAGGTAAAACTATACCATACTATGTCCTGAATCATAAAATCCTTAATCACAAACTCTCCGTGTGATATGCAGAGCTACTAAAGATCTATGAAGCCAAAATTAAGCAGTGTACCCGGGGGCCCTTCAGCCCTATTCTCATGGGATAAGTTTTACTCGAGGAAGTCCTGTAATGTATTTTTTACTTATTGAGTATTATATTATATTGAACTTGTATCAAAACTTCCAGTAGCACAGCACATTTCACAACAATGGACAACTAGACATGGCTTTAAAAAAGAAAATGAGACATTAGATGCAAGAGGAGACCCTCATTCTTATACCACTCAAGTGCAACAAAAATAAATGAAATGTCCTTAAATTACTCAGATGTCTATTCACACTGGACAAGTATTACCATAGGACGTTGTCACTAGGTAATTCAGTCTGAGTAATTTACTTAAAAAAATTACCAACATGGCAGATTCTGATGGGATTCAAATCACAGGAGTAATAGGTAATAATTCCAATTACATCTTTGGGTAATGCTAATCCTGTGAGAATTGGGCTTTAGTGTCTCCAAATCTATCCAAAATGCTTAAATTGTGTGTTGTTGTAAATGATAACATAATCACTACGAATCAATTATTGGACAATTCACTTTTGCATCATTTTCAAGTGGATTCATACCTTTCATCAATATAGGGTTCTAAAATATCTAGGGGTCCAAAAACCTATCCAAAACTTCTCCAGAATTTAATAAAATGTTTTTTCTCCACTGTAAAGCATATACATGTGCCCCTTATGATGGTCTAAGATGAAACATTGATATCACATTGAAAAACAATGCACTTTCCTAAATATGCAATCATTTACTTGTACATTTTTCTCTACGGTATGTAATCTTTTGTTGCATTGGGATGGAATGACATGTTACTACTTCTGATCACTCCAAGGGAAATTGTATGTTCATCTAGCACATATTTGTTGTAGTAAATTTGAATAAGTATATGCCCTAAGCAGTGGTGGTTCTGTAATGCGGCGGCGCCGCCCCCCAAACGCGAAATAATTATAAAATAAAAAATTGTTTACTCGTTCAGTACGGCTGGTAGTCTGTCAGCACCTGCCAGCATTCATTAAAAATTGGTTCCAAAATCAAATTGTATTTGGTTAATTTCTGTGTGATTATAGCCTACTTCCTGGGTGAAAGGCGCCAGGCAAATGAGCGTGTATGTAAGTCTTTCAACTTTTGGCAAGCAGGTGACCTGAGGCTGCTCTCTAAATGTTTGCTTCAGATTTTCCACGGGGAGCAGCTCTCTGCGCCACAGACCCTCCTACTTTTATTGGCAGCGAATTGGTATTGTTTTTCATGTCCATGCCTGCTATTACTACGGATGCGCGACTGTCACTCCTGCTCCTTAGCTACCTGACCGGTACTTTCAGGAGATGGCAACTTCAAGTAGAACCGCGGAAAAATTCAGCAGCAGGCAAGTGATCGAGGACGAGCATACACCCGGGCTTCTCCCGCTCTTGTTATGACAAACAGAGTTGGCTAGCTGGATGTGGTGTAAGTAATGCCTTTTATTGCTTTCCCTGTTTGCTATTTCAAAGTGTCAGCACCGAAGCGTTGTGGACAACGACGGGGGTACAAGACCTATAACGTCTTTCTGAAAAATGCAAATGGCACAAAAGTAGCCACAGCCACCTAGACAATAGTATGAGACTAAATTTTTTTGGCAGGCTTAGCATTGCTGAACAGCTAGGTGAAGGCTACAGGATTGGCATTAGAAGAGATGACAAAATTGACACATCCTGTCCAGAATAATAGACTATGTGAAATTTTGTGGAGCCTTTGAGTTGGCTTTGCATGGCCACGATGAGAGTGAGAGCTCCGATAATCCCGGGATATTCCGTGGGTTGGTGAATTTTGTTACCTCCTTTAAACTTCAGAATTCACATATTCACATTTTGTCCAGCAGATGGCAGAAGAAGGCTCTATAAATTACATTGGAGTTAGCTAATATTTTCCTACTCTTTTTATGACTTCATAGAATGTAACAGTGGCAGTAAAAATGACTTTAGTAGTTCCATATTTAGAAATTGAGCTGTTGCCTGTTGGTAGCTTTAGGTGATGTAGATGAAATGGGCATTTTGTCATCTCTACATATTATTTTATATTATTAAGGAGGGCAAAATATGTTCAAGTAGTGCTACTGGCCAGTGTTCAGGCAACATTACAGTGTGTTGTGTTGTTTTTAGATTTATTTATTTATTTATTTATTTATTTATTTATTTTATTTGCTGAGCTATGGAGCGCTGCTTCAGTTTGTTTGTCCCCCCCAAAACTGTGCCCCCCAAAAATTTTTATCACCAGCTGCCACTGGCCCTAAGTGACAAGTATAGCCTATGGAGATACTAATACCCCACATTACGTATTATGCAAAATAATAGAATTATGTGGTGTAATTACACAAGTTTCCTCTTGTTTATTTTGCTATTCAGTAAGCAGCGCTTTTCACCACTGTATTGGCATGCCTTTGGGCTATTGTTGGCTTATCTTATTCTTATGACATAATATGAATTATTGGAGATGAAAGAATATTTTTATGAACACCCAGATAGATGCTATCATCCAATGTTTAATGCTAGTTGCAGATGAGACTGTGTGTGTGTGTGTGTGTGAGTTGGGTGGGGGGGGGGGGGGGGGGGGGGGGGGGGGGGGGGATTTTATTAAATGGACGAACTGCACGACAATGGTGGCACTTAGAAACTCTGTATTTGCTGTTGTTATTGTGTATTATCTACTAATAAAGCTAGAACACAGAGTTTGTTGTTTCTGCTCATAGTTTGGTTGCTGAAGCACTAAATATCTGAGTTGAGCAATCTCAGGACACCAGCATCCTGGTCACTAGGAGGATTTTGCGAAGGGGTAACATTTCTTGGATACAATAGGTCTGAAAAAAGTAAGATGAGCAGATTCTTGGCATTATAATCTGACACACAGAACTACTTATCTGAACATGAGTTTAATGCTAGAATACTCCAACAGTCTGAAGTTTACAAAACCTTGTATGGACCACAGTTTAAATGCATATACTAAACAATTTAACCACAGATCATATTTATAAAAACATTTTTTTAAATGACTTTTTAGGCACGTTAAGGTACTCTGTGAATGCACCTAGTTTGACTGATTATAATCACATACCAAGATACTTGCACTTCAGCTTAAAACAATGCAGCCATGAATTTTGTAACAGATTAAATCAGTGTTTGTCCTTAAGTTTGACTCATGAAAAAATTTAATGAAATGCAATTCGTCTTTCAAGTTTTGCTGAATTTGCCAAATTTGTTTGTGAAGTAAAAAAAAATACAAACATACAATTAAGATCATCAGTGACACCCAGACACACAGATTGATGAATTTCTATACCATGTGACAGCAGTTAATTTTCATATGACTTGTTTCTGAAAGGTAATCACTGCAGCCTTACAAACATTAAAGTGTGTACCTCTCCGGTTGCTCCTTCCAAGTCGCCTGGGCCAGTGCAGTATCGGCACCTCGCCCCCTTGCCACAGGGCTCAGTCCTTGGTCCCCTCCTGTTTTCCTGTACACCCAATCTCTTGGTCCTGTAATCTCTGCCCATGGTTTGTCTTATCATTGTTATGCCGATGACACCCAACTCTTTCTCTCCTTCCCCCCCTCTGACACACAGGTCTCCGCTCGCATCTCTGCTTGCCTGAGGGACATCCAGAGCTGGATGGATAACCACCACCGCCATAACCACCATTATGGCCAAGATGGCGGCGCGTGCACAACGCGAGGCTCAGCGTCTCTCCAGTTTTCGCAAATTAGCGGTTATCTACTTAGTCGTTTTAAGTCTGTTCACTCAGAACAGTTTTGCATACGTATCGTACACCCGACAAGAACTTTTGGATGTAGGATTATTCAACTACACTGAGACCGTCTGGACACCGGTGGCTACCAACCCGCCTCCGCCGGCCGGAAGTACTCGCAGGCGGCGTCGAGACCGCAAACAAAAGCGGGGGACAAGAGGAGGGCTAAGAGCCAAGCTAAGGCTATCTCCTCATCGGCTATCTCTACCCAGCATTTTCCTCGCCAATGTACGGTCCCTGGCGAACAAGATGGATGAACTGCGACTGCGGATCACCACTCATAAAAGAATTATGGACTGCGACATCATGATTTTTACGGAAACTTGGCTTAACAGCGACGTTCCCGATAGCGCCATTGAGCTACCTGGGCACTACATCCTCAGGGCGGACAGAACAGCTGATGACTCCGGTAAAACTAGAGGTGGGGGATTGTGCATTTATGTCAACAAAGCTTGGTGCACAGACAATGCCATTATCGAGAGTCACTGCTCTGCTAACCTAGAACATCTCATGGTTAAGTGCAGACCTTTTTATCTGCCCAGAGAGTTTACATCTGCTGTTGTGACTGCAGCATACATACCCCCGGATGCTAATTCTAAGCTTGCTATGAAAGA